>NW_027553833.1:4112500-4420000 GCF_045843805.1 Urocitellus parryii
ATAACACTGTATACATGCCATTCACCTGGGTACGAATGTACCCACAGAAGAGTTCTCAAAAGTGGAGTTGCTGGGTCAAAGTTTACATGGATTTGTACTTCTGATATACATTGCTAAATTGTCCTTCATGAGAATTGTGCCAATTGACATTCCCACCGGCAATATGAAAGGACAAGTGGTTGCCCTAGTACTGAAGCATCTTATGACTCCCCACCCCCTACTTTGATGGGTGAAAGTCATCAGTTTATTTTAATTTGTTTTTCTTTTATTAGGGAGATTCAGCCTAATAGCCATTTGAATTTCTCACTTGTGAACTGTAAATGCAAAAACATTTGAAGGTGGGGCTTTCTCTGGCTCTTAATTGGTTAAAGCCCCTTGAATAGGAAGAAGAGGTAGAACCTGGTTTTTAAAAAGGGATGAGGGTTTCTTGAAGCCCTGGGAGCAGAGCACACTAATCAACCTGACAAGTGGAGATAATCAGGAACACAGGTTCAAAGTTCAGAAGTCATCTACCAACACTTTTCATATAAAATATTTAGCACTCTCTAATGCAAAACACAGAATAAAAATATGCAAATATAGTTCCAGCATGTCTTCATCCAACAGAATTCCCAACAAATTATAATAAATTATATTATGCATACATATTTTAAAATTGTGGTTAATTTCTGGATTCTGATTGCTTTGAAATTCAGTTACCCAAAATTGACATTTGATCAACCTTTTTCTGTATTTTTACCTACAAACACACAGGGATTTTACCACAACAACAGCTCAAGTAGTGACATATGCTGGCCAATCACTTTTCATGATTTGAACAAATAACTTGGAAGAAACAAAGGGATAGATTCAGCTGAGCATCAGTTTCATAGAAGAGAAAGCCATAATGGTTTGGTTAAGGATCTAAATAAAAATGATGCATAGGAGAAAACAGAGGAAAACAAGTGTACTGCAAATGTGCAGCCTATGGCAGTTTAGATCTGCTCTGATGTTTATTTTCACTCCTGGAGACCCAATAACCTGTTTTCAATGATAAATGTCATACCATAAGCCATCATGTATTCTCTCTGAATAATCAAAATCACAAAAAAATCCTTGATGACAATATGAGTGTTTTACTCCAAATCAGTTATAATTTTACATTAACTCTTCTTAATTTTTTAAATACCTAATTTATTGGTATTTTTAAATACCAACAAATTTATAGGTATTTTTATAAATAAATTTATAGGTATTTATAAATAAATTTATAGGTATTTTTAAATACCTAATTTATTGGTATTGGTATTATTGGAATTATAACCCAGTTTGATATCAGATAGCATCCCCTCTCTTTCTCTTTCTCCCAACTCCCGCCCTCCTCCCATCAGAAAGACATGATCATGAGAAACTATTCCAGAGAGCAGCTGCTTTAGAAACCAATGGATTCCACGGCAACTCCTGACTCCACATGACTCCTAGTAACCAGCATTTCAGTTGAAAATTGTCTTTCTGACATTCTGTCCAACGATGGTGCTTTATGTGGGGTTTTCCCTAGTTTATATCTCAGAGACGAAGTCTTAACCTCCAGTTTCATGAATAAGCAGCAGCAGCAGAGATATGTCACCACCTGTAAGCATGAGGTAGCTAGTGATTTGTCAAGCATTTCTGGTTCCGATTTTCAGACTAGCTGATAGAGATGAACACTGAATGAGAAATGTCCAGAGCTGGTAGCACATAGTGTAGAAATCTGGGAGGTGTGTTCCACTGCAAATTGTCATGGAGAGTCAAATGTTCTCATTCCTCTCCAGACCAAGCATGGATCAAGCCCTTAATGGCAGGTTGTAAGTTTTGGGCTTCTAGTCACAGACCACTAAACTGGAAGATGAAAACTAAATAAGGACAAAAAATATCATCCAAAACTATTTGATTTTGTCCTAAAGAAGAATGATCTGCTGGCCTCCCAAGACATATTGGCACCACTGTCAAAAGTCAAAAGAAATTTGTACCAGGACAGATTTGTAAAACCTCACATCTAACTATTTTATTATTCTTCACAGTAACCCAGAAGCAAATTGTCACTAGTGAGTCAAGTGATTGCTCTTGGAAATACTGCAAGTCAATGATGGAGTATGGTACAAAAGTAAGGTTGAGCCGAGTTTGCATTTCTGAGCTCCTTCCATAGTTTGTGGATCCACTTAGGGAGCATGGGCCTCAACTATAAAGAAAAAGACTGGATTCAGCCCTGGATCAGTCTCGTGTCCCATGCACAGAATGTGACATTTTCCTGTTTGTACAAAAGCACTATACGATCTAGCACCAGCCCTGCTGATGCTACCTTTGAGGATTTTTTAAAAGTTTATGTGAAAAATGCCAAGTAGAATTTACCATAGTGCATTGGAAATAACTATGTGGTGGCTGATGAATAACCAGCAAATAACATTTTTACCCCACCATGAAATTGAAAGAACAGAAGGTATATAGCAAATTTGCTTGGTGAGGGCATATTCCAGAGAAAGTGGAAGAATTAAAAAGGAATGTTTCTTTGAAGGAGAAAGAGATGAACATGTGGAGGTAGGAAGCATTGAAAACAGTTTTACAAAAATCTTCACATCAACATGTACAAAATGGTTTAAAACTCAATTGATCAAGTTTAGAGGAAAATGCTTTAAAATAGCTGGATATGTGTATTTTGAAATATTAAACAATCAGTTTGTGCATTTAAAAAATAACTTTAAAAAATCACTCTGCTTTGTCTAACAAAATATAAAGAGATGTATGAACCTAGTATAGACTCATAATATTTAATAATATTTTAAGCTATCCATTCTTCAATGGTCAGCAATGCTGTAGTTTATTCAGAACCTTCCCAAGTTTTTAGAATGAGTTGAAACCTGACCAGTGAGACCAGTTCTTCAGTGTCTATCAAGTAACCTGAATATGGTAGGTGCTCACATTAGAGAATGCTTACCCCAGTTCCCAGTTTTCCTGTGATTTCTGCATGGAAGGAGTTAATTAAAGCTTCTGTGAATTTGTAATCTACCACATTCCTGTGAATAAAGGAACATATGACATCTTCCTAAGTTGGCAAAAGGGAAGGCTGAAGAACAGAGAGCTATGAACCTTTTTTAGAACCATAATGAAATAATCTTCACTCAGCTAAGGATTCTCTGAAAAGTAAAAATGACCAAGTAAAAAGAAATTCGATATATTGAAATTAGAGTAACCAAAGTTGGGAGAGAATAGCATCTCAATAGAAATTAAGGAAGCAGAAACATCTCTTTCTGAAAGGTGCTTAATAGTTAGCATAGATTTCTTTTCTTTTTTCTTTTTGTTTTTGTTTCTATTTTATTCAGCTTTTTCATTGCTGTGACTGAAAGAGCCAACCAGAACACATATAGAGGAGGAAGAGTTTATTTGAGGGCTCATGGTTTCAGAGGTCCCAGTCCACAGACAGCCGACTCCATTCCTCGGGATTTTGAGGTGAGGCTGAACATTTTGGCAGAAGAGTATGGTGCAGGGAAGCAGCTCATGTGATGATCAGAAAGCAGAGAGAGAGAGAGAGAGAGAGAGAGAGAGAGAGAGAGAGATTTATTCCACTTTCCAGATACCAAATATATACCCTACGGTCATGTCCCCAATGATCCACCTCCTGCAACCACACCCTACCCATCTTCAGTTACCACTCAGTTAATCTCAGCTAATCCTATTAGTTCACTGATTGGTTTAATTAAAAGTCCTATAACTCAATAATTTCTCCTTTAAACCTTTTTGCATTGTTTACATATGAGTTTGGGGGGACCCCTCACATCCAAACATATAACATAGGGTTTTGCTAAGTTGTTGAGGCTGACCTCAAACTTGCAACCTCCTGTCTCAACCTCCTGAATTGCCGGGATTTCAGGAGTGTGCCACTTCTCCTGGTTTGGCATGGATTTCTTGAAGCTTTTTAAACTTCTTAAATTTTGAAATAATGACAGACTCACAGAAAGTTGCAAATAAATACACAGAGAATTCCAGTACAACTTTAACCCAGCCTGCTCCATTGTTAACATCTTGTATAACTATATTGCATATAAATAACAGAAAACTGACATTGGTATAATACACAGGGCTTATTGGTTTTCTCTGGTTATATTTTCACTCGTGTGTGTGTGTGTGTGTGTGTGTGTGTGTGTGTGTACATGTGTGTGTGGCTTTATGTGGCTTTGTGACATGTGCAGCTTGGTGTACCATCAGCACAAGGCTCCCTTATACTACCTCTTTACAGCCACACCTGTACCTTTCCCTCTGTCCCCATCTCTAATCTCTGGTAACCATAAATCTTTCTTCATTTCTTTAATTTTATTATTTCAAGAATGGAATATAGAAAAACGGAATCCTATGTCACTGTTTGAGACTGAAGTGTTCATTAGGTATACTCCCAGAGAGTCACCCATGATGTTCCTTTTTGTTGCTGAGTGATAGTCAAAGGTATGGATGTTCCACAGTTTGTTTAATCACTTACCCACTGAAGGCATTTGGGTGTTTTCCAGTTTTATAATTTGAAAAGCTGCTATGAGCATTGTTGTACAAGTTTCTGCATGAATGTTAGTTCTCATTTCTCTGGGACAGATGCCCAAGAGAGAAATTGCTGTATCATATGGGAAGTCCCTTGTTTTGAATTTTAAAAGAAATGGCCAAACTATTGTTATCACCATTTTTCAACCATACCAACATGTGTGAGTGACCCATCTTCTCTACATCTCCAGCAGAATTTGGTACCACTGCTGTTTTATTTTAGCCATTCTGATATGTCTGATATTGTGGCATTACTTTGACTAGTAATATTGAATATCTTCTTAAGTACTTATTTGCCACATGTATGTCCCTTTTGGTAAAATGTCAACTCCTGTTTTTGTGCATGCTCTAATTGGATCATTTGTCTTTTTGATTTTACTGTTGAGTTTTGAGATTTTTATACATATATATACATACAAGTCCTTTTTGAAATTTGGAATTTGCAAATACATTCTCTTTGTCTGTAGTTCATCTTTTCATTTCCTTTACACTGTTTTTCATGCAGCAAAAGTTTAAAGCATTGCATGGTATCCAATTTTTCATTTTTGAAATTGACTTTTTAAAAGTCTTAGGAAAACTTCACCCACAAAGGTCATACACCAGCATAACACCACAGACCTATGAGGCTGTTTCCCTGATGGCAATAGGAAAAGGAATGGAATCCCAATCCTACTGACATTTATTGAGCATCTACCATGTACTAGGTACTACTGTTCTTGGCCCTTGGAATTTTTCAGTAAGCAAAGCAGCAAAGCCTACTCAAGATGAACTAAACCCAAAAGGAACAGAGTAAAAACATAATAAAAAAGTAAACTACATAGCAAGTCAGAGGGTTCTCAGTGCTGCAGGTAGAAAGAAAGAGCAAGGGGTACATGGTGTTGGTGGAGAAAGTTAGCAGTGTTAAACAAGAGTGTTCCAGTAAAAGAGGCCAATTAAGGAAACCTGAAGGAGGAGGAGTTGGTCAAGTGACTTTCAAAATGCAGGGAACTGCAGGAGCACAGACCCTGAGGTCAGGGTGGGCGTGGAGAATAAATGGATCAGAGTGGCGATGGAAAGTGGGGGAATGTGAGAGAAGAGGTCACACTTTGTGTGGATTTTACTTTGAGCCAAATAAGGGCATGTGGCAAGGTCTTGGGGGCAGAGGGCTGAAAAGATTGGACTTGGTTTTAATAGAGTAACTCTTGTTGTGTTTGAAAGGGGTTGGGAGGGAAACAGTGGGACTGCTATGGGGATCCCGGCCAAAACTTTAGCAAGGGGATAGCAGTAGAGGTGGTGACAAGTGGCTGGATTTTGCACATATTTGAAAGTAAATACATCAGTATTCTCTGATGAACTGGATTTGGTGTGAAAGAAAGAGGAAGAAGAAAGACTCCAAGATTAAAGGTAAAACAAAATAAAAAAAATCAAACTTAATGAGAATGACAGGGAGGGAGGAAAAGAGAAAGAGAAATGGAGCCGATGAAAAGGCAGCTCAGTCTTTGTATGGGGCAACTTATCAATATTATTTAAAATTTAAAATCCAAATATACTTAGGTTCAACTATTGTTTAAAGAAATCTGTCCTTCAGAGATACTTGCCCATGTGCACATTTATATGTAAAAGGACTTGCTACAGAGCTGTTTGTAATAGTGAGAAGCAGAAACAACCTCAACATACAGCATTCGGGGAAAGTTTTTTATATTATATAAACTATAAACCACCATGTCCCATGAAACTAAGTGACATATATCTACACAATGCTTTCCAAGGTACATTGTTAAATTAAAAGAAAGCAAATAGTGGAGTAATATATGAACCAGGTGAAAAAATTACATACACGGTTGCTTCTTCACATATATGTAAACACCTAGGGACAGGTCCGGAGTGACACATAGGAAACTCTTCATAGAGCAAGGAATGATGAGAGAAGACATCTATTTTTTATTTTCTTAATATGTTTAAGCCTTTATTGAATGCTGTTTCAATGAAACACATTGAATGAGATTATTATATCCATTTTTTTCGAAGTGGAAGTTTTTTTTCTTGTTAATCAACTAAATTATTCACTACCATCCTTAGAGGTCCAAGGAGGTCCTGGCCTCACTCTGAGGAACATCCCTTTCCTGGTTAGGGAATGAAGTCTATCAAGCAAATCCACAGTGTCCCACCTATTAGCTAATTAGTTCTTTGAGCTCTAAGATAACTAATTTTCTACATTAGAAAAGAAATAAATTATTGATTCCAGGTGAAATTGGAAAAGTTTATCATCAAGTCATAAATGTGTAATTAAAACTTTGAGAAAAGCAGTTAGCAAAATTAAGGCTATGATTTAAGCTGATTTAGACTCAAAAAGAGAAGAGGAACAACTTTTTATACAGTTAAGTGAACACCATCCATTTTTGATCCAGCAAAGTTTCATTTGTGTGAAAGAGACTATCAAACTTCTCTTTGTGCACTAATTTCCAAATTGACTACTACAGAATCTCAGTATCATCTTGTTTTTGGCCAAATCTGTTTTTACCTGAATTGATCGTGTCAGGTTCTTTTTTTTTTTTTTTGCCATTTCCAAAAATTAAATTCTGTCTCCAAGAATGATTGTCATCACAGAGGGAAAACATTCTTTAGGTTTGAAAAGGAATTCTGTGAAGAAGTTTCAGAAGCAAGTGAGCAAGCTGGGCATAGTGGTGCATGCCAATAATCCCATGCCCTCAGGAAGTTGAGGCAGGAAGAGTGCAAGTTCAAGGACAGTGTAGGTAACTTAGTAATACCCTGTCTTAAAAAAAAACACACACACACACACACACACAAAGGTGGCAGGGGTGAGCTGGGAATTTAGCTCAGTGGAAGAGCACTTGACTACCAGGTGCAAGGCCTGTTTTTCATCCCCAGTCCTGGAAAAAGTAAAAATTTTAAAAAGTGCATAATAGTTACATTGTTGAACTAAGAATAGCCTATGAAAATTATTGTTTTGCAGGAAATAATATTAATTTAATGTTATTTAAAACTTTGGCTAAAAGTCAAATTGATTTATAATTATTTCTTTTAAAACTAAGCATCTATATAATCAAATTCATAAAAGTCCTGTTTTATATACTTTTTTCTATTAAGTTATACATGATAGTAGGATGTATTTTGACACATTATACATTTCTGGAGCATAACTTCTCATTCTTCTGGTTGTGCATGATGTAGAATTACATTGTTCTTGAAATCATATATGCATATAGGATGGTAATGTCTGATTCATTTTACTGTCTTTCCTGTTCCCATTCCCCCTACCTTCCCTTCACTCCCCTTTGTTTAATCCAAAGTACTTCCGATCTTTCCTAACCACCGCTTCCCTTATTTTGAATAAGCAACTTCATATCAGAGAAAACATTAGGCCTTTGGTTTATTTCACTTAGCATGATATTCTCCAGTTCCATCCACTTATGAGCAAATGCCATAATTCCATTCTTCTTTATGGCTAAGAAATATTCCATTGTGTATATATACAATATTTTATTTATTCATTCTTCTGTTGATGGGCACATAGATCGCTTCCATTGTTTATCTCTTGTGAATTGAGCTGCTATAAACATTGATGTGGCTGCATCACTGAGTATGCTGATTTTAAGTCCTTTAGGTATATATAACCCATGGAGTGAGATAACTGAGTCAAATGGTAGTTCAAATTTCAAGTTTTCTAAGGAACCTCAGTACTGCTTTCTGTATTGGTTGTACCAATTTGCAGTCCCACCAGAAATGTATGAGTGTACCTTATGAGAATCAGTTTTAATCAAAGGACTATTGTTGAAATTTATACAATTGCTTTTAAGATACTAGAAGAAAAGAGAAAATCTTTTGCTTCTCCTTTAAAAAAACACTAGCATGCTAAAGCTCTCCTTTTAAATTCTTTGTTCTTATGAAAAGATCTCATTTCATTTTCCAGTTCTATAATTATTGGCTAAGAAAAATTATTACCTTGCACTTATTTTCCATTTCATCTTTACTCTGTCTTCCTAAGCCTATTGAAATATATGGCCTCTAAATTTTAGAGATTTTGACTGATTTTGAATTTCTTGAAATTATTTTCTTGTTGATAGGTAGCTCTTAGGTACCCAGAAAGGTGTGGGGTTCACCTGGATTAAATAGAGATAACAAACCCTAAAAGAAATCAGGAAATGTCTGAACTCCTAGATTCTAATTCACTTTTCAAGATCATTTCTCATAGAATTTCCCAGTATCTATCAATTGTAGTAATATGGAAGCATCATTGCTCTCAGCTCTGAATTAGTCTGTTCCTATTTCCCTATCTTCACATGCCACCTTCATCCTGTGTCTAAAACTCACATTGACATCTCTGGAACCACTGGAAAATTTTCAAAGTTCCAAAGTTTTCTGAAGAACTGATTTAGAAAGCTGAATTTCTTGATTTGCATTTATAGAACTGTTCCACAGGTTTCCTATTCTTGTGGTGAAACAATCAACATGGGTGAAAGGATTGCATAAAGCTCTGATCCCTTCTGAGTTATGAAATTATCACCTCTGCCTCACACACACAGGTCAGTATACTGGTGCCTCACAGGGCACTTCAAGTGCAGAGGTTGGAGAGGTAGGAGGGTAGGTAGTGGTGGTTTCTTGGAAATAAACAGCATTCACTGGTCAAGGTGTTTACATGATCTCTTTAGAAGCCACTGGGATAGAGATAGTGGGGCAAGCAAGGTGATTGTGACTACACAGTGGGGGAAGATAGGGCTCCAGGCAGGGAGGCCTCCATATGCCCTATCCTGGCTCTAAACTCCCAGAACCCCAAAGGGTGGGAGACATGGGTGGCCACTGTGCTTAATGCTGTAATGTTGAGACCTGTGAGTTTTCCATATTTGAGTTTGACTAGTCAATCCCAAAGGTCAGTGTACCAGGGTAGATGCTACAGCTGAATTAGATATTTTGGGGTCAAAATATCAAGTCTTGCCCTTCCCATGTATTATTTGCATGTAGAATTTTTGTGTGAGTGCTTTGTACCCTGTGTTTAACCCTGTGAAAGGAGGTACTATGATTTCATCATACAACTTGGAAACAAGATTCGAAGGTCTATGACACACAGGTAGGAAATGGTGGGGACATGGCTTCCCTCTAGGCCCAGCTCCAAGTCCTATGCTTTTTCTGCCACCCATGGGTCTCGGTAAATGTTAATTTGTCTTCAAGAAGATTCCTCAAAGTTTGAAACAATAGGGGAGCAAGAGAGTGGGGAACACACCACCCCGGTAATAATCTGAGGAAGGCACTGGTACTTTATGGGGACGTGCTGGCAAAGGAAAGATGTGTTTTCAAACCCATCCTCAATACCAGCCAAGGTCAACCTGAGAACAATTTGCAGTGGAAAATTACACCCTCCAAATTCTGCAGCCTGATCCTAATTAGGATATAATCTCTTTCATCAGGTGAATTTTTCTTCATTCCTTCACTGTAGAAAATGGACTGTAATTTGTTAGTGAAATAGCATATTAATATATGTAGCCTTATAATTTGTGGATGATCAAGAGAAAATAATTTTCATTGGAAAAATTGGGCTTTAGTTTCTAACTTTCCTTTTTTTATTCCTCCAAAATAATTAGTGCTTTAAATGCGTTCTTTCAGTCTTATAATAAAGGAGTGAAGAAGACCAACTACTTCTTCCAGAGCCTTCTTTTATATCTACTCGTGTGTGTAATCTTCGTGGCTTTGTGGTTTCAAATCAGGGAGAGTTTATGTATTTCCCAGAGGACATTTAATGGCATTCTCTGAAGTGGGGGCTGCAGCCCCAAAGAAACTTACAAACAAATGACATCAAGGCAGAAGCACATGTAGACAAGTGAGAGAATAGGGAGTCAACATGCCCAGAGAGTGCAGGTTTATAACCCAGATCTGACACCACTCTGGGGGACTTCTTTGCACCTTTGGACACTTATTTCATGGATATTTTCAGTGGGGAGGAGCAGTGATTATAGAAGTGCTAGAAGCAGACCAGATGCCCAGTTTCTCCCTATCTTGACCTCTTCCCTTTCTAATCCACTGCAGGCTGCTTATATTCCAGGCAATGGCTCTTTATTTGGAGGCATTTGAAAATGACATGCTTCTGTGTTCTGTCAACAGTAGAAAGGGCTGTTCCACTGAGGAACAATTCATTGAGCATTTAAGGGTCAGGCCTTGGGTATAAAAGATGAAGAAACCCTGCCCTGGGTGGTTACCCCCTCTGGGCCAGGAAGACCCACAGGCACTGTCAGCATCATGGGCAGGTGCCCAGGGGAAGTGCTGGGGAGAACAGGGAGTGGGCGCTTGGCCAGTCAGAGAGGTGCCTCTGGAATAGACTTGAGGAAGAGAAAGGTCACAGGCAAGAAGAGGCCGCAGGCTTTCTAACAGAGCTGCACCTGGACGTGTGGGCAGCATGAGGGAGTGGAGCGGAAGGCAAAATGGGAGGTCTCCAGTGAGGCACAAGGCTGCAGGCACTAAGGCCTGGCAGGAGTCTCTGAAACCTGTGAAGCACAGAATATCAAAGGAGAGGGTCCCTTCAGTTTCTTAGGGCTTCCATTAAAACAAAACAAAACAATAACAACAACAAAGCCAACTCCTAATTGGATGGCTTAGAACAACAGAAATTCCCTATGGCCTCACAGTTCTGGAGGGTAGAAGTCTGCTTTCAAGGAGTCAGCAACCTGGTGATGAAGGATCCTGGTCTCATTCGGTTCACATCACCCTTGACTTTGGCTTCAGTGTCTGCGGCCTTGCTTTCCTGGTGTCCTCCTGGTGTTTCTTCAGGCCATGATCCCTCCACACATGTCTGTATCTGTGTCCAGACTTCCCCCTTTTTATAAGGACACATGTCTCATGGGATCAGGGACTCCCTGATGACCTGTTTGCGCTTGAGTGCTTCTGTTAAAAACACTATTTCCAATCACAGTTACATTCTGAGGTACTGAGAACGAGGACTCAAACGTCCTTTTGCTAAGAGAGGAGTGGGAAGAAAACACAATTTCAATCATTTTAGGCATGAAAGGGGAAAATAACCCTGAGATTTTTTAAAGCATAAAACAAGCAAGACAAGACCTCTTTAACACCCCTCCACACTAACCACCTTCTTCCTCCACCCAAGAAAACCACAACTTTTTTTCTGCCTAAAGCACAATGCAGGGTCTATCTTTGTTTTAATCATCCTCTATTGCAGACTCATCCCTGGTGACCCTCTTACTCAGGATCAGAGTTTTGTGGAGGACTTGAGGGCTTTGGGCAGCAGTGGGGTGATTTCCCCAGACTGCAAACACTTTGGAGGCCCTGTGCCTTCTCGGAGGAGGGTCTCCCCATAAACCCTCTTCACAGATGAAAAATCCTCCTTCCCCCTAAGTTGTCCATGGCAGGAAATGAAAGTTTTTCCCTCGACTCTCCATGAAATCCTCTCCCTTCATACAAACAGCTCATGAACCGCTTGGAAAGGAAACACTGCATTCATCTTTTGGCTTTGTTTGTTGGAAGAAGACTATGATTTTGAGCATTTTATTCTTTTTAAAATGTTTTTATTAGTACATTATGGTTATACATAATAGTGGGTTTATTTGGACAGAGTATATCTTCATGGAATGCAGTTTGCTCTATTTCAGTCTCCAGTACTTTCTCTTCCTCTCCCCTCCTCCTTCCTCCTGTTGGCCTTCTTCTCCTCTTCTGGGCTTCCTTTTATTGATTATTATTTTAATTAGTGCTTTATAGACATGCATAAAGATGGAGTTCACTGTAGTCTATTCATATATGTTCATAGCATCATTTGATTAATTTCATTACAAAGTTCCTCCCTTTTCCAGTTCTTCCTCCCTCCTTCTCAATTCCCTTCCTCCACTCCACTAATCACAGCTCTATTTTCAGGGGATTCATCTTGTCTTTTTCCCCCTCATGTTTGAACATATTATTTTATCCAACATTTGAACCAATATATTTTTTTTTGTCATGCTGTTTATTGAACCTAGGGCCTCATGATAGGCAAGTGCTCTGCCCCTGAGCTGTGTCTCCAGCCTGAATCCAACTCTTTTCAATGGAAAATTACTGTGTGAGCACGAGGTTACAAAAAAAAATCAAATGGTGCAAAATATTAAACATGAAGTCTCTCCCTCTGGTCCCTCCTCAGAAGCCACTGCTCATAAATTTTCTGTACAGCCTTCCAGAATTATTCTATAGAGAGCATTGAGTTCTTTAGACAACACACACTTAGTAGGAAACATTTTGTTAAGTGAATAGCAGTCTGGGGTGGAGGCTGTATAATATTCTCCAGCAGTGTCTGTTAGACGTTGGGGACCAAGTATTACCAGAGAACTCTTTGCCTGAAAAATACCTCGAATTTCCGAGATTCGGTTAGTACTTTGGTCTCCTTCATATCAGCTTTCCAGCTACAAGAAGGGATTTGTCTACCTAATGACCTGCAGCCAGGAAGGATATTCTATAACCTCACTATTCTGTGACCTTCACTGGAGCCTCAACTGATCCTTTGAAGACAAGATGGGACAATGAGCATGATGAGTGCTTGAGAAAGCTCTATTTAAATGTTCATTTTCTCCTGTTCGTTTGTCTGTTTTAATCCTTAAGTCCATTATTTTAAATCTGTCTGCATTGCACAGATCATTCTCAAGCACTTCCTCTGTACAAGGCTGTGTGTGCAGGTGAGGAGACAAGGTGAACTTGTGCCTGAGCACCGAGAGCAGTCCCGGCAGAGGTGGTGGTGACTCACTGGGTGAGAATGGTGCAGGAAAGGGCCAGGGAAACCATCCAAGGTGGATTCTATTGTCTTTTCTATTCTGAACATCTGCACAGTTCAGTTCCGGTCGAAGGTTGGACTTTGTATGTATTTCTTCTGATGATGCATATGAGATGCAATATATTCTGAGAGGGATACGGATTGCTTCTGAAAACAATTCAAATGATGAAGGAATTTTATACATGATCTTTTTGTTTTTTCTTGAATAAACGTTAAGTTATGGGGAAATGGTGACTGAGGTGCTCTGACAAGTCTGACATCTCTTTAAATAGATCCCCCATTTGGGTGTGCATCAGAATGACAGCCATTCGAGGCAGTTCATTGCAGAGTGTTGCTGTATTTGCATTTCTCATCAAAGCTGCCTTTTCTTTATTCAGCACTTTTATGTCTCAGTGAGGGTGGTGTTGGAGGTAGGGATGTTGGAGGTAGTTTGTTTCTATGGTTGTAGCTAAAACTGGGAAGAAATAATTTTCTGGGTTTTCTTTTCCAATCCATGTGATAGGAAATACAAAAACATAAAGAAATCTGGTTAATATGAATACCCCAGGGAATACCATTTTACACCAAATATACTCTAAGGGAGAAATGATTGTTAATGTGAGCTTTAAAAGTCTGTAAATCAAAAATAGAAGAGAACCTTGAAGACCTTTGTCACACCATGAAGCATTGTTGATAAATGTTAACATTTTAGCCACCTTGCTTTGCTAGGAGAGAGAGAATGCAGGACACATTCCCATTTCTTAGGAGATTCACTAAGAGACACGGGCAGCCCAGTGGCTTCACTGTGCACCTTTGGGCAGAGCTTGCTGTGTCTCACTGGAAGAGCAGGAAAAGAGGGAACTCTTGACTCTTATTCATGGGATTCCCAGGGAATTCTCCGAGGGGAAATCTCCCCAATCACAAAAATCGCAGGAGTTACTGGGAAGTTTTGCAGTTGAACCTTAGTTTAGAACAGCAGAAGCGCAAAGCACATGCTAACCCTGTTGTCTTGATATATTTAGGGTAATTGTGAGAAACTGTTGCCGTGTGGACCTCAACCTGGGTCTGAAATATGTTCTGTGGCTGCCTTTATTCTATAACTTCAGAATCACCTGCTGAGAAATAGGGGCTGGAGGTGGAGCTCAGTGGTACAGCACATGCTTAGCCTTCACAAGGCTTTGAGTTCAATTCCAGCACCTCACCCCACCCCCAAAAGTCATACTACTCTAGGCAAATCATCATTTATTCTGTCTGATTTCTTTTGATTCCTGAACTGAAATTTGAACTTGAATATTGGTTACCTATGTGCATTTTTTTCTGCTAGGGATTGAACCCCAAACCTTATGCATGCTAAGCACATACTCTATCACTGAGCTATATCTCCATCCTGGCTATGTGCATTTTGATTAAATTAAAATGACAAGATCAGAAATGGGGAAAATTTTGTTGCAGCAATTATTTGTAGTATCATGCATATAAAAGCTCATCAACTTAAAAATGACTAAACTGTTCTATGTTCATACAGTGTAATAAACTAATTTTGTGTGAAAAAAGTTTAAAAGCTTGGCAGGTGCTTCTGTGTTAGTTATCTATTGGTAATAAACCCCAAACATGCTAGCTTAAAACAATACACATTTATTATCTTGTAGGTTCTGTTAATCAGGGATCCTGGAAGGATTTAGCAGCTCATTCTGGCTCATAATCTTTGAGGAAGCTGCCTTCAAACTCTCTTCTTGGCTATGGGTGCCTCTCTGCAGATCTTTTTCCACAGGGATGCCTCATGACATAGCACGGCCATATCAGCTGCCTTCCTCCAATAGGGATAAATCCTAGAGAGAATAAGAGAGAGTGCCCAAGATAGAAGTCATAGTCATTTTATGACCTAACCTTCTAAGTGGCATCACATTTCATATTCTGTTTACTTAATGAGAGAAAATTCCCCAAGGGTGTGAAGAATAGAAGGTTGGGATAATCGGGGGACCAAATGGAGGCTGTTACAACTGATTACTATTTTTGAATGTATTAAAATAAATGATAAAATCGTATAAAATATGAAAAATTTGTAGTAACATCAATAATAATATTATGAAAAGAAACATGAAATTTGGGGTGAGGATTGGGTCTTGGAATAGAAGGTGGGAGCAGGATTGGGAAAGGGTGAAGAGTATCTGTAATGTTTTATTTCCATTTAAAACAGTGAATATGGGGCTGGGGATGTGGCTCAAGCAGTAGCATGCTCGCCTGGCATGCATGTGGCCCAGGGTTCGATTCTCAGCACCACATACAAACAAAGATGTTGTGTCCGCCGAAAACTAAAAAATAAATACTAAAAAAATTCTCTCTCTCTCTCTCTCTCTCTCTCTCTCTCTCTTTCTTTAAAAAAGAGTGAATATGAAAAATGTTATACTTCAATAAATTTGGAAGACAGTGAATAAATGTACATTGACATTTCTGTATTTTTGATAGGTCTGCATTATTTCACAATATTAAGGAATGAGCAAAATAAAAATAATCAAAACCCCTTCATCTATTTTCTTTGAGCTCACTGGGATGGGCTTCAGATATTTGGCAGAGATGTGAGAGATAGAGGAGAGGGAACCTCTGACTCTCTGGTTATCTGTTTTGCTTGGGTTTCACTTTATTGGAGGTTCTAGTGTTACTAAAGGACCACTATTCAGCCAACCAGTAACATTTTAGTGTGTAATAGACAGTCTTAGATTGAGTGATAGGAAAGCTGACTCACCCTCACACTCTAACCCGAGTCTCCCCTAATTTAGGGATATGGATCCTGGCAGGAGATGGCATAGTTAAGTTCTCATGAATGGAAATTTGTTTCTGCACTTTATTTTTAAAGATTTCTAGAAACAACAACTTTCATCTCTAGTATTTAATAGGTTACTGAAATATATTTTCAATGAAATGAACTTGTGTAATGGTCTGGAGACCATATCTGTATGTAATTGCAGCTTGTGTATACTCTACATTTCCCTTTTTCATTTAACATCTCATTGTTGTCACATCTTCATCTGATCTTATTAAAAGATTTTTGTTATGAAACATTTTCCTAGGTTTTTTATTATTGTAATTGGTAATGTTTTCTAAACTCTTTTTTAGCAGTTTTCCTGCATTTTAATTGGTGTTTTTCCTTTCTGATTGCTGATTCATGGATTTTCTGGAATGCACATGCAGATTGCATCTCTGTGAACAGTTATTTTAAATATGCCAGGATTGTTCCTAGAAGATTTCCTAAGTAAAAACTGATTCCAATCAACTTCATTCTGAATTACCTCAGACTCTGTCTTTAACACATTCAATATTTATGCAATGCATCCCCATGAGTGTTTCAAAAATATTGTTTGGGGATGGGATGAAGCATCCAAAAATAATTAACACAATGGAGAAAGATAACAAATGGACAAAACTGAAATAGATTTTTATTGAATATAGTTAAATTGATTTTCATGCTTATGTAAGCATGGGAGGAACACAACTCTCAGGAAGATTGGGTGGGTATAGCTTGCAATATTAAGCAAAGTACATAAATGCTTTTAAAGGACACTACAGACCATGCTTAACCATTTTATTTCACTCTAGGTGTAACAAACCTTATGATCCATACACTCAGTGAGAGTGTGAAGTACCCCATATTCCTGCTCTCAAAAGTTCTTCTGCTCCAGAGTGATCCCTGTTTCTGCTGATTCAGACATCGGAAATGGCCTTTAGTAGTCTGTGAAGTGGTGAAGTTTGTCTCCAGAATACAGATGAGTAGAAATGAGGCAGTCAGACCTCTATTCTACTCTCTGGGCTTTCTAGGTGCTGTTTACTATCCCATCAAAACATGGTCTCTGGAAATACCCACAGAAAGCTCCAATGAAGTAACTCACGTTTCCATATGTGTACTGAGCTGCATTTCAGAAGTGGAATACCTATTCCTGAGAAATGGGACACAAATACAAAAAATTATTGTTTTTGGTAGAAGTGGAGATGGAAAAGTGTGTTCTTAGTCTACTACCTTACTGACACATAAAATCAACCCTGAGAATGACATTATTCATAGTTTACTAACTTAGACTTCCATTCACATTTTGTTTGCTTTTATTAATTATTTATCATTTTCTAAGCATTTTCACATAAATGATTCATTTAATGAAATTGATCCATCACTTGCTGTGTGAGAGGAAGCCTGAGCAAGAGTTAGCTCCTGTTTTTATGAGTGAGAAAATGGGAACAGAGGGGAGTCAATAGGATATTTTACCCTAAATCTTTCAAAATGTGGTTGGATTACCACATACAACATGGGGTGAAGTAACACCACAGAAGCTCATTAAAAAACAAACAAAAAAAAAAAAACCAATAAATCACACAAACAACAACTGCTTCTTTTGGCATAGCAAATACAGCTTTTCTTTATAAGCTGTTCCTATTCCTTCTAGATCCCTGGTGAAATCATGTTGTAAAAGACAGTAAAGCATATTTCTGATAATACTAATGAGCTCAAGTAACACAGATAAAGATGCACACTCTTGGTAAATAGCCCATAATCAGGCCATTTTTTGTATTGTAATTAGAAGAATTTATTTGAAGATAAAATTGAAGTTATCAGTATTCCTTGTTAGAATTATAAACACTTTCATGCAATATTGATTTCAGATATTTAATGAAATATTCAATGACTGGTTTCCAGTGTGTCCTGGAGTTTGGTAGAGAGAAATGGTTATGTTGAGGAAGATAATATTTGATTAATGAAGATTTTCATTGGTAGTTTGTCTATTCATTATTTTTAACCATAGTGTGAAGTTTGATTATTTTTCTCATTTTAATCAAAATTTTCTCTTCTATAATTTTATTTTATTTATTTAAAATGTATCTTATTTTTCATGGACATAAAATAATTGTACATATTGATAGAGTACAATGAGGGTCTTGATGCATGTGTCCATTATGCAACAAATTGCATCAGGTTACTTAGGATATCCATCACTTCATATGTTTCTTCTTGTTGAGAATATTAAAAACTTTCCTTCTAGCTATTTTGAAGTAGTCACTAAATATTGCTGTTTTAAAATGTTTGATTAATATTGCTAGCCATATCTCTACTGTGCAATAGAACACCAGAACTTATTCCACCATTTTAACTGAACTGTCTCCTGAATAAATGGTGCTGGGAAAACTATAGAAGAATGAAGCTAGACCTCATTGCTCACCAAATGCAAAAATCAACCCAAAATTGCTTAAAGGCTTAAATGTAAGACCTGTAATAATAAACTATTAGATACTATTTTTTTGCCAGTTCACTCTGTTTATTTTTTTAAACTTAACCCAAGTATACAATTTGACCCAAGGCAGTTATAAACCTAGAACTCACATATCCAAATAAATCCTGTCCTTGTAGTTTGCTACATGAAGAACACTTTTAGGACTTCTCTTTTCTGATTGTCTTTCGTGTCAATTCACAAGTCATGAGAAAAGTAGTTTCACTTTTGGCAGTTAGCATTACTCTGTGTTATCAGCCTTCTCCTCAGAAATTATTTGGTTATTTCAGAAGTTCCATTTATCCCACAAAGGAGTCACATTTGACACCTTTAAGGGCATTTGGAAAAATGGATCATTGGCTTTGGGGAGTTCCAGAATTGGCTGTAGCAATCTAAAAAAAAATGACTTTCAGGACAACCAAAAATCAATTATTATTCTCAGAATTTTTGAGAACCTGGAAATAAATAATATAACAAAACTTCTTAAGCTCAAAGTTTTAATTTCTTGTGTTGGCTAGATTTAAAATTTTTATTTTTTATTTATTTTTTAAAAACTATTTATTTTTTTATTTTAGTTGTAGATGGACACAGTATCTTAATTTTTATGTGTTTATTTTTATATGGTGCTGAGGATCAAAACCAGGGCCCCTGAGTGAGAAGCGAGTGCTCTACCACTGAGTTACAACCCCAGCCCCTAAAATTTTTAGTTTTGAAAGCAGGAAAAAAAAAGCTTATCCAATGCATGTCTTGGAAACCAATTTCTATATTCAGTAATACTCATTTGAAAGCTAAAACCTTAATTCAAGTTAGTTTTTCTTTTTAAAAAGAATGTGGTTTATGACATATTTTATGACACTTTGGATTATTTCTGAAAGGCAGAAGGCCCAAATTTTTACCAATCTTTGTTCTTTAGATATATGAAGCTTCTGTTTAGGAGGCAAACTAAAATGGTCATATTCATTTGAAACTTTAGAATAATTGTAATATCCAAGATCTATTGCTATATAAAAAAATTCACTCTCCTTTGCCTTAAATCACCATCATTGTTATCATCAAAATACCAATTAAGTATACTTTTCCTTGACAGAAGACATAAGAAGATCTGGTTAGTACTTAGTTTTTGTTGAGACTCTAAGAATAACTGTGATTTCTAGAATGAGGTAGAGGTGTGTGGGTATTTTTTATAATTCATCTGATGCCCATGAACATTTAATGATTCAAGAAATATTTATTGAGCTATTGTTAAAGTGAGATTGCAATAAATCACCAAGTGGATCTTAAAGTAGGAGACAGAAACCTTATTCATCAGCCACTGGTTCAGATCCACTAGCTGGCAGGCCAAGGGGTAGGCTGCAGGTCTATACCTTTTGACTCCCTCCTGGGATTTGAGGACACTTTTTGTAGTCCAAAACTATACTAATCATAAGTAGCTGTTGCTATGATTCCAAACAAATGTCATGAGATCTAAAATCATAAGCAGAAGGGGGAGTGGGTCAAAATGTCCCTAGTTGAGTACAAGTTGAATGGTTACTCACATTTAGACAATCAGTCTTGGAGAGGGTACATTGTCCAAGAAAAATGAGAACCAAAGGGAGAACAATTTTACATTGTATAAGAATTGCCATTTTGTGTTGCCAGATATGCTTTGCTAAGCAACTATTGATGGATAACAGAAGTGAGGCTTTCCCACAGGAGAAGCAGTTTTTACATGACAGGGAGTCTCAGGGGAAGATGGAGTCTGGTCTTTGCCTGTATAACGTGGTCTAGAACACTACCACAAGCCAGGACATGCTGTCAGTCCTGGTTTTAGTGTAAAAGACAAAAGTGACAAAAATTTCTGCCTTCCTGAATCTTAGTCAGGAGAGACTCCTGCTTCAGTAATAAACCAAAGGATAGTTTTATAGTGGTGACAGAAATGATGGAGAAAAACCAAACAGGACAGGAGAATGGGTATGACTGATGGGCTTGGCACTTAAACTAAGATCGTCAGACATGCCTAACAAGGCAGGGAAAAGCTTTCCAACTGAGGGAGTGAAAGAACAGAGGGTTTTCAACCAGCAGCAATGTGACCCATGGTTTCATGTGAACTGAGCAGGATGGAGAGTAAGGAGAGGTGAAGGGAGGAGACAGCAGACCATGCAGGGCCTTGGAAGGCACTGTAAGGATCTGGGCTTTTATTCTGAGAAAGGCATTGGAATCTCTTGAGCAAATCAGACTACTGTTAAGACTTAGGTTTCAAAAGGCTGACTGTGTAGAGAAAAGATTTGTGAAGGGGCACGATGGGTGGGAAGCCCATCAGGAGGTATCATGCAAGGGGTGGTAGAGGTGGAGGTGTCTGGACGAATTCAAAGGTGTAGCTGAAAAGGTTTGCTGACAGATGCAGAAGATGTGCTTGGGAAATGACTGCAGTTTTCCAAGGATGCTGATTAGTGATTAACTAAAAGGGCATGCTGAAATTTGAGGGGGAGGGCTGATTTTGTGTTTTGACTTTGTTGTATTACTTGTGTGTGTAATATTTGGTGACCAAATATCTCATGTCACTGTATCCTCTTCCCACCAAAGCCATCTGTGGAATTTGAAAGATAGGAAAAGGAGGGTTCCTTATCCATGTAAGAAAATAGGTATATTCCCCTTTAGATGCTGAAAAAGCTTTTGTGTTCTTACATCAAGGGTTATGGAGTATGAAGGTGGCTTCAGATCTTGAATTCTAGTTTAATTCTAATTTACATTAATGGATGTGGCAAGGGAAAATATTGGAAGGAAACAGGCTGATTCTTACCAATTAGTGTCTGCCCTATCATCACCCACCTCAATACAGGTGATAGGATGGGATCTTTGAGGAGTGAAGCCAGATAATTTACTTATTCATTACCTATCCTTTCTAGTTGCCCACTCAGATCCTTACCTCCTACTCTCAAAGCTTTCTGCCTTCCTGTTTTACTGAAATACTTAACCATCATTAATGACAACTACACTCAAAGACCCTGGACTTAGTTTATGCTTCCTTGACCTCTTGCCTATTTAGTGCCCATTACCCACAATAGACTTGGATGCTTGCCCTGTTAGGCTCTTGGGTGTCTCCTCTTTCTACTGGCTCTTTGTTCTACTCTCAAAATATTCTTTTCAAAACCTTCTCTGGCCCCTCAGGACTCCTTACTAAGGAATACTCTATATTAAATTATTTTCAGAATGTTTTTTCCTTGACTTTCTTAGTCATACCATTCCTACATGTACATCAGATAGATTTTCTAAAGAAAGTTTCTCCAGTGTCAAGCCCTGAGCACTAGTGAATTTTCCAAGAATTCCATGGCATGTGCATGAGGTTTGCAGTCATTACTAACTCAAGGTTACTTCACAGACTTGGGTTTTTGTTTGCTGGACTCTTTGAAAATGCAGACCTTCCTTTCCTCTGAACGGAGCTTTCGCTGCCATGGATGACATGGAAAGCCTTCCAATATGCTGGGCCCATCGACCTCGGATTGATCTATTTTGACCCTCAGCAAGCAGCAGATGCAGGAGCTGGAGGCACACTTCCTGAAGGACCCCTTTCCATCCCATGGTACCACGGTGAGCCTGGCCTCCAGCCTTGGCCTAGAGGAGCAACTGGTGCAGAATTGGTTTACGTGCAACAGAAGATATAAGTCTGAAAGAGGCTGTCACCCATTTGCACGACGCCTCGGGAGGCCTCGCACTCATCCTGGGCACACTCCACCTGGGCAGGCCCATCCTGGTCTAGCTTCTGTTGTCCATGCCCATCCTGCAAAGATGTCCACTACCCAAGCCCAAGAAGAACCAGAAGCTTCTCCATTCAGGCCCAGGAGAGTGCCTGGCCCCTCAGGGGAGAGGATGAGGAACTAGAAGCCGCCTTGAATAGACTCTTCACTGCAGAGCCTGAGGAAGGTGACCTTGAAGACCCAGACAAATCATTATATCCAGCAGATTTCTGAGTGGATGGGAGTTCTGCACCTGCCACCTTCCACAGGTCCCACAGGTCCTCCCTCCGGCTACTATTCCATCTAATTGTTTTTCCCACCTGTCATTTGAGTCACCTGGAAGTGTCTGAGTCTCCAGTCCAGGAGTGGAAGGGGTGTTCCTGGGTGCATTTCCTTCCCTTGATGCTGACCCCGCCCATAGCCAATTTTATCACTCTTTCCTAATTTATGGGGATCTTTGCCCTCAGCCCAGTGCAGCAGCTGCCTGCATCTCCAGGAATGAAGGACATCTGCTTTCCCCAAGGATTTTCCCACAGTCCTCTGCTGACAGCCACACCCATATCAGATCCCATCCCCCACTTCCATCTTTTAGATACCATATCCAATATAATTTCATCATTTTGAAATAGTTTGGAGCTTTGTCTTAATTTAGGTATTTTTCCTCTTATTTCCTTTTAGTCTTTGCTTTGTTACTTGTTTGAGGTTATTTTTCTGTTTGATTTTCCATAAATTTTCTACTTTTGCTTCAGTGAAAAAAAAAGAAAAAGAAAATGCAGACCAGTTAGACACTCTAGGTTGGGCTATTTCAGAGTCTTGCTAATACTGTTTTAACTGGAATCCTCTTTTATCCTCCCCTCCCAATTCTAATCATCAGCATTAAATGATTAAATGTGTAGATCACTTTGGGTCATATGGACATTTTAACAATATTAATTTTTCCAAAACATGAAGATAGAATGTATTTCCATTTATTTGTGTTCTTTTCAATTTAGTTATCTCTCTCTTTTTTTCTTTGAGTTCCTTATATATTCTGGTATTAAGATCTTGTTGGGTGAAGAATTTGCAAATATTTTCTCCCATTTTTTGGGTTTTTTTCTTCACTCTTACTTATAATCTTTTGCTGAAAATGGTCTTTTTAGTTTTATAGTATCAGATCTTACATATGTAAGTCTTTAATCCATCTCAAGTTAATTTTTGAATGTGGTGTGAGAGAGGAATCTAATCTTATACATCTATGTGTGGACATCTAGATTTTTCAACAGCATTTACTGAAGAGGGTAATTGCCCAAAAGCATGATCTTGGTGTCTTTGCCAACAATTTGATTTTAAGTGCATGAATTTATTTCTGGGTTTGAAAAATCCTATTTTATTAGTCTTTGTCTATATTTGTGCTAGCACCACAGATAGTTTGAGTCACTATAGTTTTATAATATATTTTGAAGTTGGATTGTGTGATGCCTCCAGCTTTGTTCTTTTTGCTCAAGATTGGCTATATGAGGTCTTTTGTCATTCCATATGAATAGGACTATGAATTTTAGGATTTTTTCCTATTTCAATTAAGTATGACTTTAACATTTTAATTGCATTCAATGGATACATCATTTTGGATAGTATGGACATTTTAGCACTATTAATTTTTCCAATCCATGAAGATGGAATGTCTTCACTTATTTGCTATGTTCTTCAGTTTCTTTCACTAATGTTTTATGGTTTTCAATGTAGAGATCTCTTGCTTCTGTGGGTAAATTTATCGCTAGGTATTTTTATTTTATTTGTAGCTACAGTGAATGAGATTGACAAATGATCTGAGCAGACATCTCAAAAGAAGATTACAAATGGCTAACAATTACCTAAAAAACTGCTCAATATTACTGGTTGTCAGGGATATTCAAACCAAAACCACAATGATATCTAAAAACCCAGTTAGAATCACAATACTAATAATAGTAATAATAATAATAATAAAAATACTAAAAAGGCAAATGCTGATGAGATTGTGGAGAATAGAAAACTATTATACACTATTGGTGAGAATGTAAATTAGAATAGCCACTATGAAAAATGGCATGGAGTTTCCTCAAAAAACTAAAAGCTGAACCAGTACATATAATAGTAACCCCATTACTATTAGCTATATATACATCAAAAGGAAATGAAATTAGCATATCAAAGAGATACCTACACTTTCATGTTTACTAAAACACCATTTACAATACTCAAATATGGAATCAACTGTGTCCATCAATGGATGAACTGATAAATAAAATGTCAAACGCACAAATGACATATTATTCAGCCATAAAAGAAAGGGATTCTGTTATTGTGGCAACACAAATATGTTGGACATCATGTTAAGTGAAATAAGCCATGCATAAAAAGACAAATATTGCATGATTTCACTCACTTATGGAATCTTTAAAAAGCTGAGCTTATAAAACTAGAGGGCAAAATACTGTTTATCAGAGGTTGGGAGAGTAGGGGAGATGTTGAGGAGGAGAGATTGGTTAATGTGTACAAAGTCACAGCCAAACAGGATAAATATAACTACATATCCTTAGTTATTTAATACACAATGTATCAATGTTCCAAACACCCATAAAGATGTACAATTATAATATCAGTAAAAAGAGCATAAAGTAAATATAAAACAACAAACCCAGTCTAAATATTCCTTAATATTTTTATGTAATATTTCTCTAACCCACAGAGCATTTTCTTCCTATTACTATTTTGATTTCTTTATCACAATTATGTACATCTTGTTTTCATCACTAGACTATCTCGTTTGAAGGGCGGGTATGTCTTTAGTTCATTAGAGTACCCAACACGGTGCCTAGGACAAATAGGATCGGTACTCTGACTATTTTGAATCGATAAAATCCAAAGGAATATGAAAATGACCTACCATAGAATTTTAGGGTTGTATAATGTAATAGCCAACTCAGAGATGATGCAGTATCTGAGGGGAAGGGGGCTGTGGGGAGTGTAGTTAAGAAAATCATTTTATGGCAATTAACTGAAATCTTTTTTTCATTTTTTTCCCTAAGAAAACAAAATACTCCTCACAAATTTTAGGACAAACCATTCTCTGAGCAGTCAGTATTTTAATAATTTTAAATACTGATGAATTTCTAGGCCATGAAAAGTTATGAGAAATTTATGATTTATAAATCTGAAAATAGGACTAATCTGATTATTATACATCCTATTCACGAAACACATAACACTAAAATTTTGGGTGAGTAATCAGTGTGGATACCATCATAGACCCATCAGAATAAGATTAACTTTTGTATCCAAGTGCACCCTGCTTGACTAGTACCCTCTGTGCCTTATTTTGAAACTTCAAAGATTTGTCATGTTACTATTTTTCTCTCTGATGGATATAATTCCTCCTACATCCTGTGTCATGATCAGTGAAGCAGATTTCCTACTTCCCAAAACCTGCGTGCTCCCTAACAGAGAGATGATGCTAAAAACAGGAAGTTTCAGGTGAGGCTGTATCCATGCAAGTTTCTGTATGGACTGGTAACTGTCGTCTACATGTAAACTTCATTTTCTTTAAATTCTACTAAAACTACAGAGAAGGCACAAATCTCAATTAGGAAGTAAACTTCCAAAAGAAAAACACAGAGAACTCTATCTAAAGCTTTTGGGGACACGTCATCCCCTCATTACTTGGCATGTTCATCTCAGTTATTTAGATTTTATTTTTGGAAAGTGACTTCTGGTTCCCTTCATGCTACTTTTATTTCTTCTTCCTCCTTTTCTTTTTATTTTAGCACGAAAGAGGAGATATACATAAACCATAAATTTCAAATTCAGAAAAACTTATATTTTACTACTTGTGACAATTAAAAAATATTTAAAGACCATTCATTCAGGAATCACTTTTCAAAGACAGAATTGCATTCCACTATAATGTATACTATGTGGATGTTGAACTTTAACAACATTTTAGTTTCAAACCATATTTTTCCAAAAGGGAACTTTATGGACATAGATATTTCTATGATTATACTTGGAAACCTACCTGTGGAAGTGGATGATAAAGACCAAAAATTGTCTCTACATGTTATTTCATGAGTTAGACTGTAGTTTTCTCCTTGCATAAATAAATAGGTCAAAAAGAGAAGTAGTCTTGAAGTAGAAGAGAAAGAAAAAGAGGGCAGAAGAGGAAAAAGGGATAAAAGGGAGAGAAGCAGGAGAAAAACCTGAATCAGCCAGAGAAGCAGGAGAAAAACTTAAGTCAGCTTGTCTTGAAGTGGCACTCTATATATTTTATTTCCACCAGTATTATATCTACCTTTTCTAAGATCAGTATATTCTTTTATTTTTTTAATTGTCATTGGACTCTGAAATATAGTTTTACATCATATATTATTAACATTTATAAGAAATTCTTGAAATCATTTCATTGTGATCAGATCAAAGTATAAATTTTGCTCACAAGACACACTGTATATCACCTCATAGATTTATACATTGTATGATACAGAGTTAAAATCCTAACATGGTCACACCTCAATGTAGTTTGTCTTTAAAAAAGGAAAAAAAAAACAGTATTCATGTAAACAGTACATTATGAGATGTAAAATTTGATTGATAACTCATATAACCTCAAATATACACAAATTATAAGATTATTCTACATGATCATTCATTTTACATGTAAAGAAAGAAGACAATATTATAAAAGGCAACATTTGTTAAAAGGCCACTGTGGCTAACTTGGTGTCACTGGAGTCAGTACTGCAGCCACTGTTAATTTCCTGGATGTCTTGAGGTTAGGAGTTGATTCTGTCAAGCCAAACATCAAGTAATTCAACTTTGTCCAGATGATTGAACAGCCAGATTCCTTAACAAATTCCTCCAAATGCACTGTTTGGGTCAGGTTATTGTATTGCCAGGTCAGAGAAGGCATCAGAGACCTCTCTGTGGACCTGCATGGAAATGCTTGCTCGTGTGACGTTGAGGTAAATGTCATACTGCTGGTCCAGACCAAGGTAGCAGTCGCTCATGAGTTAGAGAGTGTAGATATACCTAGAATAAGAAAACAGAACAAAAATGTAAAACGGTTTTCCTAATCAGAGTCACACATAATTCTTTTATAACTCTAGTGGTAAGATTCTGCTTACCTTCCATGTATTTCAGTGGTGAAAAAAGAAAGGGAAGCAATGTGATGATTTCGAACATATCCTACTCATCTTAAAACAATAAGTTCTCTCTTGTCCACTTCTCCAATATCAAGAACCATCCTTCATCTTTTGATTTGGGAAATGGAGGGGTAACTGCAGAGCTCTCTCGCTTTCCCTATAAACCACAGAAAAAGATAAACTATTGACTACTAGACGTAGTAAATAGATAAACTATTGACTACAAACTTTTCACATGGTTTGGAGGTGGTTAAAAGGCAGTGCTCAGGGCTGGGATTGTGGCTCAGTGGTAGATCGCTCGTCTAGCTTGTGCAGGGCCCTGGGTTTGATCCTCAGCACCACATAAAAAAAAATAGATACAATAAAGATATTATGTCCAATTACAACAACAAAAAAAGGCACTGGGGTCTTACTGGAAGGCCATAAAAAAAGAGTTCAGCACTTCCATCTGGGATGTCTTTAATTCCCTTCCTTTGTGGTGATTGATATGTTTTTGCATGTTTCTTCTGTACATACAGACAACCCTTTGAGCTATTACTACGAGAATATTTGGCTCAGAAAGAATAAAGCTCTGAATCCTGACATCAAATTAGTAAAATCTCAAGCCATTCCTCCAATTAACATTAATACCCCACTTATAGACAAACAAACAAAGATATAGCCATGTGAACCAAATCTTCCCAGTCTTATTCACAAAGAACTGATGCTTAGGAAAACAAACAAAAACCAGTCAAGACTAGACTGTAACTCAAGATAATAAACAAAATATCAGATCAATATCTTCTTTCCACCCAAGAATAAAATACACATAAAAAAGCACATAGTATATCAAAAGTTCCTTTCTCTGAGGAGTGAGGAATGATAAGTCATGCAATTTGTAACACACAGGAATCACCACAATTTAACACTAGCACCAAAGTTGGAGCTGGGGGTTGTAGCTCAGTGGTAGAGCACTTGCCTAGCTCGTGCAAGGCCCTGGGTTTGATCCTCAGTACCACATAAAAATAAGTAAATAAAATAAAGGCATTGTGTCCAACTATACCTAAAAATATATTTTTTAAAAAATTAAAAACAAAAGACTAGTACTAATGTAATGACAGAATCTGGAGTCTTTATCTTGGACCAACTTTTACAAAAACAAGGTTATTGTAATGTGTCTTTAAGACAATGACTTTATGGCATAAAACATATTAATAATGACATGTTCCTATTGAGATTTCACTCTGTATTCCAAGGGGAGATGCTTCAGTTATAGCATTTTAAAACAGAGCCAGAGAGTAATAAAGTTCCATAGCAGTTAGGAATAAAATCTACAATTTTTTTGAACATGATTAAATCTAATTTTAAAGTAGATTTTGAAGGTTAAAAAAAAGAAATCTACCTTTGCTCCATGATTTTATCTTTATTATTATGATTTTTATAACTATTTCTATGATTAGTTTATGATTATTATTATTTTTTGGAAGCTGGAATTTAGTAAGTCATCTAGAAATGCTAATATTGAAGCTCTGAAATGCTAGAGGCCTATCAGTTCATGTTCATATTGGCTGATATTTAGTATTAGAAATGAAATGAAGTGAGACCTGTACTGAAAGGACATTGTAACAATACACATGACTATTCTATGAAAACAGAGGGGCTTACTCATCGCAGAGGGTTACTCTAGATATTAAAAACCCTGAATCCACTAGAATAAAAAGAAAAAAAAGGACAAATTCTTTCTTATTTCAATTACTATGGTACTAAAAACCAATCAGCTCACGCTATGTGTACTAATATTCTTAGAGGACTAAATAATTAATTTTGGTGTCAGAGGCTAAAGAAAAGAGCATAGTAATTTAAAATAAAACTACTGTACATTTTTGGTCTGTATGAAATTGACAAAGCTCTCTCATGTGCATTATAATGAAGGAAGCAGCTAGATGTGGCAACTGAGTCTCAGAAAAGCTTAGCTTCTTATTCAAATTCAATAGAGCTAAGAAGGAAAGCTTCAATTTCATCTGCATCTGGCCTAATGTGGTTCCTATACCAAAGTACCTCTAGTGCGGTACTTCTCAAACTTTAATGTCCTTAAAAATCATGTGTACATGGGGGGACTGAGGACGGTAGAGCATTACCTAGTATGTGTGAGGCCACTGGATTCAATCCTAGGTACGAGAAAAAAACAAACCAAAACAAAAAAGGATCAAGTGGGGCACCAAAAAGAGCTTCAATTTTGCGATTCCCTCAGACCCTGAGATTCTGATTCAGTCATTCAGGAGTGGGGCCAAGAATCTACACTATAAAGGCACTCCAGGAAATTCTGCTAGACTGAGTGTGTAAAGCACACTTTGAGAATAGTAGTCCAGGCAATATATAATTATGTAAGGTGGATATTCTGGGGTTGAAAAATGACACATGAGAACTGACTGACTACTGTCAAAGACTGACTCTTGCTGGTTAAGGCCAGTTGAGAAAGCAGGATTCATGAATGACACAGACACATTAGTAATAGAAAAGATATGTGTGGTGGCTCATGCTGGTAGTTGGTGCCAAATATTTGAGAATGGAGACCAAATACTATACCTTGTGGAACGCAAAGTGGACTCTCTGCAAGCTGACTTGGAGCACATACTCCTGAACAGCATGCAATCTGATCCATTTGTTGTCATCTCGTTTGTCTGTAGTCAGAGTTGAGACAGAGTTCATTGTGTCCTTCAGCTAAGTCATCCCATGAGCCTTTAACACTTTTGCCAACATCTATCACTGGCAAATGAGATAAAAAATTCCATGCCTAAAAAGAAAAAAGGGAAAACAACAAAAACTGTCACATGGAGTAATCAACTAAGAAATAGTGTAATTTTAGAAAAAAATCAAACTTTTAATTTTGAGATTAATTCTGAATTAAATGCAATTGAAAGAAATAATGGACATCTTTTTGCATTGTTTACCCAGTATCATGCAATGGTGGCATTTTTCAATACCAGGATACTGACATTGACACAATCCACTGATTATTCAGGTTTCCCTAGTTTTTCTTGTACTTGTACATAGGTGAATATATGCAGAACAGTGCTTTTTAAAATCCTCTTTAAGTTTTTTTTTTATAAACCAAAAAATTATTATCTAAACTTTTAACTTATTATAAATGCCTCTTCATATTGAGTGGTTATTGACTATACTAAAAAAAGAGGGATTAAAAGTGTTTATTGCTATTTTTTTAAAGATAAGCATCTATTTTAACGTTTATGTGACTTTTAAGGTAGAAAACATTACTTAGCGATATAAAGGAAATCTGAAAATAAATCTGTGATGCAATTGTTGATGTCAGTATAATCCATTGACACTTGTTATATAACACAGGGAATCCTGTAAGACTAGGGTTCCTTGTAGAAACAAATAGGTTTTTTTGGCGTTATCATGCTGAAAGTACCAGTTAAAATCACACATATTAAAAGAGTAGAAATATTTTACCAACTTTATTCTTGTCTTTTAAATTAAAAGATATTTTTGAGTAATCAGTATTCCAATAGTACATGCTTAACAATGCTGAAAGAACAAATGAAGGAGTGAATCTTATATCCACAGAAAGTATATAACCCAATTAACTTTAGGACTAGGTAACTGTAACCTTTTTTTAACATTTACAATTATGTGGTAATGTAACTATTGGTCAAGATAACTTCTTTTTTAACATTTATTTATTTTTTAATTGTAGTTGGACTCAATATCTTTATTTATTTTTATGGGGTACTGAGGATCGAACCCAGGGCTTCGCACATGCTAGGCGAACGCTCCACTGCTGAGCCACAACCTCAGCCCAAGACAACTTCTTAAAAGCTGTTTTATCAGTTGTTACCTTCTAAGGTCATTTTAAAGTTACACAACAAGTTTAATTTTAGTTTTCCTTTTAGTTCTTTTATATATGATATGGATTTCCTTATAAACTTTAATTTTCTGTTTGCTAAGACTTTAGTGTTGCTGGTATATGTAATCAAATGCAGTAGCCCTGATGAACCAAACTATCACTTAGGAATTAAAAAAAAATAAAGATAAAAAATAGATCCAATGCAAAATTTCAATTCAACTCCAATCCTGTAACTTGTCTTGTGAATTTGAAATTATGCCTACAACGAGACTTCTGAAATTGAAATTGTCAGGCTACAAAATGTACTTCAAGTACAAATGATGGTGTATCTCCTACTAGAACCAAAAGTCACTGAGTTCAGAAGCTGCACCAATTAATATTCTAATATTGGCCGACACAGAAAAGTGGTCGAGGGAACACTTAAATATACAATTTCTGCAAAACATTTAATTTTGTGAAACAAAGCAAGTAATATTTACCACACAAAGCAGGACTTCATATGCTTTTGTACTCATACCATTAAATTAGTCACCAATATGAGGTTTTCTGATATTAGCAACTCACTGATATTTTTCTTTACAAAGCTTCCAAATGTCTAACTGTCTTATATTTACATATGACATCTTTTTGTAGGACTTATTATTATGTTTTAACTTATAATGTGTACACATATATTTATTTGGTATATATGTATATTTATGTATATAAAACATGAGCTTTTTTAAAAGAAACTGCTAAGATATTTCAATACCAGCCAAACATATCTATCTGAGGATTAATCTTCATCTATTGAATCAGGCAAGAGCACTGCCATGCATACAATTATTTAATTAGCAGCCAAATCCTCTGCCAGTCAGCAACTGTTCCAGGCATACTGATGGGGTAGGAGATGCAAATCTCACAGTTGTACTGCTTTTTCTCATTACTACTGCAATTAGCACTTAAATTGATGCTTTAAACATACTAATTTCTGGAATAATTCAGGATTCTATGTTACCTGGGATCACCTCACTGCAAAGCCAACACCAGATTGCTCTGCAAATTGAAGAACTTTTGAGCCAAATAACCATCATCATATCAGACAGAGCCAATTTGCATTTGGTTTTAAAGATAACAGAATGGAAATTTATGCCAATAAATTAAATAAGTTTACTTGTGAATTCTCCCTGAACTAATTATTACAAGTCTTGTTCAAAAAAAAAGTTTTACTTGGAAAGATAAAGAGACATGCTTTAAAAGTTTCTTTAATATGTGTAAATACAAATCAATATAATCATGTTATAAATCCTGAACATTCACTTTGACACATTTAGGGTAAAACTGCTTAAGACTTAAAAGGCTAGAAAGCCAAGTATCTGGCATTGTTCATTTGGTTTTTGGCCTTCCAAAAATTGTTTAGATTTAACTTTCCTTATAAGTTACATAGTGAACAAATAAGGGGTTTATTTGAAAGAATCTCTTTGAATATAGGAATAATAATGTAATTAAAATAAGAGTGGAACATAAACAAGTAATTGAAGGAATTAGATGAAAATATACCCTACCATAAAAAGGGCAAAACTCCCTAGAAGAGTTGGAGTAAGGCTCATGGGTAATGCAATCTGGTGATGGAAAGGCTAAATGGAGCCTTCCAAAGTGAGCTTGAAAGCCTTATGCTGAACAAGTTCTCATAATGCCAGTAATGTTATTAAGCACTATTACTATCATTTGTTCAATTATTATTCTATGTCAAGAACTATATAAAGCAGTTTACACAATACTATTTTGCTTAACTTTCACAAGAATGTCATAAGATATATATAATGTTTCCATGGTTAGTAAATGGCAAAGACAGAATTTAAACACAGGTGGGACTGACTTCAAGCCCTAAGTTAGAAAACTCTTGGTACAACTTCACAGAGTAAGGCGGCCTTACCTGCTTTGTTTTGGTGGCCTGTAGCTCCTTCTCGACCATGGAGCTGAATATATGGTCTTTCCCTACACAGGCATGAATCAGTTCAGGGAGGCACTCAATGGAGGTATGGCACCTAGCACGTGAGCACTTTATAACTGGTTTCCATTTCCTTAGAAATTATATCAACACCAACAAAATAACTCTTTCAAAGCACAAGTAAGATTTTCTGATAACATTGGTGTGTATGATATTAACAATTGTTAAAAAATTATGATATAACTCTTTATAGGCCATTATATTAAGTTTTAAATATTGGCTAACATTCTTTATATCAACCTAAGGCAGTATCACTATCCTTGTATGAAATCTGTAAACTGTAAATAATGTATCAGGTTCAGTAAATACTTAAAAGAGTTCATATGCAGTGGATGTCTTTCTATAGGAAGCACTGATGTGAAACAATGTTTCCATGGAGATAAAAGTGCGGATGTGAAACCCTGACATGATTTTGGTGAATGTGTGCAAGTGTCTACTATAATTACTTGAATAAAATTTTAAATTTTAAGTTTGGGGAGCACAGAATTTAAAGTACACTTTGGAGATCTTTGAGATAATTTTAAGTTGTGCCAGATCACAGGAACACGAGCCACCTAAATGTTATAGTAAGAAGAAAATATAGTCGAAATTATATTAATATTGAATTTTTAAGTGTGATAAGAAAATTGGACCAAATCTCCTACACCCTCCAGCAGATTCCCTCATAGATGATGCTGTGTGAGGTTGTGCCTTTAATGTGCTTTCTATACTGCTGAAATCCAACTCACATAACCTTCAGAACCTTACCAGAAGAGCTTCTGACAAGTTGTAGATATATCTACCTTCTCTCCCTGTCACCTGTTGCTGCTATGGCTCACTCTCTGAATGTGTCTGTTAGTTTCCAGGGACATCCTATGGTAGGGACTCAAGCATATCTGTCACCCTGTCACCCAGTACACTTGATTCAAATTAGGGATTTTTCTTAGGGCACCCCAGGTGTTCCTGAGGTTTTTGTTGGCATCTGTACTTGGATGGCTTAAATAACTGTGATCCTCATGCAGCTGACAAGAGGTAGAGGGTGCATGATGGCAAGCCAGACTATTTTGGTTATCTCCATAACTTTGAAATAACATTCTGGCTGCAAGGTATCTCAACTGCTGTGAAACATTGGTGTGAAAGGATATTTTCATTTAAACACTTTCAATCTAGCTTGTAATGTTCTTTTCCTTGTTGAAACATTTGCAGCCATGTATGTGAGACCTAAGTGTTAAATTATTTGATACTATTATAAACTCAGTACAGATTATATCTTGAACTACCACTACACCTGACTATCTAGTTTTGGACATTTCAGATCCATAATTTACTATTTTTTAAAAAAAAAACATTTTCTTTTAGTTGTCATAGGACACATATCTTTATTTTATTTATTTATTTTTCTGTAGTTCTGAGGCTTGAACCCAGCACCTTGCATGCGCTAGGTGAGCCCTACCACTAAGCCGTAACCCCAGCTCCCCATGGTTTACTTTGGACAATGGATTTCAGATCCCTCAGTCTCTTCTACTTAACAGAAGCTGCCAATTTATCTTGGTTTTAGATCACAAAGCACTTAATAATGTTTTCTTAAATAAAGCTGATAATGTATAGAAATAAATGCAGTTAAAATAGAAACATTTAATATTGTAAAGGGAGAACACACAATTTAGGTAGGAGAAGGTTAAAATGAATTGTGGTTCATCTTGGTACTGAGGGCAGGTCTCCTTCTGGGAAAGGGGCATTTTTACTCCAAAGAATCAATATTGTAGGCACCACATGAAATTCCAGTGTCTATATGTATTTTAATAAGGGAATTTTGGGGAATCTGGGGGTATAGCTCAGTGGTACAGCCTAGCATGCATGAAGCCCTGGGTCTGATTCCCCAAAATACCCACTCCTCCCCCCAAAAAATTCATTAAAAAACTTTTAAAAAATTACATTGCAAATTAAGACAATTACCTGAAAAGGTGAAGATGGTGCTGTTCTATGTTTGGTAGGTAAGAAGAGAAGAATCTTTTAACCACCGGCCCTGGATCAACATCTGAACGAGATTGGTGGTATTCAGGGCAGTCACCAGCCAACCTTTGTTTGCAGCCACATCCACCATTGCCTGAATAGGCAAAGAGCACATGTTACAAGAACATCAAGGCATTCACCCTCTCCCATTGGAAATCTTACATTAGCTTTAACAAAACAAACAAAAACAAAAAATCAATCATTTTATCACTAAATTACTATTCATCCAAATAAAAACAGAATAAACTACAGTTGGATGAGGAAAGCAAAATGAATTTCCTGTAACATCCTACAAAAAGTCAAACCCTAAGCTAATTTTAAGAGTAAAACCTCATTGTACTTTGAAAACAAATACTTAATAATTCACTATATCAAGAATACTAGTAGTTGCATTTCTTCTTTTTTAAAACAATTCTTTTTAGTTGTTGATAAACCTTTTTATTTATTTATTTATACACACTGCTGAGAATTGAACCCAGTGCCTTATGCATGCTTGGTAAGTGCTCCACCACTAAGCTACAACCCCAGGCCCTTCACAGAGTCTTTTAAATTTGAAAACTATTTATGATGGTAAGGAGAGAGAAGGTTTTCTTGTGAAATACTCATTTTTCCCAAAAAGCAAGTTAAGAATAGAGTCTTGTTCTCAATGACAATAATACACCACATCCTAGGCAAAGGGGCAATTGCCAGTGGTACATGTGGAATGATGGAGAGCTATTCATATCAGTCTATACATTTAATCCAAAGTTTTATGAACAAACAAAATGCTGCATTTGCTTAAGGCAAAACTAAACAGTGAAATCTTATTAGTTTAAACAGTGAAGTCTTAGAAGTTTACACAGGCAAAGCCATTTCAATTAAATTAGATTCTGGAGAATGCTGTCTTAAAGACACATAAGTTAATATTATGATCTTAGGCAGTTATTTCATACAGTTTTAAGACTCCACTCTCTTATTTTTGGATGTACCTAGCAAAGCATTACAATGATACTTTAATGGTAAATATCTCACTGACAGCAAAATATTTAAAAAATATTGAACAAAAATCTATTAATTTTGAAATAATTTTAAGCTGTTCTAGTAAAATCAATTTCCTGTACTTCTAAGAATTTTGACAGAAACACATTCTTCTAAGTTGCAAATTTCCAATTCTGTGTTTTCTAATTTACAAAAAGTAAACTATTTTAATAAATTTGGTTAAACTAACCTATGATCTCTTTATATACATTACAGGGAAATAGAATAAAGTTTTTGCATACCCTAATTAGTGTTAAAGGATGGTCAAAATGATTTTTAGTACCTGCTAACCTGCTAGTTATACATCATAAAGCCTGAATGTTGGTGTAATAAATATATGTGTCTTGGGCTGGGGATGTGGCTCAAGTGGTAGTGCGCTCGCCTGGCATGTGTGCGGCCCGGGTTTGATCCTCAGCACCGCATACCAACAAAGATGTTGTGTCTGCCAAGAACTAAAAAATAAATATTAAAAATTCTCTCTCTCTCTCTCTCTCTCTCTCTCTCTCTCACTCTCTCTTTAAAATAAATAAATAAATATATGTGTCTTTATGTTCATGTATGACTGTGTGTACACATATGAATGTACATATTTATGAATCCAGAGAAGACATATTTATATTTTTTTTTACAAAGAAGAAAAATGCACTTTTTCTGTGAAGTATAGGAAACAAGCAGGTTATGATGAATATATGCTACATACAGAAAAAAGTAGTTCACTAGTTGTAACTTTTAAGACTTGCTAAGGGAAAAGGAAAAGAAAAATGAAAAATTATACCTAATTCAATATCATAACTTGTAATGTGGAGTAAGTATGGCAATTTTATGTGTGATTTTACATTACAACTTGACTGGAAATAAATTCCAGACCAAAAATTCACATACTAAGACAGCTGGATGAATGAACCATATGTTCTTAACTTTGAAGTTTTGACGATAAAGTTGAAAGATTGCATAAAATTTATGAGTCTTCCCCAGAATTTTTTATTTTATGATCTAGATGTGAAAATGTAAAAAAAAAAAAAAAGCAAAATAAGTGCTTATCATGTGGAGTAAATGAACGGCCATATCACGAATTGAAAAACTATTATCTTTTATTAGTTTACAGAAAAGGCAGGTGGGTAGATCAAGAATCCGGGATGATAAAAGGTTTTGAGGCTTGTGTGGTAAACCGAATATTATTCCCCTTTTCTCTCTGATCACCCCGCCCTGGTGCTCCTGTTGTCTCCTCCCCACTACTTGATACTGATGCTCCTGTCTCTGCTGAAACATTATATAAATTTCCTTTATTCTCAATCTCATAAGTTTTCTTTAATTTGTACTTTATATTTTTTTCAAATTGAATTTGTAAAGGGGTAAAACTGGTCATGTCATTCTCCTGCTTAAATTTCTTCAATGCCATCATTTGGTAAGGAGAACAAAACTAACATGTCTCTCTGCATTACAGATGGTCAACACCCCACTATCTATTTGGTCCTTGATTTATCTGGTCCTTACTTTTCTCTCTGGCCATCCCCTCACATAGAGCACTAGAAAATTACTGGTATTTTTTCACATTTACCCTTGCTTTTATTTATTTATTTTGTAAAACAAATATCATTCCTTTTGTTCACCTGAGAAATTCCTATTCATTCTTTGGGTCTAGCTTAAACACTACTGAAACATCACTGATTCTTTTTTTTTAAGAGAGAGAGAGAGAGAGAGAGAGAGAGAGAGAGAGAGAGAGAGAGAGATAGAGAGAATTTTTAATATTTATTTATTTAATTTTTTTAGTTTTCGGTGGACACAACATCTTTGTTTGCATGTGGTGCTGAGGATCTAACCCAGGCTGCATGCATGCCAGGCGAGCACGCTACCGCTTGAGCCACATCCCCAGCCCTTCACTGATTCTTTCAGATGGATTTAGTCCTTTCTCTATGCCTTTGCTGCTTTTGAGGAATGCCATCATTATTATAGCATGACTTTTTGTTTACACATTTGTCCTTTGAACTATAGGTTCTTTGATAGCAAGAATCTGGGATTATTTTCTATAACTCCAGCCCTAGCAAAGAACACTCAAAAAATACCTGTTTTACTAAAGAACACTGGAAAGCCCATGGTACATGCTTATAGTCAGAGTGGCTCAGGAGGCTGGGGCAGGAGGATTTTAAGTTCAAAACCAGCCTCAATAATGTAATTAAGGTCCTAAGCATCTTGGCAAGACCCTGTCTTAAAAAATAAAAAGGGCTGGGTATATGGCTCAGTGGTTAAGCATCCCTGGGTTCAATCCTCAGTAACAAACTAACAAACAAAAGAATATAGATTAAAAAATTATAAGAATTATAATAAATTCTGCCTAAGTTACTGTACAAAACAGAAGATAAAACACAAGTTTTGATGTCACACACACACACAGATTTGTATCCTAATTCTGTCTCATTTATAACTCAGGAAGAGTTATACTTCTGAACCTAAGCTACTGAAGCTAAGCTCCTCACTAATAGAAGGGTATCATATTTCACCTCCACATGCTTTCTTTTCCAAGAAGCAAGATACTTGCAGCCCTGCCTGGCCTAAGTGGACAGAATGTCACATTCTTTAGCAAACTATCTGTTAACTGCCAGAGACCAGATTCTGAAAATTTGAGAGATTAAAAAAAAAAAAGCTTCCTTCTAACCATAAAATCTGTAATCCAATTGGAACAGGTCAGCATGGGTGAAGGTGATCTGGCGTTGCCATGACAATGGAAACTTGAAAAATTCAAGAGGTGAACCTGGCCCCAGGAAGCCTGGCTCTTGCCCCTGGCAAGAGCCCTTGCTATGACACTCGCAGGCCTTATATTCACTCCTTACATGTTAAACTGCCTGGTCCAGTTTGTAACGTCATGCCTAAAAGCAACAAAACTAAAGATGGTCCTGACTTCTGATCAGGAAGACCTTAAATATCCAGCTTTATAACACTTTATAACACATATAATGCCTTATATGATACAGACAGGCATCAGAGGGAGAAATGAAGAAGAAACATTGGTTTACATTACATTACATTAATTTACAGTTTTGGTCTTTGTAAGAGTGTTACTTAATTACTGGTCCCTGTAACAGTGTAGTTTAAGTGCTAGTTTTTGTTTGTTTGTTTGTTTTTTAATATAGCTCTTAGAAATGTAAGCTTACATTTTTTGAGGAAACTGCTGCCTGTGGTGAAGGTCACTTGTGATGTCGCTTGGAGGTATTTCACTGCATTCATTCTGCATCTGTGTACTACTTATTGAAGAATTCCTGTGCAAGATTCTTGGCCACACAGTTCAGTAATTTAAACTCACCAATGTTGTAATGGTTAAAAGAAATGATATCAAATTTCCTACAAAAGTTCCACGTAACCTCAGCTCGGGGCCCAGAATTTCAGAGCACTAGCTCATCTGGGTATGCCGGAATCATGAACCTGAGTTCTCCAACAACAATCCCCCCCACAAAAAAGGTATCATATTTCCTTTTAGGTGATCTATGAGCGTAAAATGAAATGTTCTACTTACTATATTAGTACCTAATATACTATGCTACAGAGTGGATACTAATGGACAAATGACTATTTTAAAGTTCCTCTATTATAAGATGAACATCCTAAATCAACCCATTCTTTCTAACAGGAATTTTCTTTGATCTTTTTGTTGTTGATTTCTACACTGGGCAGTAGTAGATGGGCAAAGGAGATGCATGGGATGGAAAGTATAGGTCCATCAAAAGAGGTGTGCAGTTATAGGAAGGCCAGGAGAGAAGGTCAAAATCCGATCCTACAACTTAGGTCACACTGGAAGGTGGGGGCCTTCTCAATTCAGTGGGCAAGTTCATTTTACTCTTCAGAAGTGTGTTAACTAATAGGAGGTAAGGATGGGGGTGGTCTAGGTAAACAAGCTGGGGATCCTGGTAGTATGTACCTTTATATGACTGAGCCTACAAGGACTGACTCTATCTCCTTATCTTTATAGTAGTCTGTCTGGCAGATAAGTCATATATTTTAGCTGTTCCAATTTTATAAAATACATTATTCACTAAAATAGCACTTGTTTAAAAAATGTCTCAAACTAGAGTATTAACTTTTCCTTTTGATTTTTTAAAATATATGACAGCAGAATGCATTACAATGCTTCACCATGTTGGCTTAGGACTTCCTCAATAAGATTCCTAAAGCACAAGAAATGAAATAAAGAATCAATAAAAAATCAATAAAAAGTTTCTTCACAGCAAAGGAAACAATCAAGAATGTGAACAGAGAGCCTACAATATGGAAGAAAATCTTTGCCACCAGCATCTCAGACAGAGCATTGATCTCCAGGATATATACAGAAATCAACAAACTTAACCAAATAAATAAGTAAATAACAACAACAACAACAAAAACAAATAACCCAATTGACAAATGGGTTAAGGAACTAAACAGGCACTACTCAGAAGAAAAAATATGAATGGTCAAAAAATATATGAAAAAATGTTCAACATTTCTAGCAATTAGAGAAACACAAATCAAAGCTACACTGAAATTCTATCTCACCACAGTCAGAATGGCAGAGGTTCATTTATACATTGTTGGTGGGAGTGCAAATTGGTGCAAACACTCAGAAAGCAGTCTGGAGATTCCTTAGAAAACTTGGACTGGTTGTACATTCTGTGTCAAAGGAACTGCTGAGCTAGAGTCAACACTATAAATACAGAGATTTGATAAATTGTGGTATAAAGGTGTATTAAGAATCGTAATACAAAAAATTATGAATGTATTGCACTCCACTATTGTCATGTATGTAAGAAATAATTTAAAAAAAGAAAACTTGGAATGGAACTACCATTTGACCCTGTTATTCCACTCCTTTCTTTATATCCAAAGGACTTAAAATCAGCATACTACAGTGACACAGCTACTTCAAAGTTTATAGCAGCTCAATTCAAAATAGCTATGATACTAACCTAGGTGCCCTTGAAGAGATGAATGGATGAAAAAATTGTGGTATATATACACAATGGAATATTACTTAGTCATAAAGAAGAATGAAATTATGGCATTTGCTTGTAAGAAAATGGAAATAAAGAATATCACGCTAAATTAAATAAGTCAGTCACAAAAATCCAAAGGCAGAATGTTCTTTCTGATACGTCGATGATAAGTCACAACAAAGTGGGGGGGGGGTTCAAAATTCACTGGACTAGGCAAAGGTAAATGAAGCAAAGGGAGGGGGTGACTGCAATAGGAAAGACAGTAGAATGAATATGGAATATCATTCCTATACTCATATAAAAATGAATGACCAGTGTAACACTACATCATGTACAACCACAATAACAGTATCCTAATTGTAACAAGTTACACTTATTCTATGTATGTATAATATTTCAAAATATACTCTACTGTCATGTAAAAAATAATAATGATAAAAAAGAAAAAAACCCTTTCTTTTTCATAAGGTTATAGCTGAAATCAAAGAATTCTAGAATTTCAGAAATGATGGGGACTTTAGAAATGATTTAATACAATTTTTTTAGGAAAAAGTTCCAGAGAAGTTGTGATATCCCTTGTGTCACACAATAAATTGGTAGTGGGGGTAAAACAAAAACCTGATTTTCTTTCTTTGACAAACTGTGGAAAAATTTGGAAGCCCCTGATTGATTTCATGTAATGAAATCATTATGTTTTCTTTGGAGTTTTATTTAGTTAAATTAAGTTTGCCCTGTTCCTACATTTATTCAAGGAGTACTGACAACAACAGAAAATATTCCTCAACAATGAGAACCAGAATAAGTGTGTGCAATCATAGTTCATCTATTTCACCAAGGAATAAAGGTCCAGTGAAGTTGTGAAACTTGCCATCATAAAGAATAAAAAAGTGTCTACCCATTCTGGATCACAGTCTCCTTTTCCACCTTCCACTTTCCAGTAAAGTAGACTTTATTATAATCTGAGACACATTATGCTGTTTTATAAGCATATAAAATAAAATTAAATGTTTAACTGAAAAAAGTAAGAAACTAACTACTCAGAACAATCTTCAGATTCAATGTAATCCCTAACAAATGCCAATAGCATTTTTCTTAGAGATAGAAAAAATCTAAATTATTAAGGAACCATGAAGAACCAAAAAACCAAAGAAATCTTGAGAAAGAATAAAGTTAGAGGCATTCTACTTCTTGACTACAAATTATAGTACAAAGCTTCAATAATTAAGATAGTATGGTGCTGGCACCAACATATACACATAGACTAACAGAACAGAATAGAGTCTAGAAATAAACACACATCCTGTCACTAATCTGACAAGAATACCAAGAAGGAAAAGGATAGGCTTCAATAAATGGTGTTGAGAAAACTGAACATCTACATTTAACAGAATGAAACTGGAACCTTGTCTTACACCCTATGCAAAAATCATCTCAAAATTTACTAAAAACTTAGATGTAAGATATGAAACCATAAAACTCCTAGAAGAAAACAGGGGAAAAGATCTTGACACTGGTCTTAGCAATGAGTTTTTGAATATGTTCCCAAGGACACAGGAAAAAAAGGTGCAAATAAACAAATAGGGGTGCACCAAAGCTACAAACCTTCTGCACAGAAAAGGAAGCCATCAATGAATTTAAAAAATAACATATGTAATAGGAGAAAATACTTGCAGATGTTAGTAAGGTGTTAATATCCAAAACCTATAAGGAACTTATATTATATAGCCCAAGAACAAAAAGGCTAAAAATTCTATTATAGAAAAAAAAGGTGGAGGGACAAATGAAGCCAATAGATATCATTCTGTTGAAATACAGAATGGCTAAGAGACACGAAAAGGTGCTTACTTTCACCAATCATTGCGGAAATGCAGATCAAAATCCCAGTGAGGGCTGGGGTTGTGGCTCAGTGGTAGAGCACACATCAAGCATGTGAGAGGCCCTGGGTTCCATCCTCAGCACCACATAAAAATAAATAAATAAAATAAAGGTATTGTATCCAACAACAACTAAAAAATAAATACTTTTTAAAAAATCACAATGAGTCAACACCTCACATCTGTTAGAATGAATATTATTAAAACAATGAAAGTATTGGCAAGGATGTGGAGAAAAGGAAACTGCTACACACTGCTGGTAGAAATGTAGTTGGGGAAGCCATTATGGAAAATGCACATGGACAGCATTAAGAAATTACACATGGAAAACATCATCATCATCATAGGAATTCTACTTTTGAACACATATCCAAAAGAAATGAGATAAATATCCCAAAGACATGTACACTCTATGTTTATTACATCATTGATTAGAAAAGCCAAGATAAAGAAACAGTCTAAGTGACCCAAGATGGATGAAAAAAAGAAACTGAAACACAATGGGAGATCTTTCAGCTTTACAAAAGAAGAAAATCTTGCCATTTGCAATACTATACATGTGTTAAGAGAAATAAGCTGAAAACAACAAAGCACTGAATAATTTCACTAACAGGTGCAATAATAAAAAGTCAAATTCATAGAAGCAGATTAAAATAATGGTTAAGAGGGGGTGAAAGTGGGGGATATGAGGAGATATTGCTTAAAGGATACAAAGTTTCATTTATGTAAAACAAGTTCTAGACATCTAAGGTACAGAAGGGTGACTGTATTTAATAATATCGTATTAATAGACTTGAAATTTGCTAACTAGATATTAAATGTTCCCACTGCAAAAATATGTGATTATCTGAAGTGATGGATATCTAGCTATCTTGATTCTAGCAATTATTTTATAATTTATATGTATATTTAAGTATCATATTGAACACCTCAAATATAAATCATTTTTATTAAAAATAAAATAGTATTGGGGAAAATTTACTAAATATCATGTTTTAAAAAAATTAAAAATCAATACTTATTTGATTCTGGTGTTATTTGACATTAATTGATAATATCAATATTTGGAGGAATGTAGCATAAATTATGTCTATATTTCCTGTGTATAATTGAAGTGTTTTAAAGTATTAGCATTTCATTCATATCCAAAGAATGATTATGAATCATTATATACCTAACAAGTACAGCTAAGAATTAATTATCTTATAAAAGAAGTACCCATGAATTATAGATATGAGGATGTGTGAGCACTATATACATGAGAAATTCACCTAGAAGACTCCAAAGTTGATATCAAGTTTTTTGCAACAAATTATTCTAATACTGATCTGGCCGCCTGGAAAATTCACTGAGAGTATAACAAAGCTATTCACCAGGGTATGTCAGGTTATTTGGACCTGGCTAGTTTAGAGACATTAACTATCTTTTCTAACTGAATATAATAAGCACACAATATGTTCAAAATACCTTTGAGGAGGGATACTTGTTGAAGACTCTGAAAATAGCTAATTCAGCTGCAACAGTCTTTCTTGATCCAGTGGGTGCTCCAACTAGGACACTACAGTCTGTGTGATACAGTGTATAAAATATCTGTGTCTTCACAGGGTTAAAGTGGCTGAAGTTGTACAGGGCTTCAAATGCATTACATCCCAAAGCCATAATTGGCAAAGGCTGAAGATCCAGTAATTCTGAAAAGATCCAAGAGGTACTTCTGAAAAAAAAAACTGAAAAAACATGCACAATACTGAATACTGTATTTTAAAGAATAACATTTCCTAATTATCTCTAGAGAAGAACATATTTAATATAAGTTCTTATACACCAGTGACACATCTTATTCAGTCACTACATTTAACATAACTGATAAATAGAACACTTTTATTGAAGAATCCCCTATAAACCAACTATATATTTCTCTTCCAAAAAGGGAAATAACTTGAATAAAAGTACATGAAAGTATGTATGTTATGGTACAAAAATAAATCAATGAAAACCATTTGTAAACAGCAGTATTGGAAAGGTCACTAACAAGAGATTTGATCTGCTACACACTGACCAATCCTGAGTAGCTGAGGGATCTTTTGGTATGGCCAATGGAAACAAAAATGAATTTAGCATTATTCAGGAAGGAACAAGGATAGTAGTTTCAGAACACAGCATGACTGAGTAAAACAAAACAAAACAAAACAAAACAAAACAAAACAAAAAACTCTCCTTAAAGGGTACAGGTCTTCTTACTTTCACTAATCATTGGGGAAATTTATGTCTGCAAAGTAAATTTATGTATTGAAAGACACTAGATTTGGTTGCTTCTCATAATATGGACTGGGTGCTGAAGAAATTTGATAATTATTACAAAGTTTAAAAAAGAAGATATAAAAAATCAGTTAAGAGGACACCTTGATCTGACCTTTATAGTATGGTTGCAAAATGAAAAATATGGTAAATTTTCTTCTAAAAAATATACTTAAAATAAAAATTAACTTAGTTGGGCATGATGGCACAGGCCTGTAATTCCAGCAGCTCAGAGGCTGAGACAGAAAGATCCCAAGTTGAAAGACAGCCTCAGCAATTTAGTGATATCCTATCTCTCAAAATAATAATAATAAAAAGACTGGGGATGTGCTTCAGTGGTTAAGTGCCCTTTGGGTTCAATCCTGGGTACCTTGTCCCTAAAGGAAAAAAAAAACAAAATAAAAAGATGACTTTAAGAAGTTATCTTTTCCCCACCCATTGCTCTATTCTATTACAACGATAGCTGAGAGCTAACTTCATACTCTCTATGTCTGATTATGATTGTTTAAATTTTCTGTAGCTCTGGAAATCCAGGAAGGAGGAAGACATCGCATGATAAGGCATGCAATGTTAATCAAACATATTTTTTTTAAATAAAAGATTAAAATTAAACATTGTACAATGTCAAATGCACAGTTATTGACAATGTTAAATTAAGATGATCTATTACAGTGATTTTACCTAGATGGTATGTTTATACTACATCAGCTAATTATATAAATACGTTGATATGTATTTGGTTGCTTAAGAAAAAAAATTATTAAATTGGCATTAACATATAATGCTAATGTATGTGGAATTAAGTATTTTAATGAAAGAAAGAAACCTAGCAATGATATTGGAAGCATATATTTTAAGTTAAAACATCATCACGTCCACATATTTTGAACTTATGAGATTCTAGATATCACATAAACACATTTGATGAAATAAGACCAGAAAGACCCTCTGCAATAAGTAGATTACTAGATTATACAGTCTCAATATCATTCTATTTTGATAAAATTTTTTGGTTTTGCTATGCCAAGATATCAAAGAGAAATTGAGATGTAGTATAAAAATTATCTCAATGAATAATATGAATAAGGTGTACATTTGACAAAATGAAAGATTATAAAGTCATATTTAGGTTTCCTTTCACTTCTGAAAGGACTGTCAAATAGCATGCTATTTAAAGTAGTCAGAATAACATTTTTATTCTGAAAAGTCAAGCAGTTTGTCTGAAATATACATGGGAAAGAAAATTTGACTCCTAATTTATGTCTGTAAAGTAAATTAAGGACCTCTGAAAATCAATACTCATCAATTATGAATTCTCAAGAAATGAAATTGGTATACTAGTTTCAAGATGTTTTTGAAATAGATTTCAGGGGTACTTGAAAGTATCACTGCAAAGATTTATTCATGAAATTTTGCTTTTTTAATAAATCAAAATAGAAAGGCATTTGTTCATTTTATGAAAACCTAGAGTTTATACATTACAACAATAAAAAATCCTGCTGAATGCTCTTACTATATATCCCTTTTAATAATTTGTTATATATATATATATATATACAAACATTCCAAAATCTAAAAAAAAAATGTGAAATTTGAAACACTTCGGGTTTTAAACATTTTGGATAAAAGATAACCTGTACTAGAATTAAGTTTATGTGAATTGGACTAAATGTAAGAAAAAAGAGATATCTCAAAACTTTCACAGAGAATACAGATTAAATGATAAATGACAATTGCAATGAAAAAGGAAGGCTATATGGAGAAATAATGATTATATGTACAGATGAAAGTCCAGTAACACAGAAATAGTAACTCTCCTCATTACTATGATTATCAGAATTGACTAAGCCTACTTTAATGCTTTTGGAACTTAAATAAACAAAAATTAAAGGTCCACAATTTGACTATCTACATATACATATTTGATTTTGAAAATTTTGAACATACAGTTTAGAAACAATTTTGTCAAGTAAGTTGGACTTTGATTCAGAATAAAACAACTTTATACTTCTCAACATTAATTAAAATAACAATTTTGGGAAGTCAATAATTCACATCAACACATTAATGTTCAATTTGTTACCTGTATGGGGCTGATGCCTGTCTGGTAGAATCAGATGTTCGAAGTTGATAATACAAACAGCCTCTGCTCCTAACCATCTATCAGAAACTGCTCGGATATAGTATTGGGAAGGCAAAATTTCAAAAATAGGGATTGCAAATACCAGTAGTTGAGCTTCTTTACTAATGACCTAATGTGAAATAAAGTCTAAAATAAATAAAGTTCTTAGTAGTCAATTCTTAATAGTATCTATACCAGATGTAATAAAAATAAACTATGTTGTATTTCTAAATAGCTCAGATATTCAGGTACTACAGTAACTTGTAGGTGATTTCCTTCTGAGGATTATTTGACATAACAGAAGGTAAAAATTTATACTAACTTTATATTATTTATATATATGTTATCATTATGACATGTTACCAGTTTGATTCATTATCAGAATTTCCCAAACATGATTCATGCAATTATTTCATGATTTCTATAAGTTCAAGTACCATATTATTATTTACTTAATATTTTTCTTTAAATCTGATCAGTATCTTAAGTGGAATATCTGAAATCTCTTAAAATATATAGGTTACATGGTTATCAAGAAGATAAATGCATGAAAACAAAATATTGCTATAAAATACTATTGCTATCTAGTCAAGATTTTCAATCAGAAGCTTGCTTTCTCTTTGATAAAAAGAGAAATTACAAATAAAACATGAGTTAAAGATATAGCAACAATTGAGTCTTTACAGATAATTTTACAAGGAATGATCTTTTCAATAAGCAATTTATTATTTTGCAGGAAATTATTTTTACCCCCCTTATTTTATATATTCCACGCCTCTAGAAGCCATGCCTTAAACCATGGTAAAGATTATAAATGAATTTCTTGAACGAGGATCAGACTGAATAATCAATATTGTCACACTGAATCTCTGTGTTCCTTTGAAACAAAACAGGAAAACAGAACATAACAAAACTTTCATGGCACTGTGAAATCAGAGAGATAGTAAAAAACAAAAATTGTTTATATATTTTTTTTATGATAGCTAAATAATAAGGTTATATTCACCTGTTTTTTAAGAGCTAGAAAATACTCTGGATGATAAATATGATCATTTGTAGGATCTTCCACCCAAATCTACCAGGATTCTCCTACTGTCCCATGGACCTAGAAGAAAAATTATCCTAGTACTATGAAAATCATAACTCAAGTAACAGTAATGTTTACATATCAGCACCTATTAGTCTAACAACTTTTTTGATATATAATTTTTAAAACAAAGTTCACTCATTTAAAGTATACAGTTCAATGGTTTTAACATATTTACAAAGTTGTACAACTATGAACATAATCTAATTTTAGAACATTTTTATCACCTCCATGAGAGTACTTATATTCATTAGAAGTATGGACATGGCTATTCTAAACACTTTGTTAAATGGAATGATATAACATATGGTCTTCTGTGACTGGTTTTTTAAACTTACCATACTATTTTTGTAGTTCATCCATGTTTTAAACTGCATCAGTACTTTGCTTCTTTTATTGTCAAATAATATTCTACTGGACACATATATCATATTTTGTTTATATAAGCCAATCTCTCTTTTTTCCTTATATGGTCCAATACTGTTCAGTATTCACTTCTTCCTCAGTGAAAAGGAGATCACTCATGAAAAGGAGATTACATCCCAATCATTTCTCCTCCAAATCTCCTTGCACTATCTCACATGAGTTTTTGGGGGACACCACATTTAAACCATAACACATGGGATAATTTTGATTCACATAAAGCCAATCAGCTCATGGCATTCTCCTGACAATATCTATAGTAAAGGAGAAGTCCATACAAACACTTGGCATAATTAGACTGGGGGGGGCATGTATTTGTGGGAAGAGGGCTTACAGTTTATGTTGTGGGCTGAGGAAGTGGGTATGTGTTCCCCTTACTCCATTAACAGTGAAAGAGAAGCAGGAAAACATTTGGGAACAGTGTGAGCAGAGCAAAGAAGTGGAAAGATCTTGGGCCTTGAACAATACTATTAACCTCAAGACTGGACCCTCCTTAGGGCCCATCTGATCTGTGGACCTTTTATTGTACAAAAGGATATATTACCTTACGTAAATCAGACTGAGGCAAGTTAGGTTTTACATTCTTGAAGCTAACAGCATTATAAGAGAGTTAATTATAAAAACAATCAAGTACTTTCTCCTATTAATTAATAAAACTAAATTAGGATGTATTATGAATAGCAATAGTAGAAAATCATGTGCAAAAATAATGAAACTTCCATTCCTTTAAAAACAATCAAAAATTTCAAATATGAGCTTATACTTTAATATAATTTTATATTTTATATAAAATTTCATATTTATAAAAATATTAACTGTAATTTGGTGTTATCAACTAGTGCTCATATACTGTGAGAAAAATAGGAATTAGGAATACTTTAGGAATTAAAGGTCTGAATGCTTTAATGACAATGTGGAATTAAATTAAAACATAGATGGGTGATTTTAGAACACACTGCTGAACAAAATTCATTTACATTAAAGATGTACAAATGTTAACTAATATAGGAAGTATCCAAATATATTTAACTAGAATTTTATAAGACTACTTGATGTAAGCATTGTTATATACAGTTTCTGATTTACTTGCCTTCCCCAGTTAGTTTTTTGAAACTGAAGACTGAGTCCTATTTGCCTTTTGTATGTACAATTTCTAACACAGTAACTAGTCAAAAGATATATCTGAAAAACTATTGATAGAATAAGAGGATACAAAGTAGGTTTTTACATGTATGTTTACCAGTATGTTGGTAAACACATATAAGATATTGAAGATCATCTAAGTATTAAAGCAGGAAAAGGAGGAATAAAAGTAGAAATAGAAACATGATAAGAATCAAGAAAGGACATTCTAGGGAAGAGCTCTGTATAAAATGCTATCTAATCAGAGAAGAAAAATAACTGAAAAATCTGCTGGTTATGGCAACTTGTCAATCAGATATTAGAGATCCTTGAGGAAGTGGTCTCAGCAGAAAAGAAACTGGTGACAAGAAAGAAAATATAGAATACCATCTATACAAGTCTAATGTTTAAGAAAAGGAGAGAACAGTATTTTGAGAGACATCATGATTTAAAAATGAATTTTTGGTAAGCAAAAATGAGAGTCAATAGAGAGGGCAAAAATAAATGGCAAAATTCTCATTGATTTGAAACCACTAAAATAGTGTCCAGTGATGCAATGTTAAGTTCTCTAGGCTCTCTGAGGAAAGATGTAGGGAGGTGTAGTAAAATCTGAGGTACAGACATTTTAGTTTAATATAGATATAGATATTTTCCACTTCTACCTGATCATTCCATATGAAATCAGGGTAGATGCGGACAGTCCGTGTGATAGGCTGAATGGATGCTTCCATCATAACAGAAGGAATCTGATGAACACATTGTTTGACCTTTCGTCCAATATTCACGATGCAAAATGTGACCTGAAAGAAAAATATCACATAGAAGTAATGTGTCCAGACAGTAAAAAAGAAATATAATCTGACTTGTAAGTGGGATTTCATAGTAGGTGATTTTATTGCTTTTTTTATGATTTGCTATGTAGAATAGATGACATTTTTGACCTGGCATTGTTGAGAGCCACAGCCCAGTCAGAATGATGCCTGGCATTTGCCAGAGGGAATGTTTGAAAGGTGATGCCAGAGAACCATTGAGATGATGATTTGAGTTAAGCAATACATAATTGCTGTGGATTGATTGAGTTGTATATTTGACCTTTACTGTTGGGCAATAGGGTGGCTCTTGCTGCCTTGGGCAGCAATTCATAGCTCTGGAAATCAGTATCAAGGTTCCTTTAGGTATTAATAGGGTTCTGAGCCTCGATATTGTGCTTAAACTACTATAAAAGGAACTACTTCTTTTTGAGTTAGTTTAGAACACATACAGAAATATTTAACATTTTATGTACATAGCCACTGGTTTATTCACGGTCTACTTTAGAACTCTAAAATCATGAGAAATGCTTCAGGAATTAAATACAACTTAGTTGAATTAAATACAACTCATCCACCCAGGCCCACTTCTAGAAAACATAAAATAATCAGGTTCTGGAATGCAGACATGTATGGGAATACCAAGGGTAGAGGCTGTTAAAAAACAAATGTGACTTACTTATCTGAGCAATTAGGTGGAAATAGATCATATTTTAAAGCATCAAGTGTGCAGTATGTGTACAGTCAACTTACTTTGTTAATAGTCTGTCTTTCTGCCCTTTTTCCTACTCTATCTTAGAATACAAATGTAATGACTATCTCAGCCTCTCTAAACATCTTTGGAATTATTTTTTCTTTTTTTTTATTCTCTAAAATTTATTTACAGTTAATAAGTTAAAAAGCAAAGTACAACCAAATTGTAAATCTTAATCATATGCACATTAAACTGTCCAGGGAAACACTTCAGTTCCACTACAAACAATTGCTTTCTAATGCAATTAAGACATAACAGTTTATCAAAAAATATTTCAACACACCAATAAAGCAAATGTTAGGTATATATAATCATTAAAAATTATCAATTTAAAGAGTGCTATGGCAACCCAACCCTTAAAACAACCAAAAAAACCTTTTGATTTCAAAATTGCTGGTTGTTAGGAAGGAATGTAAAAAATACCAAAAAAGATTATTTGTTGTGCCAGTCACATTTAGGCACCCAAAAGTCAAAAATCAAACAGATATATATCAAGGTGATAAAATTCCTCCTAGCTTCCTCCTCTACTTGTGTCATATGAGATATAAATGAAGGCAAGAGAACAAACAAATGGGACTTCTTTAAAAAAAACTATACACAAGCTAAGCTACAGACTCACTTCTGAAACAATTAATGGATGCCACCATAAAGGCCACTATGCCAAGTTTCTTTTCACACTCTGCCCAAAGGTAATCATAAAATAATTTCACTTTCCTATTAACATACTAGTCAACTATATCAGATGTTTCTCCACATTTTAGAAGTTGCAACATAGGTTTTGCTAAAGAAAACTTGGCAAAAATATTTCTTACATCTTACTTCACAAACTAGAAACGGCATTATTTAATAGTCCACATGAACCATATTGACTTCAAGATGGGCAATCAGATTCAAACTGAAATCAGATAACCCAAATAAGCCAAAAAAGCATTTACACACATTCAAGTGCACTAAAGTAACAAGGCATAAGAGGAAAAAATGTCAAGAATATCAGTTAAAACAAATGCAAGGTGTCACTGGTTATGTTTCAGTTGTGTGCTGAGAAAAGTTATTCTCAGCTAATTTCAAAATCCTCAGGAAAACTATCTAGATAAGCTACATGTTGAAATTACATTCTCATATGGCCATTGGATTTACTTTAAAATGATTATAAAACTATATACAATAGTGAAATGGTACAATACATTTTTTTTCAGGTGCTAGTTAGGTATAAAAGTTAACAATATATTTTTGGAAAGAAAACTCCTATGTGTATGAAATACAATTGGCAATGGAAGCTAATAACCAAAAAATGTCTCAGCTTCCTATCACATAACTATAATTTAACACTCTCCATCTTCTAAGTAATTATTCACTTTTTTATTTACCCATATTACAGTGTTTGTAAGGATGCATCATCATTGAGTAGTGAATAAAAGACTATGAGGCTTACTGGGAAACTGTCATAAAGTTATATATATATTTATATATATAAAATTTTTTTTTTCAAAACAAGAACACTGAAATGAAAGTCACAACATTTCTACTATGGACTATTAAACTTAAAATAATTATTTCAGAAATCTATGCCATTTGAATTCTAGGAAAACAGGAGTAAAAATCACAACTCTCATTATTCTCCTAATAAGCTGCCAAACAGAGATAAATCTTTGTATTGAGGGTTTCACATGCCAAGTTCCAGCCCAGTATGGATAGTTCCATGGCAGAATACTTGAATTTGAAATAATTGTGGTACAAAAACACTACTTGACCCTTTAGGTATTGCAGTAAAAGCTGGCTGTGGCATCACTGTCTAATAACCAGTAAGTCTTGCTGCCACCATTGACCAAAGGCACTTGGATAATAAAGAATTCCACACTAGGCCATATGGTATACACACTATTACAAAAGTGTAAAATAAGGGTCAGTACTCTGGGTGGCTTGCCTGTTTGATTTATGTGGCCTTCAGCTATCAAACAAAGACTGCAAACGTAACTATGAATGGAAAAAAAGAAAATTCACAGGACAAAAAAGTCAACTAATTGTCATAATGTTTACAAATGTGATGAATACTAGTCTTGGCATTTCTTGTTATCCAACAATAAAAACAAAGGGATCTATTTTGCCCAAAGTAACTTCAACCAGTTACTTGATACCAAGAAATGCCCCCACCCTTCTCTATAGATCCTGTTGAGGTTTCTAATGGGTATTCTGTTTGTCACTTTATTCACAACGTTTACACACATTCATCTCTCCTATGTGACTTCAATATTAAAAATTATTATCTTCTCATTAACATTCTTGGATTTTTATGTTTGACCAGGACATGTTGCCAGATTATCTCCAATTGAATTCCAGTCATTCCTGCAACACCACCAGTTCTTCACGATTCTTTTTCCCCCCAATCACAAGCCATGTGGTTTCAATGCACTTCAATTTTTATTCAATTAAAAAAGAATTCAACAAGTCAACTTTTCATAAACAAAACTTTGTTTGAGTATGCTACCATTTGCTTTAGGAGCTCAGTAAATATAAACATTAAACTTCAATATAAAATCTTTTAGAAACACCTTTAAAACGTTAAGCAATTGGACTTTACATCTCTTTTGTTTGTAATCACTGAGCCCATGAAAATCAAAGCCATATAAATTCTTGCATTACTAACAGTCAAGCTAGAACCTCTCAAAAAAAAATCCTTGGTCAAAGCTTTGAAATTCAGTAAAAATTCAGAAACAAGTGGGATTCAGAATACCCTGAGCACAAACTAGTGCAACACCACAAAACATGTTTGATCTTCCATCCAGAAAGAGGGGTGGCAGTCAAAAAGAAAAATGGAGGCGGGGGTTAAAGAGCAAGCAAATTCTGGCTTTTATTACACAAGCACGAAAACAAATTCCTTTGGAAAAGAATGACTTCTTCGGAGGACTGCCAGACCAGTGAGGTAGAGTCCGAAAGGGAGAAAACCAATCTGCCCCTATAGTCCTGGAGACTTGTCAATCTGGGGTTCCGAAGCAAAGGGACCTCCCCTGTTAGTCCTGCAGGCTCCTCCTTCGCAGACGCGGTGCGGGGAGGCGGCAGAGGGTACACCTGTCCCGGAGTTCCAGACGCGGGGACGCATCCCGGGGCTTGGGGCAGGGAGGCCATCCCGGGACTTCCTCGCGCACGTAACGTGCACTAGGGGACAGTCCTGGTGGAGTCTGTAAACACTCGACTGACACTTGTTCATTTCTCCAAGCAGAAACTCCATCTTGGGCGGGGGACCTGCAGGAGGCGCCCTCGGGGCGGCGTCTCAAGCCCGGGGCACCGGGAAGCGGCGGAGCCTCACCACGGGTTCCAGGTCCACTAGCAGGACTTGGCGCGCCTTGCAGTCGCGCTGCCGCCAGGCTGCGCTCGCCCCACACGTCGCCGCCGAAACGGATGGTGGGGAAGGTGGTCAGCGTCGGGGTGGCTGCCCTCCAGATCTCCTCCAGGGTGCGGCCCCCGAAGCAGGGCTCCGGCGCTGAGAGCTTCTCCAGGCAGGACTCCTCAGGGGCCGCCGGCGGCGGCAGCAGCGGTGGCGGTGACGGTGGAGGCGACGGGGGCAGCCGGGGCCGCCTCCTGCCCGCAGCGGCCGCCCGGGCTCCGCGGCGCCTCCTCCTGGCGGCCGCGCGGGGCTGGCCGGCGCGTCAGGCCGGGGGCGGTAGGGGGCTCCGGGGGGTCAGGCACCAGGGCTCGGCAGGAGGCGAAGCCATAGACTTCCTTGCTGAGCAGGATGTGAGGGGAGAACTGGTGCTTGAGGCTGCAGAGGAAGCTCGAGAGCTCCGCATCCGAGCTCATGAACTCCGTGCTGCGGGACATGAACAGCTTGAAGGTATCGCCCAGCGCCTTGGTGCTGTCGACCGAGTACACCACCTTCTCCTCCCGCGCCTCCAGCCGGGCCCCTCCTCCCGCTCTAAAGCCGCGGCCCCTGGCGGCCACGGCCGGGGGCCGGCGCCAGAGCCTCTTCACGCTGCGCTGCATCGGAGGCCACTCGAGGCCGCCCTCGCTCGCCTGGTCTCGCTGTCGCCGCCGAGCCCGCCCGAGTCTGGCTTGGCTCAGCTGTGGTGGCCGCTGCTGGTGTCTCCAGCCTGGCGCCTCTCTCGCTACTTTTCTAGCCTCCCCCCCCCCCCTTTTTTTTTTTTTTTGGTACCAGGGCTTGAACTCGGGGCACTTGACCTCTGACCTACATACCCAACCCTATTTTGTAATTTTATTTAGATACAGGGTCTCAGTAAGTTGCTCAGTGCCTTGCTTTTGCTGAGGCTGGCTTGGAACCCGCAGTCCTCCTGTCTCAGCCTCCCCAGCCTTGGTATTCCTGGGGTGTGCCAGGTAGCTCAGTTTCCTCTTTAGAATTCTGGCCAGCAGTAACCCTCCTCCTTGCTTGTCTTCAGAATGACTCTTTTCATGTGTAATGTCTATCCTCTGCAGAAGTCAATACTGTCTAATCAAGGCATTATACATTTATTTCATAAATGCTAGGATTTGTGAAAATGTATGTTTAGGAATAACTTTTCAATATTACACAAAAAGCTGGACACTGAGTACTATGTATGTACTGATGACAACTGGGTTTAAAGGCATCTATGTGTGATTAAGCTTGTTTAAACTCTGGAGAATGTAGAGCTTATTGTTCACTTAAACTTTTACTGTAATACTGCTGATATACATACGATATCTTTGAAATTAGTTCCATATTAAGAAACAAAATGAGAATAAATATCACTGAGTGATTCTTATCATTTATGGGTAGGATCTACATTTAAAATACTTAAAAATTTGCTAATATAAACTATTTTAATTGCTAATTTTTTTGGAGCGGGTAGTGGTGGTTGAACCCAGGGCCAGCAGCTAAGCCACTAAGCAATATCCCTAGCCCATTTATTTTCTTTTTTTTTTTTTTAATTTTGAGACAGGGTCTTGCTAAGTTGCTGAAGCTGACCTGGAACTTTTGATCCTCCTATCTCAGCCTCCAGAACTTCTGGGATTATAAGCATGTGTGCCCACATCCAGCCTTAATTGCTAATTCTGCTAAATAACTTCATAAAATTTGGAGTGATTTTTGCTCTTTTGCATAAATAAAGAGATGTCATATGTAGGTTCAAAATTTATATTGAGTAATATGCATTCATGAATATGTCAAAATTAACAATGTAAACTATAATGTACTAAAAACAAATAAAAAAGAAGAGAGAAAATAAATTTATGTTAAATAATATGAAAATTCACAATACTTTTATATCTGGTAAAATACTTTATTTTCACAGAAAAATTCATTTAAGCACTTTTTCCCCCTTCTTACCTATTTCATCTTTCCTCATATCTTTCAGCTTATCTACAGTAAGATTTTTTTCTTCTAATCTTGTTAGAATGTGTGGTGGTAACACTGCGAGGCTGAGAAAGGATGATTTCATGTTGAAAGCCATTCTCAGCAATTTAGCTAGGCCCTGAGCAATTTAGTAAGACCCTATTTCAAAATAAAAAAAAAATAGAAAGGGTTAGAGATGTGGTTCAGTGATTTAGGGCCCGTAGTTTCAATCCCTAGTACTAAAATAAATAATTAAAAGAAAAAAGTAAAAAAGGACTGAGGATATATTTCAGTCATAGAGAGCCTCTCAGTTCAATCTGTAGTATTACGAAAAACAAAACAAAACAAAGAAAAGAAAAGAAATGAAAGACAAAGAAGACAAAAAATAACTTACTTTATTTCACATGATGGTTTAAATATATGAAGAATTTTTTTTTTACCATAGCAGTTTTTAAAAGTTATAAATTAAATGAGCTGTAGATTTAGGGAACAATTTTCTTTCAGTACTCAATATTTAAAATCAGAGACCTATCATACTGGAATACATATATTAGGCCTTATATAAGATAGATTTGTTACTAAGCCAAACAAACCACTTACTTTCACCCCCAGTCCTGATTTACAAGCACAGGTTACATAAAAGATGTACAAATCAATATCTTTAATTCTAAGGAGAAACTGTAGTTCATAGAATTTCTCAAAGTAATGTATTCACAGAACAATAGAATTAATTCCTTGGTCTCTAGAGATAAACAAAGAAGAGAAAATGGGGAGTAAGATTCTTACCTGTGCAACATTTGCAGAATCTGACATAAGGGAGAAACTATCCGGCTCTCCTCGGCTGATGGAAGTTTGAAGTAAGATGTTTATTTTCCTATAACTATTTTCTACACCTCCAGGAGCTGAGAGTTCACAAAAAAATTTTAATAGAGCATCTAACTCCTCTATTTCTTCTTCTCTGACCTAGAAGAGTCAATATTTTTATAGTAATATTTGGTCTGATTTATTTAAAAACACATTGCATGTTTTTAAGGTTGCCTTTTAGTAAAATGTAATATTTTACTCTTGTACAGCTAAAACCCAGTAATTTTCCCATAGGTAAATTATATAATATGAAATTATGTTGAGGCAGGTACAATTATATTTTATTGTTCATCACCAATATTAAAGTTGCCATTGACACATAAAAATTTGATATGACACAAAAATTAAGTCATCTGACCTCACCATCCTTCAATTGATGAGGTTTCATTTTTTATTTGACCAGAGTAAAACCTCTGCCCAGACTGATTAGGGAAAACTTGATCATCTTCAAATGCATTCCTTATAGTCATATATTTTTATATGGTATAATGCATTCATAGCTTAAAGTTGTGAAGTACTATTTCAAAGTATTAAAGTTTTCACTGTTAATAACATTAAATTATAAAATGAGTAATACACAACCTATTTAAATTTCTTGACTTGGGATACAAAGCAAAGCATGATGTTAGGTATGCTGTGATATTATTATCTAGAACACTGAGTTTTCTTGTACAATAGAAAACACTGCTGATACTCCAAATATGCCATATGGCTTTTTTATATTGTATCAGGAATAACAATTAATTTCAAACTTTCATAAATAAATAAATGTACATACCTGAATGAAACTTCAAGTAATCTTACCTTGATCTGATCAAATTATTCGGCTTTGGAGACTATCTCAAATATGTCACCTTCTGTTTTGTGAGCATCGAAGAGTTCATTAAAGGTCTACCAAAGTAAGTGTCACATTTAATTAAAATAGAAGATCAAAAGATATTATCAAATTTATGAAAGATTAAAAACACTCCTAAACATAGTTAAGAAAGCCATTAGAACCAAAAAAAAAGATCAGTAAAATCATCTAATGAAATCTATACTAAATGTCTAAAAATGTTCAACATAACATTCTGGTCTTGACCTCAGTATAGGCATATGGAAATCTGCATCACTTACTAATTATAAGCTCACATACATCATATAAAATTCAGAGGGAAATAACTAGACAACATGCAATTCAAAGAGTCTCAAAATATGAATAACGAGAATACACAGAAAAATCAGTTAAAGGCCATACAGAAAAGACAAAGGTACTACACGGCTAGAGTTGCTGAAAAAGAACTGCAAAAAAGAAAGTGTTAGGGTGTAGTTTGGCAGCAGTCCACTAGCAAGAGGACAAATGAGAAAGGCTGTCTCATGGAGACAATGAGATGAGAGTAGGTGATATAAGGAGGAAGGACTAGGTCTGGGATTGAGGAACCACCAAATCACAGCTCTGAGATAATATATAAAGAGGTCTTGCAGAAATCTAGTGTCATAAAATAGGTTATTCTGAAAAAATGAGGAAAACCCAGTAAGCACATAAAGGTGTTTTTCTGAAACCTGTTTTATATATAAGCAAATATTAAATCTACAAACCTGAGATTTCATATAAACTGAGTTTTTCTTTTTGATGATTTCTATTCTCCTATTTTAAAAACAACTTTATGTACAAAAGGCAAAAATGAATTTAAGAAAAAACTCAAAACACTATCTATTGAAAAAAGTATAAAAATTCAACTTAACCTATTTCAATCTCTTCATATTTAAGTATTCTCCCAACAGGTTATCATTGTATTGACATGTACTGATATATGTACATGAAAACACATAAAGAAATGTATATGCTTTTTAAAAGTAAAAATATTAAAGTATCACATCATCTTAAACAGGACGTTGTTAAAAAGCAACAAATCCTCTTATAATTGTATGGTCAAAATTGGCCTTAAAAGTTCCTTAAATTAACCATCTAGTACAAACAGGCTGAGTTGGTAATTTTAGTAGTTTCTTAAACTCTTCTTTAGTGTTTCTTACTAATATGCAATTTACTTTTCAACTTTTTATTCAAGGAAATAATTAAGCTATCAAGTCCATCTTAAAATCATTCTGGCACACACTCTGTAAGACTCACCAATAGGCTTCAACTATTTCAGGTGTATGTAGTGTTTAGGATATGTTCATGAAACAGAATGGCAGAAGAGCACCATTGCTATCTAAAATCATTTTTTTCTTGTCATTACTAAAAGTATATTGCTGAATTCATATAAACTAAATGTATTTGCTCATAAGTTGCTTTTGTTATTTGGCATCATTAATATATTTTGAAGTCTAGAAAGTATTTGACTGTAAAAACAAACATTTTTGCATTTGTTCCTCTTAGAATATTACCTCAATGGTATTGTATTTAATATAATCGTGGCTGGCGGTTCAACCCAAATCCGTTGAGGAAAAATAATCAGTTCTCTCTTCAAAATGAATCATCTGAGCTTTGTCTAGTTTTCGTCCAACTTCAATGACTAACTGTTCTCGATGCTTTCTTAATGTTGGGTCAATCTACAGGAAAGAAATATAAACACTTGATGTTTTAATTAGACTTTTAAAAACTTAATTTTGAACTGGTACTTTGAAGCATAAAATTATATGTATCAATGGTGTAAAGTGATTTTTCAATACAAAAATAAATATATTTTTGTGCAATATTTAAAACAGATTAAATACAACTATCTTTCAAACATTTATCATTTATTTATAGTAAAAACTTGGTACTCATTGATCAGTCTAACATTTATCATTTATTTATGATAAAAACTTAGTACTCATTGATGAGTCTCTCCCCATCCCTCTCTCCAGCCCCTGGTAACTACCATTCTATTTTCAACCTCTGTAACATCAACTTTTTGAGATTCTACACATGAATGCGATCAGGTGGTACCTGTTCTTTTGTACTTAGCTTATTTCACTTAACATAACGACATCCAGTTCCATCCCTGTTACTGCAAAGACAATATATCAGTCTTTTTTATAGCTGAATAATGCACCATTTGTGTATAGGTATTAGATTTTTCTTTATCCATTCATAAGCTGATGAACACTTAGGCTGCTTCCATTTCTTTGCATGGATAGTGCTGCAATGAACACAGGAGTACAGATGTTCTTCAACATACTGATTTCATTTCCTTTGGGTATATACCCAGTATTGAAGCTGCTGATCAGAGATTTTTCAGTTATAAATTCTGAAGTACATTCTATACATTTAAGAAACGACTAGAAAATATTTTATTTGATTAAATAAAGAAAGCTTTAAAATTCATTAAAATTATCAATCTACATAGTCTTTTTGGATAATAAAACTATCAATCTGTACAGTCTCTTTAGATACCAATATTATTCTTCCATGGTCTTATAATCTTTAAGGTTATAGACACAGGGAATCGGGTATAAGGAAAAAAAATATCATCTTCTAATTCCCACACTTAAATAGGCACTTTAAATTACCAAATCATACTTCTATTTTATCAGTCATTTGGAGATATGATGGCAAAAATGCTTTCCCTGTCAAAGGTAAAATAAATGAATGGTTATCCCCTTAAAAATACAATTCTATTGTTTTAGTAATTTTCACAACTGTTGGTGGAAAAATCCATTTTTTCTATAATAATAATAGAAGCAAAGAATAAAATGAACTTGACAGTGAACTTTTATATAGTTTTAAAACTATTATAATTTTTTTCTAAGTATAAATTGATATTCAATACAAAATACTAACAAATATTCTTTTTGCTATGTATATACATGCACAACCATACTGTACAAGTGCACAACCATGCACATCTAAGTCTTGAAGATTAATCTCTTGTTATGAGCAATAATGTAAAATATGACCTTTAATGGGGTGTTGGAGAAGTAGTAAACCTCCTTAGAAATCTAATGAGTTAATACTTCCACCATTTGTTTTAACTTAGATCTTTATGGCAGCTTAAAAATGTTTTAAAAATCAGAAAAATTAGGCAAAAGGAAACCAACCGCAGATAAGTAACATAGCATCAAGAGTATTATCAGCAAATATTTGCTATAAGTGATACTATATATATCAGGTCCAAACTACTTGATTTCTTTTTGTCTATAAGGATTCTATAGATACAAATTTACAGAGCAACAAAATCAAAACATATAAGTTAAAAGAAAAAGTTAAGATATAGAACTGTAAATGCAGTAAAACTATGAATCCTGGGATGAAACAAAATTCCTCTTTCTTAAATACCAGAAAACCATGTTAAAGTTTTCATTATACAGCAAAAAAACTTTTGATATTAACCTAATACTTAAAAATCAATTGATGTGTTTATCTTATTCCATGGGATATTTAACCCATGAAAATACATGTACTTGTTTAATTTTAGTCCTTCAGAAAATTTTCATTGTACCTTTGACTATTCTCACAACGATCATATTTGTGATGAGAACATTTAGAGACACATTATTTAAAAAGTGCAAGGTCTGTTGGGATTGCTGGGTCACAGCAGCACAAATCACAATAGTCAAGTTATGTAACCAGTTCAGGTACCCATTAACATATGAACGAATGGAGAAAATATGGTATATGTAAAAAATGGAGTTTTATTCAGACATAAAGAAGAATGAAATTATGGCATTTGCTGGCAAATGGATGGAACTGGAGAACACCATGCTAAGTGAAATAAGCCAGACTCAAAAAGTCAAGGCCTTATGTTTTATCTCATGTGGAAGCAAGAGATAACTAAGGAACTAAAAAAATAGAGAAAGGGGGTGGGCAATGTCCCATGAAAATAGAACAGAGATCAGCGAAGTAGATAAAGGATACAGAGGGAAGGGAGAAGGGATGGAAAAGGGAGGAACTGAGTGAAGAAACTGACCAAATTATGCTATGCACATGTATGAATAACCCACAGTGATTCCCACCTTTATGTGTGTCTATAGAGTACCAGTTAAAAATTAATAAATATAAAAATGTATGAAATCACAGATTATAATGCAGTTATAAATTGCTTATAAAATAAGACATCCATTTGAAGATCAGCACATATTTTAACTGAGAAGCAGAAAAGTAGTGGAATTCTATGTAAAGAAGACCGAAGTATGAAAACCTAAGAATTTCAGATTACCAGCTTCAGAACTAGTTGCTACTACTATTCTTAATGTTTCCCCCCTAAGTCTTAAGTTTAAACTCTTCCATGGAAAAATCTACTGTACAAGAAAAGGAAAAATGAAAGAAAACCTCCAAAAGTTTGGCAATTGCTTTGATAACAAATGCACATTATATATATATATATTTACCAATACATGCACACATTCAATGCATATGTATGTGTATTTATCAATACAATATTTGTGTGTATATATATTGGTAAATAGAGAAAAACTATAATTTTGAGTTACACTCAACCTCTTTGATAATTTTGACTCAACAGAAGTAAATATCATATGAAGATGGTGAAATAATGTTTTTATTACATTACAACTGAATTTTATCTGTAATTAGGAAGCATTTACAGTATATAAAGCAGAGTTCTAAAGAAAAGACAAGATCTGTAAGCCACATGGACCACACAACTATAAAGCTCATAGGAAGACCTGCTATCACGTGTATGTAATTCTCTGTCTATGCACACACATTGAATCATGAAACTGACTTTAAACTTTAAACTGTTAAGACAATAATGCTTTAATGCTATCTTTAATTTCACTATAGGGCATAGAAGGGACATGACAGGAGGAGTAGATTGTATATAACAAGCCTATCAACATTATTAATGGGAAAAGAGATTTAAATAAAGGAAAATAATTACAAGAAACAAATTTAATTTTTTTAGTGTATTTTAAAAAATGATTAAGGATCTTTATTTTTCTTCTAGGTCCATAACTCTTTTCAGATGAGGCAACAGTAGCAAATATTTATCCTCACATCATGAAAGGATTACAGAACCAAAAAGAAGGCTTGAGGGTTTTTTTTTAATAAATGAGTTTGAGTTTTCTACCTGATAAGCTTTGTGACTGATGCCATACACTAATGGATTTGCTCTCATCCATACATAAAGGTAAGTGTAACTTATCCACTTCACTGCTTCTTCCACGTTTGTGACTGTTCCCAGAGCAATCTGCAAATCAAAAATACAACAGAAATTAAAGGAATGCATTAAAGTCAAACATAAACAATACAGCAAAGGCCATTCTGCCAAAAATTAAGTTTTCAAAATAGATCATTGTGCCACATTTGAAAGTAGGTAAGCACAATCATTGAAATGACTTCTCAGTTAATGAAAACAGCAGTCCTCTTTATTTCATTGAGAATAATACATTGGAAATGCTATCTTCCCAAACTGAACTTACTCAATGATGACATTTGATTGTTTTTCCCTGTAAGGATTTTAATTCTACATAGCATTAAGGACATTTTTGACATTTGTTAATTCTTTTTCATATTCTGTATCCATTTTGTTTTAGTTTCATTTTATATTTATAAAACTACTGAGTATGTTTAAATTTAGGTGTACCAGAATAAAAATAACAAAATATGTGGCTGGGGTTGTAGGAGAGCACTTGTCTAAGCACATTTGAGGCACTGGGCTTAACCCTCAGCACCACATAAAAAAATAAACAAAATGAATAAAGATTAAAAAATAAAACTCAACATTATTTAAAAAATAATTAAATAGTAATTCTGTCGATCTTTATCCTGATTCTGCGCACTGTCATCAATAAAACCATAGAAGGTACAATGGTAGTTTTTACCTTTAGAGATACTCATTTAGAGGACTGCCAGTATAAACATACAATATGTGTATAATGGAAAATGCAATTATTTCTGCACAAAACAAAGCAAATTTATTGGTATTTAGACATATTAATATTTATGCTTTCAAAATCATACAAGAATAGGGTGTTTTTTAAAATTGGTAAACTTTAAAACAAGCAATGGGAAAATATGATATTTAAACATTTGAACCAAAGTAATCATTGGATGATTGTTTAGATTATATTCAGAAAGGAAATATAATGTTTAATATAGCATTTGAAGTGATTTGTAATATATTAAATAAAACCAAAGGTTAATAATTTAGAACACAATAATAAATATAAGATCTGTGTAATAAAGAGAAAGACATGATTAGATAAGAATATTAATTCAGAATTATAATGAGATGTATTCTTAAAATAGTTCCTTAGGCAAGGGAAGTAATTCTGCTTTTACTTAAAGTATCCTTTTTACTTTAACAATTAACCAAAGTTGTGAAACTTGACAGCTATAAATTTGTTCCTGAACCCATTTTTTTTTACTCACAGGAGGGGGAAAAAAGGAAAACAAATGGTGCCATTTTTGTACTAATATTGAAGAAAATAAAAATCTTCATGTTTGATTTAGTCGCTGTATTATAATTTTTAATTCTATATAACTTTTATTGTGAAATAAAAATGTAGATGGACTGGGAGTGGTACAGTACATGATTAGTATGCAGAAGGTACTAGGTTCAATCCTGAGCACCAAACAAAACAAAATACAACAACAACAAAAAATTGTACATTTAGCTACTTTGAGTGAATTGAAGATGAGATACAGCAGCATATAATTTTCACTGTAATATTACATCATAGTATTTGTTATTTAAAAAGTGGGACAACCAAAAGTAAAAAAAAAAAAAAAAACATAAGAAGATTCTGCCTATTTGCTTCTAAATTTATACTAGTTTACTTAAAAATGACCAAGCCATCCATACTATAAGTAAATAAGTACATATCCTAAATGTAAACTGTAAAGCTTTTCAGAAAATGAAAAGCAGTAAGAATTAAAATTAAGCCAATAAGAGAGTTGTGTAGGATGTTTAAACAGTTTTTCCAGTCTGCTTAGGTAAATAAAACTAGTTTGATGATACAGATAAATAGCTGAGAGTCTCACCTATTTCTGATTTTATTATTTGCAAGTCAAAAATGTATTGTCATATAACCCATATATTCCTTTATAGTGACCTATATTCTCTTATTACTTTACGTTAGTACTTTAAAATAACAACCTATATTCATTCCGTTTTGACCTTATGATGCTCTTTTAAAATACTATACAAATCTCAAGAGACAAAAATTTTATAAAGGACAATTTAAAAATCAGACTTATCAAATAAACATCAATAATTACCTATTTCTATTAGTTATAAGATTAGAAGAAAAAGTAGGTATCAAAAATTAGATCATGTAATGGAAATCTTCTAAAAATTCATTAAAAGGGAAGAGATTATCCAGAAAAAAATAAATGTAATGGTACACCTTACTTTGAGACTAATCCTTGAATGCCACCTAGTGACAAAATTAAAAATTTTCTTGAAAATATTTGCTGTCGCCTAGTGGCTATCTGATACAGGAGCCTTTCATAAAACAAGTATTTTTTTCCATACTCTCGCTTTTTGAAATTTATTCATTTATCTCCATAATCATAACAAATCACTAAAAAGCCTGTATATAATTTAAGGTACAATGGATATGGTAACAAATAGTATGGTCCCTGACCTCACTTCTCTAGTCATGGAGGTGAGACATGTATAAGTAATTAAGATGACAAATAGAAGCCCAACATCCACAGAGTCTAGCACATACCAGATACTCAAAAATATAACATGTAAAAATGACATTAGTGTATAGTGTATTAAAATTAATTCTTCCTTAACAATAATAAAATCAACTCCAAATTTGGTAATTCAGAAATCAGACTCAAGTGTCACTTAATATTTATCTATTTAAACTTTAGTCTTTAAGGTTATCTTATTTATTTTTACTATATGTGTGTTTAAAAAACTACTTAAAACCATTCATATAGTTTCTATCAACTTTATATAGTTTTTAGAAACTAAATAAGCAAATATAATCATGAGTATAATTTTTAATTATATATATATATAAACTGCTTAAGTAGGGATACATATGAAGGGATCATCAGAAAATAGTGATACTATATTGCTTACCAACTTGGAACAGGCACTTATTGAATTTTCACAATGAGAGCATCTATATTTCATAAAAAAGAAAATTGGGCCTTTCTAAGTGAAGTGAGTAGAGTAATAGCTTCCTAGGGCAGAAGGCCTATGTTGAGGAGTAATGAGAATCAGAAGTGGGAAGGGTAGTCAGACTGTGGAGGTTTTAACTCAAGAGCCAGTATAGGTACAACATCCTGAAGAGACAAGAACTCTGTGTACACAAAGAATGTATATGTTAGGATATAGAATAATTAACAAAGTTATAAAGTATGGAATATAGGGATTAGAACAGAGAATACACTGAGAAACATGAATACATTTTAATTAGCCTGAAATACATATATCAGTGTTTCTCACAGTGCAAAATTAAGTGGCTCTTTATAGGAAAGGGATTTGTTACTTCTCAACTTTAGCATTATGAAGTCAGCCCCATTAGGCATCAATCAGCAAAGATGTCTCATAAAATGTTTGCATTAAATTATACTTCATAAAATATTTTCTCCAATTTTTCTAAACTCATGGTCAAAATTGATATTCATGAAATCAAATATATTAATAAAGGCAACATTACTATCCTAACATAATCTTTATGTTGATTAGTGATATTTTAGAGTCTTGCGAAGATTTTTTTTGCAGGCTAAGGACTTACAAATCTATTATCTTAAGAATGCAGCACAGATTTATGTTATAAACCAATTTCACACTTGATGTGTACAGATGACTAAGTTTAATTTCACATTCAACTATAATTTAAAGGAGTTTGTTTCATTAACAGGAAAATTTACTGTAACAGGGAGCTCTTCCAGTAAACCAAGATATGAGCAAGTTTAGCAATGGCTATACTTCATAATAATAACTAAAAATTTTCAATCTATATGTTTCAATATTTAAATGACCTTTAAATCACTAAATGGAATTGTGCTCAGAGTGTGTTGACATTTCTGAAAATGACATTTCTAGCAAGTACTTTAATTGATATGAGATGAACTTAAGGGCTATTTTTATACGCAGGGCTAGATCACACAGTTTAACTGGTGCTACTTTTTCGTCCCCAGGAAAGAGTTCCCTGAGGTAAAGAGCATTGTTTTACTTACTTTGTGTCTTCTGCATAATAACATCAACACATTGTGACTACCACTTACAAAAACTATCAAGAACCAATTCTAGGTGTGCTAAGATTTAGTATTCCTTGACATGCTCTTTAAGCTAAATTTTAGAAAAACAGGATTATTTTTTTTTTTACTGTAAATGTTAAGAGAAATTATGGCTACCATTTTGGAAAATGTTTAGTTAAGGTTTTAGAAGAAAAGAAGGGAGAATCTTAATGTAGGGTAATGTATTTTTTTTTAACTTATTACATTTTTAATAAGATTACAGAAGTCTTAAGCAACAATGAAAATATCTTGGTTAGAGCTAAATAGACCACAGTTTGAATGTTATTTCTAAAAATTATAACTTAGTGACCCTGGGCAGTTACACGTCTCTCTGAGTATAATATCTACTTAGCAGGTCTGACAGAATAAGAGAATGTACATGAAGCACCCAGCAGTTTCTAGCCTATGCTACTATTACCATCACTTTAGAGTAATAGATTTTTATCCCATTATAAACACTCTTGGCCCAGACCTAATTACTTACACCATGTCATCAGGGTAGGCAATGAGGACCAAAATTGAGCTATGATAATATTTTCTTTGGAGTCAAATTTTATTTTTTAATCTCTTTTTGTTGTCCTGTAATTTTGTTAAGGTAAACCAGTGCTCTTCATGCTTTTTTTTCTTACTTTCAAACTTATCTTCCAAAACTTATCTATCCTCTGAACTCAGACTAAGTTTACTATCATCATGAAAAAAGCCTTTTTTGATAGCCCCAGTTCAAACATATTTTCTCCTTCTACCAAGTACTTCTATGGAAGTTGTCATTTTCTTTCCATGTCTTTTTTTCTCCTTTTGGACTATATGCTTCTTAACAGAAGAACTACATAATGTAGAGTGTGTCTTTCATTCTCCATAAAGAGTCTTGTAAATAACCCGAATAGAATATCTATAGGCTGTTTAAGAAGTACGCCAGATAGACATACACACAATAAGTAATATTTGATTGTAAATATGATTGTGAATATTTCATTCATTTATTCAATATTTACATCTTAGCTAAATTACCTAAATTATTTGAGTTAACTTTAAAAAAAAAGGATACTGAGGTAGGAAAGTGTTGAATACTTGTGCAGTCATTAAAAATGTCATGAAAACATTGCACTTAATTTTGAACATTCATTTGAAAGTTTGATATATATACTCTAAATTGTAAAAATGTTTATTTTCTTTACCAGTTGAGATGTTACCTATGCTTTCCAGGTCCATTATTTAAATCCTATTATTAAAGTCTCCCCTCACACACTCCCACATGCCTACACACACACATTTGAAATAAAACATTATACTCTTGCTCAATTTAGGCAATCACATTTTACATAACAAAGATAATCAAATGACCTAATAAAGACAAGAAAGCTTCATAAACCTTAGAAAAACTTCATACAAATATTAATCATCAATTGAGCACTAAACATATCAGTTATTGCTATTTCTGTTTCCCTGATTTGTAAACTTTGGATTGTATTTCTGATCTATAGCAAAACCTCATAGATTGCAAGTGTGATCATTTAACAATGAGTTCCTGTCAGTATTGTTGTCTACATTTATACTGCTGTGAGTTAATCAACAATATTGCCCCCCACCACCCTAGCCTCTTTTGTCTTATGACTATATAGCATAATCTGTATACCTAAATACTACAAAGCAAAAACCAACTCAACCTTTATCGTTATTCTTAAAGCTGACAATTCTATCCCAACTTATGGCTGATCACATCTTACCTCTGCATTTAGGTTATCTGCAAGACTTTCCAGAAACTGACTCTCAATTGGGTTTTGTTCAGTGAGCAGAGTGAGGTAATGGCTGAGTTTATCATGTGTTGTTATAATGACTCCTTCCCCAAATTTGTCAAATTGTGGTTGTCCAGCTCGGCCAAATATCTGCATGACATCTAAAATTCCAAGGTCAATAAAGGAGCCTCTTTTTGCAGCATATATTTGTGTTCCCTAGATAAGGAAAAGTTAATAAAAATTTACATAAGTATACATAAATATAATCCTGAAGAGCTGAATACTGAAATTGGGCAAATACAGTAAGATCTCAAAAGTGTACTTTAACTAATCCCTTCATCATCTGTGATAGTTACATTTTTACAATATAAACTGAATTTTATTGGAGAAAATATTTTTTCTCTTATATAAATTAACATTCAAAGAAACAGCCAAATCACAATATTTTTTCTAAATAAATCAATCCATAGGTTTGTTTTAACACTCACACGAATCTGTATCAAAAGAAGGTAAGCTCCTACCTTAATAATAACAGTGTGAGCAGGGAGATTGAAACCCCAGGCTAATGTAGCTGTACAGACTCCAGGTAGTGTCATCAATCCCCATATATACTACCAGAAACAACAGCACAAACATCCCCATTTCTGGTTAAAACCTCCTATATTTCAAGTTTGCCAAACTAATGTTTCTTCTCTTTTTTTAAAGAGAGAGAGAGAGAGAGAGAGAGAGAGAGAGAGAGAGAGAGAGAGAATTATTTATTTATTTATTTACTTACTTACTTACTTATTTATTATTAGTCATACATGCTAGCAGAATGTATTTTGACATATAATACATTCATGGAATGTACATACATCAATCATTTTGTCTATTCTATTCTGCTGTCCTTCCTATCCTCATTACTCCTCCCCTCCTCTCACATCCTTTCTCTCTTTCCAATGTAATGTGACACACTTTTTTTTCTTTTTGTCATTACAACATCATATATGTATTGTATATAATAATGAGGTTCTCCTTCCATCTTCCATGCAACTCCCCTTTTCCCTTTTTCCCTCCCACCTCTCTTCCCTATTTAATGGTAGCCTTCTTCTCATGCTCTTCCTCCCTGTCCCATTTTGAGTCATCCGCCTTATATCAGAGAAGACATTTGGCATTTGTTTTTTAGGGATTGGCTAACTTCACTTAGCATAATCTGCTCTAATGCCATCCATTTGCCTGGAAATGCCATGATCTTGTTATTTTTTAGTGCCGAGTAATATTCCATTATGTATAAATGCCCCATTTTTAATCCATTCATCTATTGAAGGGCATCTAGGTTGGTTCCACATTCTAGCTATTGTGAATTGTGCTGCTCTAAACATTGATGTGGCTGTGTCCCTGTAGTATGCTCTTTTAAGGTCTTTTGGGTATAGTCCAAGAAGGGCAATAGCTGGGTCAAATGGTGGTTCCATTCCCAGCTTTCCAAGGAATCTCCATACTGCTTTCTAAATTAGCTGCACCAATTTGCAGTCCCACTAGCAATGTATGAGTGTACCTCCCCCCCCCCCGTGCATCCTCACCAGCACTTATTGTTGTTTGACTTCATAATGGCTGCCATTTTTATTGGAGTGAGATGGTATCTTAGAGTAGTTTTAATTTGCACTTCTCTGATTGCTAGAGATGGTGAGCATTTTTTCATGTATTGGTTGATTGATTGTATATCCTCTTCTGAGAAGTTTCTGTTCAAGTCCTTGGCCCATTTGTTGATTGGGTTATTTGCTTTTATGTTGTTTAACTTTTTGAGTTCTTTCTATATTCTAGAGATTAGAGCTCTATCTGATGTTTGAGGGGTAAAAATTTGTTCTTGGTTTGTTTTTGGTTTTAACTCTTGAGCTATAGGAGTCTTATTAAGAAATTTGGGGCCTTCCCCCATGTGATGAAGATTAGGGCCAACTTTATCTTCTATTAGACGCATTGTCTCTGGTCTGATTCATAGCTCCTTGGTCCATTTTGAGTTCACTTTTGTGCATGGTGAGAGAGAGGGATTCAATTTCATTTTGTTGCATATGGATTTCCAGTTCTCGCAGCACCATTTGTTGAAGATGTTATCCTTTCTCCATTGCATGGTTTTAGCACCTTTGTCAAATATAAGATAGTTGTAATTTTGTGGATTGGTCTCTGTGTCCTCTATTCTGTATCATTGGTCCACCTGCCTGTTTTGGTACCAGTACCATGCTGGTTTTGTTACTATTGTTCTATAGTATAGTTTAAAATCTGGAATCACGATACCACCAATTTCACTCTTCCTGCTTAGAATTACGTTAGCTATTCTGGTTCTCTTATTTTTCCAGATGAATTTCATGATTGCTTTTTCTCTTTCTGCAAGGAATGTCATTGGGATTTTGATGGGAATTGTATTGAATCTGTAAATTGCTTTTAATAATATGGCCATCTTAATAATATTAATTCTACCAATCCATGAGCAAGGTAAATCCTTCCATCTTCTAAGGTCTTCTTCTATTTCTTTCTTCAGGGTTCTGTAGTTTTCATTGTATAGATCTTTCACCTCTTTTGTTAGAGCCCACTTTTTGTGCTTAATTATACCTAAAGATCACAATTTTTCTATTTTCTTTCAATTTATCAGCTGTATTACAGTAATACCCTTCTCCTACACAACTTGGCCATTATTCTTACTCTTTCTCTAGCTTAGATAGCAGTGCCTAGTGAAAAACTTTGGGTTTTTCAACTGGTTTTTAAAAACTCTATCTACACTAGACTGGGGATGGAGTTAAGTGGCATAAGACTTGCCTAGTGTGTGGGAGAACCTGGGTTCTATCCCCAGCATGGCAAAAAAAAAAAAAAAGATTTAACCCTAATAATTATATTTACACTTAAGCACCTTGGTGAACTATAAACTTTCAAAAAAAATCATCCATAACTGATTTATGAAAGAGGTATATAATATTGTACTGAGCAAGATAATGGTTTTATCTTGGATGAACTTAAGTTATGATGGAAGAGGCTGAGACTTTCACAAAATCTATAAGTTAAAATGTATTTTTCTGTACTGATAGAAAGATACACTACAAATAATTTTTCTCATGTCTTAGTTTTTTATTCCACACTTTCACAAGCATTTTAAATTTCTTTTCTTTATAACTCTTCAAAACAAAAAAGAATACTGGGTAAGAGACGAAGGGGTTAAAGATGTAAGTAAGCTATAAAACAATGCAATATACTCGAGAGCAAAGTATAATCAATACAGAAATATGGCAGCTTTAGTGACAAAATATGTAACATAAAGAGACTTGGACTAGAGGACAAGCTGGTTTCTAATCTGCTATGTATGAAAATACAGGTCACTTGATTAAAAAAACATTAAAATAAATTTTATAACAACAAATTATAAAACATCAAATTGATAAATATTTTAATTCCTAGTTTTTAGTTTGAAATATATTAAAATATTGGGGTTCTATGTTTATTTTGCCATCCTTATTGTTCTACCAACTAGGTTCCCAAAACTTTGCAGAATTTTGCTTCCTCATCTCAACAAAAAAATTTAGGAAAGATTTAAGATTTAAATGTAGAAAACAAACTTTAAATCTATCAGAAGAAAAATACAGGAGTTCATAAACTTGGTATACACTAGGAATTCCAAGAAAACATAATAAAACAAAAAAGGTACAAACCATAAAGGAGTTGACAAATTTGACTACCTTACAATTAGTCTGCATGGCAAGAGCAGATGGAGTTGGCTCATTTCATCTTATTCTTGCTTATTACATGTAAAAACTCTAGAGAAAATGGATGAAATGGACATCAGGAAGCTCTAAAAAGTGGAAATGAAGTAGGACTATATGAAGACCTCAGGACTCCAGAAAAGAACTGGCAGTGAGTAGCTGGCTTTGCTTTCTTTGCTGCCTATATATCCCAGACTGGCAAAGCAGCTTACAGCTCAGAATGTCAATGAAGTGGTACTCCCTCCTGAAACAATCCAAAAAATATAGAAAAACAACAATAAAAAGATGAGACTGCTCTTTCTATACAAAGGCAAAGAGAGGAAAAACCCAATAAACACAATCTGTGTGACAAGAGCCAAAAACCATAAAAGAAAACAGTGGTCCTTCCCCAACTGTGTGCAGACACTGGCACAGTGGGGTAGGAATAGGTACAGAGTCCTAACCACTGTCGCACCTAGGTAGTAACAAGTAACAAGATTTAAACACCAACTAGACTTTGATAATGAAACTAATACTGAAAAGATCCCACAATCAACTTAAAATAATGTTTACCAAGAATCAGGAAAATCTCAACTCAGAAGAAACAGTAGATGCCAATATGAGAGACAAAGATTTTGGAAAAATATGACAAGACTTTCAAAGTACAAAGACAAAAGGTATAAAAAGTTCTTCAAGGATCCTTCAAACACCCTTGAAACAAATGAGAAAATAAAATGTCTCATCAAAGAAACACAAATATAAAAAAATAGAAGTTTAGAATTGAAAAATTTAATAACCTAAATTAAAAACTCATTAGAAGTGCTCAAGAGCAAAATGTAGGTAATAGAAGAAACAATGAACTAAAAAAGAGATTAATACAGGGCTGAATGTAGCTCAGTGGCAAAGTGTCTGCATCACATTCACTTAGCCCTGGGTTTGAGCCCCAGTTCCAAAAGACAAAAAAAAAATAACCCCACCAAGAAAAAATAGAAAAATTAAAAAGAGAACAATAGAAATTATCCAAACTGAACAACAGAGAAAAAAAGAAATCTCTCCATCCTGTGAGACAACATTAAAAGATCTAATAGTCTGGTCAATGAATTCAGTAAGGAAAGAAGAGAGGGTGATGAATTCAAGAAATAAAGGCTCAACCTTTCCCAAATCTGACAAAAGAAAAATTCACAGAAAAACAATCTGATAAAATCAACAGATTCCAGAAGCTAAGGAAACACCAAACATGGTAAGCACAAAGAAATCTATAATAAGGCACACCATACATAAACTTCTAGAAACTGACGGCAAAGAAAGGATCTTAAAAGCAGCCCAACACAAACAACATATTACACATGAAAGAACAACAACTTTAATGGATTGGGTTTCTCCTTAGAAACTATTAAGGCTCGAAAACAGTGACAGTGCATTTATCAAGGCTTGAAAGAAAAGACTGACAATTCACAAACCTATTTCCAGAAAAAAAAAAAGTCCTTCAGGAATAAAGATGAAATAAAGACATTCTCAGATTTTATGCAGAAAGGTAGCAATAGTAAGTCATTCATACAATATACAAATATCCAGATAAAACTGCAACCTGAACACATGTAATATTAATCCAACTCCATTTGCCCTAAGTACCATATATACATATTCTCAGAGAAATAATCAATTGACTCTATACTAAGAAAAAACCCTTGAGAGACAAGGAAATGAAAGCAGTGTGACATCAACCTCGAGTGTGACCTGAGTTTATAAGCACCAATGCCACCCATACCCTCACAACCAACGTTGATGGAGCTCTCTCTAGCAGAGTAATACAAAATAAATTGGAGGTTCACTTACCTGTTGCTCAGGCACTTAAGAGATTGAACATAATCACCTTCCATTCCCAATCAAAACAGAAACAAAATCAAAACCTTAAATAACCCAACTCTTCAACAATGAAAACAACAAAAGCTGTGGAGATCAACAGCACCAATGTCAAGCAAGCAAATATAAAAAGAGAATAAAAATTTCAAAACTCAGCAAATGTCTTGCTTTGACACAGAGGACAGGAGAAATCATTATTCTAAAGTATATGACCAGTGTTTTATAACTTCAAAATTAATAGCAGAGAACAATTAAATATAAGAAAGGATCCTTATCCTTATATAACACGAATCTGAAAAGTTATATCCATGTTTTTAGCAATGACAAATTACTGAATTTTTTCAAATTTGATCAAAATTACTTTTTGGCTGAACACCAAAAAAGTATTTGTTGTCTGTATTAACTGTTTCTCCTGATTATAACTATTAGAATTATATAATTATGTCTCATAAAAGAAAATTGTATATTCAAGTCTCAATAAAATCATAATTGCTGCCAGACCCGATGGTCCCTCTTGAACCACAAAATAGATCACATCTCATATTACATTTAATTTATACAAGATTCCTAACAAGCTAGGTAGTTGGACTTAATTCAATAAGCAATAAAGAACCAATGAAAGTCTAGGAACAAGGAAATGATATGATCAGAGCAGCATGACAGAAAATTTGCAAATGAGATTAATTTGCCTTCTCATGTTTACAAGAAAAAAGGAGGGAGGGGGGTAATAGTATCCACACGGATAAAATCAGAGGAAAATTTAAAATATATTTAATTTAGTTAAATATTGGGAAACTTACCAAAAAATATAAAATGGAAATAATTTTAAAAGCTAATAAAATTACAAAATTGAAAAAAGTAGGAAAAAGCTGGTTAAAAATAAAACTTGAATGTGCGTTTTTTCCCACATGCTTTGCTTTACTTCCTGCTTTGTTCTTTCTATAGCCCAATCCAAAAGGCCATGATAGCAGTCTTTCCATCTGTTAGAATCTACGAGATGGACAGATGGAAAGGATAGAGGTTATTGACTATGTAGTTTCAGTTCATCAATGTTTTCTTCACTTTTTTTCCTCGCTTAATAGATACTGGAGATGATGAAATAGAGAAAGCTCTATTAAGACTGCTGAAAACAGAAGAGTTGCTTGACTTGTACTGGAGCTACAGGCTGAGATAGATTGGATTATTGGCCATAGTCTGCCCCCTCCCTTGGAGCACCTGCAGGGTGCCTCCCACTAAAGGTGGAGGGTCCTCCCTGTCTCATGACTTGGAACTCACCCAAGACACATGCTTTGGATTTAGAAATATGACAAAGTAGAGGCCTGAAATGTGTTTGCTGTGTACCTCTGTCATGATCATTAAAACAATATGGCCCTGCTAGCCCACTAGTTCCAGAAAGAGGACCATGGAATTTTAGTTCAGGAATCCCAGCTGAAAGATTTGCAGCCCAAATCAGAGCTTCCCAGTTACACCTGAGCCTAGAGCTTCCTGATTGTGATACCTCAATGCGCATGATCCCTTGAGGGACTTTGAGACATTGTGGCTCTTTATTACACAATATTATCCAGGCAATGGCTAACATGTACACAGGCCACAGTGATGCATTCCTTAACCGGACATCTTATGTAATTTTTGTGTTTTAGTTAGTGAATTACTGCTCTAAATTAAGAGTCACAACAAGGGGGGACAGTTTATCTACACCCTCAGTGGTGTACCTGTGAGTTAAGTTCCCTAGCCCTGAACCTCCCCTTCCCACTTCCCACTTCCCACATCCCACATCACCTCTCCTATCTGCCAACGCAAAACAGGGCACATGGAGCCCAACCCACACAGTGCGAAGTTTAGCAGCCAGTGGGAATATCTGACCCAAGAAGAACAAATCAGAGGCTGTGTTAAGTGTCTTTCTAAAGAGTAGAAAATGATGAAGAGGTGGGGAAGTCCTGTCCCCGGAACTGAGAGCTCTGAAACCATAAGCCAGAATAGAAACCTTCCTCCCTTAAATTGTGTATGTCAAGTATTTTGGTCACAGCAACTAAAACATGACTAATAGAATCGCTTCTATTCCCTTATATTTTTAAACTGCTATGTCAAACTTTAAAATCTCATTATAGAGCTTTTGGTCTTTTTTAAATCTCAAACTATAACAGATTTCATTTACATGAAAATGCATACACATGTTCATCCATAAAAATTAATGAATACCACCACTTTTATAGGATGTAAAAGGTAAAATGTCTTCTGAGAAAATCTTTAACACATGTGACAGAATAAAAACTTTTGAAAGTGCTCTGTGCATTAATTACCTTCAGAAATTCTATTTCAGCAAACTTAGAAGGCTTCTCTTAGAAGTTTCAAACAAGGAAAATTTAGATTTGCTTCTAGTGTACTGCCTACCATAGAGTCAGCACTTGCTGATGCCTCCTGGAGGATTTAAAAGCTGATTGGCCCACTGCACTATACATTTTATTGTTATACACACACAAATAAAGAGCAGCAGAGAAGAGCTGGAGTAAACCACCAACTGGTAAAATCATCTCAAGTAATGAAAATTCTAAGAATAAACCCTGGGTGAAGAGAAAACTAGCAGGAGGAAAAAAACTAAATGTCAAAAGTAAAGAAACAATAAAGAAATTTATTGTTTTTTTAAAAGGTGTTTTCACATGGGATGCTGTTTTGTAACCTAATTCTCATTGCTGAAGCCTCTGAACTAAAGTTTTTAGTGGAAAAACTGTGTGACAAAAATCATATACATTTTTAAAAATATTTCACTTTGAAGAAATCTTTCAATGGCTAAAAAAGTGTACTCTCCTGATAGAAATAAAAAATGGTGCAGAATCAGATACAACACCTTTGTGCTTATGCAAAACATGAAGTTAGACTCAGAGTCATGGAAAAGACCAGATTAGTTTAAAATGTTTATTGACTACTTTGAAGTAACATGGTTGACTTTTTGGTCCAATACGTTCTTACTCTTTCTCAATATGTTCTTGTGCCTACCTCACTATCAGTAGGATGACATCAATGGATGATGTTTTTTTTTTTTTTTGGATTGGGGACTGAATGCAAGGGAACTTAACCACCAAGCGATATTCCCAGCAATTTCTCCTTTTTATAGAGACAGGGTCTCACTAAGTTGGTTAGGGCCTCACTGACTTTTAACTTACAATCCCTAAGAGCCATGGGATTATGGTCATGTGCCATTGCACCTGGCAGCAAACACATTTTCTTAATTTTTTTTTGAGAGAGAGAGAGAGAGAGAGAGAGAGAATTTTAATATTTATTTTTTAGTTTTCGGTGGACACAACATCCTTGTCTGTATGTGGTGCCAAGGATCGAACCCGGGCCACATACATGCCAGGCAAGCACGCTATCACTTCAGCCACATCCACAGCCCCAGCAAACACATTTTTAAAAAAGAAAAAAAAAAAACAAGGGTGCTGGGGTTGTGGATCAGTGGTGGAGCACTCTTCTCACAGGTTTGAGGCCCTGGGTTCGATTCTCAGCACCATATAAAAATAATAAATAAAATAAAGTTGTTGTGTCCAACTACAACTACAAAAAAATAAATATTTAATTTAAAAAATGAAGCATCTCTTATCACTTATCCTGGTGTTTCCAAGGCAAAATCAGGAACTCACTTTTCCTGATGTTATGGTTGAAATATACTTTTATGCATGTTTGCAGAAATAAAATTTCAATTTAAGGAGTGTATATCAGCAGCTTTGATAAACAAGAAGTTTCCAGAATTAATTATTCAAAGAGCAAAAACTGTTATTTCTTGAATTATTCAGGATTTTGTTCTGGGTAGTTTTAAATGTTCTTATTGAAGAAGAGTATTAAGGAATGAATTAATCTATTCAACAAGAATTCTTTGATCTTTCACTACATCTAAGGCCTTTGCTTGCTGCTTAGAATATAAAATTCAATCAGAGCCAATTGTAAGTGTTCAGATTTACTATCTTGTAGTACCCATCACATAAACCAAAATTCTAGTACAGGTTGCAGTGGTAGAAATCTATCTAGATTCATTAGGAAAACACACACACACACACACACACACACACACACACAGGCAATAAAAGACTAATCCTTTGGACTTAATCAAAATATAAAACTTTTTTGCATCAAATAAAAACATTAAATAAATGAAAAAAAAACCTACAGAATGGGAAAATAAATTTGTAAATCTTGTGTTTAACAGGGACTTATATTCAGGCTCCATAAAGAATTCTCACAATTCAAGAATGAAAAGTAAATAACCCAATTTAGAAAGATGGAAAGAATGTGAACAGACTTTTCTCCAAAGTGGACATATGAATGTATAAAGAACGCATGAAAGATGTTCAAACCATTAGTTAATAAGGATCTGAACATCAAAATCAATGAATGAATAGTTATAATCCAAAACATAGATCATAGCAATGTTGGAGAGGATTTGAGAAACCTGAAAGCCCCTCATCCGTGATTACGTGGTGGTTTCTAACAGGCTTATGCATCAGACTCATTGGGCAGAGTTTGCAACATACACATTCCCAGACCAAAGCCCCAGAGAACCTCACTTACCAGGGACCCCTGTAGGTGGCCAGGGCCCGGGCAAGTGTGTAGGGATGGCCATGGGTGTCAGGAAGACCCCAGCCCTGTGATTTGAGCTCCTCAGAGGCCCAGGTTAAACAGGATAGGAGAGGCTCCCTGGTGGATTGCCTTTGGGTACTAGTAGGTTCCTCAGCAAGCGACATGTCAGAAGTACTAGAGCTGCCTCATCAAATGCCACTCAATTTTAAGACAAAGAAGGCTCCTGTGAAAATGTCTTGCTATACTTACAATTTAGAATCACCAAAAGGGATTCCAGCATAACAATCAAACCTTCCTTCCTTTGGCTTTAAGAGTTGCTAAATCACTAATGCCTCAGGGAAAACATTGTACTTTATCATTAAATAGTATAATGTTGCCATTTCTTAAGTGATGATATATATATATATATATATATATATATATATATATATATTTTTTTTTTTTTTTTTAATTCTAAATGTTAACTCACTTTCCTCTAAAGATGCTGAGAGGTACCTGTGAATGTAAGCCACACAGGAAGTCATTCAACTCATATAAGGGATAAATGCCATCGCTGACAATTCACCTGATGCTGACAAACCCCACGCTGTTTGTGTAGGAATTTATATGTCAGCTCACTTTACCAACAACTATTTTCTTTTATCTTTGATTTGTCGCCTTCTGGAATCTGTATCTGAATACTTAATTATCCCCTCGTTTCTACAAACTATTCCATCTTGTTTCAGCTAGGATTATCTGGCCCCTCCTGCTACATATTTACATTCATTAACTGGATTATTAAGCAAATATTGATAGATTACCAACAATGAACAATTCACTGAGATAGGTGCTCCTGAACACACAGAGAGAAAATGAGGGTCAACATGGGCAGCTCAGTGAATGTATTAAAAACCACTGCAAGGTAAGGACCCTATGACAGGGTAGACCTTATGGTATTAAAAAAAATCTTAAAAAATAGGTCAGGGGGCTTTTTCAATTCATGTTGATAGATTAAGTAGCTAAATCTTATTTCATTTAATTTACTTGTATTGAAATCCATGGCTCCTTGTAATAGGATCTCCCTTTCTGAGTTTTTGCAAAGACTATTTTCAGTAATCTGGTGTGGAATACTGTCAGGCTCATGGGTCTACATAATCCATTGGTGCTTCATTACTTGGTAAACAGGAGCATTTGCTTTTCACCAATCATCTGGAATTCTGCAAATTTCTGTGTCATGCATCTCTATATCACAATGAATTCCACTTTTATATACTATTATAATGCACCAATTAAAAATAATAAATAAATAGAAGAAAAAGAATAGAGTCGAGGAAGAAGAAGAGGGAAGGTGTGGGTAAGAAAAGGGAAGCACTGGGTGGTTGAAATCATACAAATTATATGCATTTACGAATACATCAAAATGAACCCCACTGGTAGGTATAAGTATAATACACACACACACACACACATTTTTCACACACATACAAATATGACTATATGTGACCATATGTATACATTCTTTCTACTAAGAAACACTTTAGAACTAAGATGAAACATATGAAACAATAAAACATTGGGAGAAGACTGTAGCCATCACTTCCTCTATAAGACTCACAGACTACGAGGTGATAACACAGGCAGTCACAATAAATTTTAGTGTTGTTCAGGTTGCTACAATTATCTCATCTGATACTTCTAAATAAAATTAGTTCCAGTCCAGAATTAAGTTGTAAGCTCATATCTCTGATGGTCTGGGTTAGTAGGGAGCTGTGAGTAAAACAGATTTTTCTAACATTCCCCTCTATTACAGATACACCACTTATTCTAATTTGTTGAAATAAGAAAAAAATAGTTTAAAATCCAAGGTGTATCGTGCTCATTATTTTCTATCCCATTTTTCACCTTCACCTGGCTGCTGTTGGAAAGGACTTTCTAAACAGGGTTGCTTCTTGCTCACTATAGATTTCTAAAAGAAGGCATGAGTGCTGCATGATACTCTTGAGTTGAAATCTTGGCTTTGTCCCTTTCACTTGTTTGATCATGGAAAATTAGTTAGCTTCCCTGGGCCCCTATTTCTACATCAGTAAACGTGAGGTGATTAAAGTACCTACCAAGTTGTCTTGGTATATTTAAATGAGATAAGGGATATCAGCACCAAGGAGAGCCTGGACCTGTAGTGCTGCTTAAGGAGCTGCCGTTGCTCCAGTGTTACTGAGTAGCACACTGCTCAGGGGCACAGCACACACAGGTAGGCCGAGAACACAGTTAAGGAAATACAGCACACAGGAATACCTGACAATCTTTTCTAGAAATCCAGTCCATATTCTAATCTCTACATCTCTTTTTGGATAAAATATGCAGCAGTTGGTGAAAATAAGGTTAATCAACATAAAAAGTAAATAATAGGGAAAACATTCCTCATGCTACCTTGTTTGAAGCTACATCATGGACATTCTGATTTGAAGTATGTATTGAATTATTATTACTTCACTAAAAATAGATTTAAACCAAATCTTCCTTTACACCTTATTGAAAATAAAAACATACCATCTTGGTAAATTTATAGAAAAAATAAATCATTCATACAATGAGCTCCTTCCTGTTTTGTTCTTTTGTGTATTTTCTAAATCTTATACAATAAAAAAGCTCATATTTTGGAAAAAAAGGAAACCAATATAAATATGTTAAAAAGTAAAGCAACCAGGTATGAATCTTTGAAAAAAATATTTGGTAAATGAAAATCCATTAGAGTAAAGACTCCAAGCATTTGACCCTAGATTAAAAGAACCAGTTTTCTACTTGTTGTAGCTGATGATGTTCATCAAGATAGAATTTCTCAAAGTCTATTTCCACGTCTGTAAATGTGAATGTGATCTGCATTTTCTTTTCCCCTGGACCACTGCAAGGATACAAAAGCACTCACTTGGGAGCCAGTCCAGGCTGTGGTGTCAGTGACATGAGCAAGAGCACCTCACAGAAGTACCACACTCGACACTGACAACACAACTCATGTGGGTCACCTGCTGCTCGTTAGGAAGAGACCATTTACTACCTGAGTGACCACAGGATCCTAATTCATCAAGGGTTGTCCCTGATTCCTGGCATATGTCTCAGAGAGTTCTGAAGGTAAAATGACATCCTGTAGCAGTCTTTATGAAGGGATCTCCTTTGGCAAAGCAGCCTGCATGGCCTTTAGCTCACTGTGTCATTACTGTTGATTTCTCTTCCACTGACCTGTCATTTTTAAATCAGGCCTTTTATTGTCATGCACTTCCTGTCATGACATCTAGCAAGTGCTCAGGAGCCTCTCTGGTGTCAGGCTCAGTCCTGGGTGCTCCAGATTCACCAGATATGAAGGACAAGGTGACCCAACATGAAAATGGGGTACAGCAGGGTGGGTGGTGTTGGTGCTGCCCCTTTCTCAGAAAGGCTTTCCTTCAGGGACCCTAACAAAACAACTCCCCAGGTACCCCCATCCTTCTCCATTACATCACTGTGCTTGGTTTTATTCATAAAAATGTTCACTGTCTGTAACGATCCAATTTACACATGTGTTTGATTATCTCCAATCTCTCCCCATGACTGACACTCCCATAAGGGACACATGATGCATCTAATCACTCCTAGATTCACAGCCCTGGGACAAGGTCTAAAGAGCCGAGTTTCTTTTTCAGTCTTTACCTAAGAAATGAATTGTGAGAACAGCTATTTCTGTGTTGCTCTGCTGGCAGGTGTGGGAGGCAAGGTGACATCACATCAGTTCCTCAGCTGCATGCACTCTAGAAAGTGGGGGAGCCTCCAGAGGTGCCTGCCACCCTCCATAGCAACTCTCCTGGAGTTTCACCTCATTTACTGTTGGCACTAGAAGAAAATCTCTGAAAAGCCATGAAGAGTCCACCTTTTAAGGAATTATAAGTATGCGCCCATGTAATTAGAATTAGAACATAAGTATAGGCATCCAAGTGATCCAATATTGACATGGTGTATAAACATTTAGAATAAAATGGAATTCCTTGTCAGCTAACTCAGAAGCACACCAATAGTGTTTTAAACTAAAGAATGATCATGGGACCTGTGATGATTTCTCTAAAATTTTAATAGCAGAAAGATATAAGGTCCTGAGCCCCAAAACCCACAACAAAACTTTCACTTCACTGGGAAATGAGATGCCCACTCTGAACACTGCAATATTCGGAACCCTAACAGCACATGGGCTTTGGGGTTTTGTTGTGTTGGCTTTTTAGTTATTGCTTGTATTAATGCAACTGCAGTAGTCTCTCGTGAAGGGGCACCTGGCTCAGTGACCGACTAGGCTTTCCACCCACATAGCAGAACCTGTCTATTCCCTCAGCTTGCTAGAGTCCTCAAGGATGGTGGAGAGAAGGGCAAAAGCCACGGTGTTGTTCAGCAGTCTCCCACAGGTGGCACAATCTCGCCTTCCTTCTGGGAATTGGAACTGTTCCTACTCTATAGGGACCCCGTCAGAATTCAGTGAGAAAATAGATAAAAATCTCCTGCACAACATGGGTTGTGTAAGTGTCCAATAGTTCTATGACAATACTATGAAATACAGTTTCATTGCTTATACAGGATAGAAAGCTAAATCAGAAAGAAGTTAACTGAAAAAACTGAATCCTAGTTTTTCTGTCTCCAAATCTAGTAGGGATTCCATTGCCTTGTTTTAGGGATCAACTAATAATTCTAAGGTTGGAGGCATCAACAGCCGATGGTAGAAGCAGTCCACATGTCTATTGGATAAATGAATGTGATAGATGTGTACAGTGGAACATTATTCAGCCTTAAAGAGGAAATAAATCTGAACACTTGTCACGACATGGATAAGTTGAAGACAACTATGCTAAGTGAAATAAGGCAGCTATAAAAGAGAGCATGATTCTACTTTTACAAAAAGTAATTAGGTTCATGGAAACATAAAGCAGAATGGTGCTTGCCAGGGACCGGAGGTAGGAGGAAGTGGGAAGCTAGTGTTCTATGGACAGAGTTCCAGTTTGGGGAGATAGAATATTCTGGAAGTGGAGGCAGTGATAGTTGCTGAGCAACATGAATGTACTCTGTGCCACTGGACGAGACATTTAAAATTGGTTGAACTAGAAAATTTTGAGTATGTATACTTGACAAGATTTTTTTTAAGTCCATGCCATGGCCACATTTTCACCATTTATGTTAAACAGGGACAAATGAATGAAAATGGGAATATTAACTCCCCAAATCACTGCAGGAAAGCCAGCTATGTCCTTCCTTGACCATTTCTAATTGGCAAAGTTGTTCGTTCTCCCTTAGAAAAATGTGGAAAAAAAATCGGAAGTCCTTGTCAGCTAACTCAGAAGCACATCAGTAGTCACTTGAACTAAATAATCATCATGGGGCCTGTGATGATTTCTCTAAAATTTTGATACCAGAAAGTTGTAAGGTTTCTCCCTTAGAAAACTAGGCTGATAAGATTTTAAACATTGATTTTAGATAGCAGCTGAAATCACATCCCGTGCCCTCCAACCACAGCACATGTGTATCAAGTATCTGATAGGAATTTAATTTTAGTGGAAAAGCAAAACACTGATGTAGACTTGTCTAATAAAGAGACACACGCCTCATACATGGACAGTATATTCTAGCTGCATAATGTGACGCTCCCTTGGCATATTCATGGCTAAAGTATTCTAAGTCTGTGGAGTGCCAAACACAATATTTTTCTTTTGTCACCTTGCCAAAGTGAAACTTGACCATTGAAGTCTAAGGACGTACAACAACAAGGCACAAATAGATGAGACTTTAAGTTCACTCCAGGAACATTTGGGGCCATAAAAGCATGGAGAACATGATTACCTTAAAAAGTACAGTTTCCAGAAATTCTCTTAAGAATTCCTCAGCAGGCATTTGGCTAGAAGCCAACTTTCTCTTTTTCCCAAAAAAAAAGAAAAAAAAAGATTTTGGATATTTTCCTATTGACATTTTAGCGAGGCTAAGGCCTTGCCAAATGCCATGTTTGCATGTGATATTTTTAATCATACCTTTTAAAATCTTCCTTTGCATTCTGTTTGGAGTCTCAGAATCAGTAAAATCTCAAATCTAATGGAAAGAGTTCATGTTTTTTACCCAATACCATGTATATATAACATACATATATTAATTTTTTTTCATTCTAACTAGAGAAACATCACAGACTTCATGGCTTCCCTCTAAAGACTCTACCAGTCAGGCTTATTGGCTCAATTCCCATTCTACTCAAACATCTCTCCAGTTTGCTTTTCTTTGCCTCTTTCACATTTTAACTACACTGATTGTTTACTACTGATGCTTTGGCATTTCCCTCTGAGTGAGTCAGATTAAAAAGCAGCCTAATAATCACTAAGTGATACTGGAAAAAATGACTTGCTCCATCATACACTTCACTTCCACAAACCCGCAGCCCCCTCTACCAATCTGGATTTGCACTTGAGTCTGTTCAAGTTCTTCTGTACAGTGAAAGGCCAATTCAAGACCCTCTATGCTCTTGGCCAAAGCTTCTGTCTATAAATGCTTAGCACCTCATACTGGCTCCCGAAAACTCATTTCCAAAGTAGTAACAAATACTAAATGGCCTATTTAGAAAGTCCCATAAAATCTGGAACAGAACGGGGAGAGTCCGGACTGGTAGATTCAGTGTTGCAGGCCATCTGGTAGGAAACTGCCGTTTCCACCAAGGCCCCCCTCTACCTACCTGAGACAGGCGGGCTGCCACTCACCCGCTGTTTCCCCTGATTGGAAACGATGGTGACCTTGTTGGTGAAGACCACTCAACCTAACTTGTGGACACTGCCTTTGCAGCCACTCCTCACGTGCAGATTAGGGACTGTGGAGGTGCATGGGACGCACAATGGCAGAGGTCACCCTGGCATTTCCCTCGAGAAAATGCCTTCCATGTCAGCCATCTCTCCTGGAACTCAACCCACTCTGAAGAAAGAAATGACTTCTTAGCTATGTTGGGGGCCTGGTTTTAAAGCAAGTTGCCGAGTGTGCTCTTGTCCCCTGCCAGACATTGGCACTCTGCATATTTAAATATTTGCTTGGATGCATTTCTCCTGGAGCCCTTGTTCTTAGCACAATTAAGAGGTGCTCAGAACATGCCCAGGGCCTCAATTTCCTGGAGGACGGTCCAGACTCTGGAGCCAGAGCGGTTATAAATTGTGTGACGTTGGGAAAGACATTCCATACCATCCATATTCCTCATTTCCTCATCTGTAAAATGGGATAATACAGGGGCTTCACAGAATATTTATAGGTATCAAATGGTTTCATACATGTGAACTATTTAGAAAAATGTCTGTCAAATACACATCCCTAGTTCTATCTAAGTTGTTTCATTTTCATTTGAAAGAAATATTATGGCCAGCTGAAGGTATGGAGAGCAGAGTGGTAGAATAAAATGTCATTTGGTGCATAATAGCAGCTAAGAGGAAACGGAAAAAGTCCTAGTCTGCCTGTATGCAAGGGCAATCCTGATGTCTCCCTGACTAGTTTAATCAAATATTGATTTTCCACCTCCCTGTTCTGTATCCTAAATCCCTGGGGTGTCTCCCATCCTTCTTTCCCCACAGCCAAGACTCTCGGACAAATGACAGTGCTAACAGGCATAGCCCTCCTGGCTCCCTGCACTAGTTGATGAATCTTCTGGAAACCAGTCCCACCACCCTCGAGTATGAAATAGTTCTGGTGAAAAGTAACAAGAACCCAGTAAAACTACTGGAACTAGGAAAGGTGACGTGAATAAGAAAGAACACAGATCCAGGAGCAGTGGCACATGCCTATGATTCTAATCCTAGCAACTCGGGAGGCTGAGACAGGAGGATGATGAGTTCAAAGCCAGTCTCAGCAATGGCAAGGCACTAAGGAACTCAGTGAGACCCTGTCTCTAAATAAAATACGAAATAGTGCAGGGTGTGGCTCAGTGGTGGAGGGCCTCTGAGTTCAACCCCAGTACCCCCAAAAAATAATTAAAAGAAAGAAATAACACAGAGAGAAAACTGACAAGACTAGATGATTGACATGTAAACAGGAAGAAAGAGGGAGGGGTCCAAGGACAGAATCGAGGTTCTGAGCTTGCGGTGACCATGTTTAATCTGTGGAAGACATGTCTACACTCAAGGGTACTTGATGAATACTACACTCAGAGCCAAAAAGCAAGACTGCTCTCTTGGCTCCAGAGCTCATAACCATCTGCCTGCTGGGCGTTTCCACTGAGAGCCTCACAGCAATATGCACTCAACAGACCCAAGCCACCCTTGTCTCCTGGCATGGCCACTCTTCTAATGCCCTAACTGGCCACTCACTTGACTTCTTAAGGCACAAACCTGGACACCATCTTTGTCCCCTCCATCCTCCTCCCCACCTCTGTCCAACTGAGAAGCACCACTGCTACCAGCCCAAGGCCACGTGTGCACCTCCAACCTCGCTGCCAACCATCTGCCCAGAGCCATAGCTCAGTGCTGAATTGCCAAGGCCACGATGCCCCAGCCTCTACCTGGCTTTGGCTCTGTTTAGGTAGAAGGCTGCTGAGGACACAGACACGGTGAAGTGAACAGCTTGCTGAAAATGGCTTCTCAGCATAGGAAGTGATACTTGTGACCAACTTCAGAAGCTCCCTGCTCACACCAAGGTGGATGCTCCAGGGTCTTGTCTCACTTCTCTCCTCCCAGAGCTCACACTGCTCTTTCATTTTTTTATTTTTTATTTTATTAGTTGTTTAAAACATTACAAAGCTCTTGACATATCATATTTCATACATTAGATTCAAGTGGGTTATGAATTCCCATTTTTACCCCAAATACAGATTGCAGAATCACATCGGTTACACATCCACATTTTTATATAATGCCATGTTAGTAACTGTTGTATTCTGCTACCTTTCCTATCCTCTACTATCCCCCCTCCCTCCCCTCCCATCGTCTCTCTCTACCCCATCTACTGTAATTCATTTCTCTCCTTGTTTTTTTTGTCCCATTCCCCTCACAACCTCTTATATGTAATTTTGTATAACAATGAGGGTCTCCTTCCATTTCCATGCAATTTCCCTTTTATCTCCCTTTCCCTCCCACCTCATGTCTCTTTTTAATGTTAATCTTTTCCTCCTCCTCTTTCTTTCATGCCTCAGAGTGCACATTTCCCACCCCAGGGCATTTGCACGTATTTTTCTTTCTTCTTGGAACATGGCCTTCAGACCACTGAACTTTGTCTAACTAATGTTAAGTGAACCTTCAGGTCACAACTTCACATCACTTCCATAGTGATTCCTTTACACAGTCCAGTTTAGGTTCCAGCCCAGTGTTTTCTTAAAGTATTCTGTTTCTTTTTCTTATCATATGTTCATCATAATTTATTGAAATGCCTTTTACTAATTGGATATCTCAGTAGACAGTGTGTTTGTTTTGAGAGCTAAATTTTCAAGTTGAATTTCCAGTGCATGGCAGACCACAAGGCCTAGGAGAGGAGAGGATTGAAGAGGGACTGATGTAAATGTGCAATGTTGCACGGCCATGAGGTGGTGAAGGGGGGAGGGCGAGGCAGAGGGAGTCCAGGGAGAGGGCTTTGAGAAATCCTGCATCATATCTAGCCCAGGAGGGAAGACAGGGAAGGTGGGGGGTGGAGGGAGAATGAACAAGAAGATTCAGAAAAGTAACCAAAGAAGAAGCAAGTTTTAAGAGAGGCTGGAAATAACAATGGTTTGTGCTCACTATTATATCCCCGATCTCCAGAAAGAAGCCTAACACAGAGCAGATCCTAAATGAATATTCATCAAATTAATAGCAAGGGTTAAAGTCTTCTGGAAACTAGCAACAGGAAATGGATAAATCCAATGTGACACCTTCCTGCTAACTAAATAGTCATGATGAAATAGCTAGTGAATATAAGTGAATATAGCCCAGCTCTCGACATTGTAAAAACAAACAGTGCTTTTTCTTTCTTTTTTCCCCATTGGTCCTGGGAATTGAACTGGGGGGGCTGAGGGTTGGGGAGTGGCAAGAGGGCTCCACCCCAGAGCAACTTCTCTCTGACATTTATTTATTTATTTATTTACTTGCTTTTTTGTTTATTTTTGAGACAGAATCTTACTAAATGCTGAGGCTGGCTTTGAACTTATGATCCTCCTGCCTCAGCCTCCTGAGTCACTGGGATCACAGGCATGTGCCAGCATGTCAGGTAAACATTTTGCTTTTTGATAAGCTATGTTGCTATAGAGGTGCAAAAATGAAAAGGAAAACAATTGAACTAGGTAAAGTGATGTGTTCATTCTATAACTGAAGTTTTTGTATCCCACTCCTAGTGTTTCACTGCAAAACAAGATTTACAGCTGAATATGAATAAACTTCTACTTTCTCTCAAATTAAGAAATAACATAAATATACAGAGGGACTCAATTTTGTTAATGTATTGCTCCGTTGCAACTGAGAATATGGCTGAAAAAACATGTCACTGACACATCTGAAGTCACTTGTTCCTGTGTACCCAAGGGCACACATAGATAAGTACATTGTTTTTTCTTTGCATAACAAACGACTATTTTCCTTTTCACCTGATCCCAACAGCTGAATCCTCCCCTGGAGCCTAGAACTCTGTTAATGGTAGTTCCTTCACTTGTCAAGCTCTTCATTCAAAGAAGAATTCATGCAGGTCGATTGATTCTCGGCAAGTCATATTCCATCAGGTAATAAAGGTCAGATAGTAACCTTGTGTGTCTCCAGCGTAGCTCCTGAGCTGAAGGCTTCTCCATTTGCACATTTTGGAAAACTTTACCTTTCTTATCCCTCTTAGTAAAAAAGGGTTCTTTTCTCCTCTCAAAATCAAACCACCCTAATTCCCCAAACACTTGGCACAATAATGTTCCCATTTATTCTTTCATCAAATTTCTTTCTCTTTTTTTTTTTTTTTTTTTTTTTTTTTTTTTTTTTTTTTTTTTTTTTTTAATTGGTCGTTCATAACATTACATAGTTCTTAATACATCATATTACACGGTTTGATTCAAGTGGATTATGAACTCCCGCTTTTACCCCGTATACAAATTGCTGTATCACATCAGTTACCCTTCCATTGATTGACATATTTCCTTTCTAGTGTCTGATGTATTCTGCTGTCTGTCCTATTGTCTACTATCCCCCCTCCCCTCCCCTCCCCTCCCCTCCCCTTTTCTCTCTCTACCCCTTCTACTGTAAATCATGTCTTCCATTTGTATTCTCTTGACTTACCCCTCCTTACCTCTTATATGACATTTTGTATAACCCTGAGGATCGCCTTCCATTTCCATGCAATTTCCCTTCTCACTCCCTTTCCCTCCCACCTCTCATCCCTGTTTACTGTAAATATTCTTCTCAAGCTCTTCGTCCCTACCCTGTCCTTGTTTACACCCCTTATATCAAAGGAGTCATTTGGTATTTGTTTTTTAAAGATTGACTAGCTTCACTTAGCATAATCTGCTCTAATGCCATCCATTTCCCTCCAAATTCTATAATTTTGTCATTTTTTAATGCAGAGTAATACTCCATAGTGTATAAATGCCACATTTTTTTTATCCATTCATCTATTGAAGGGCATCTAGGCTGGTTCCACAGTCTTGCTATCGTGAATTGAGCTGCTATGAACATCGATGTAGCAGTGTCCCTGTAGCATGCTCTTGTTAGGGCTTTAGGGAATAGACCGAGAAGGGGAATAGCTGGGTCAAATGGTGGTTCCATTCCCAGCTTTCCGAGAAATCTCCATACTGCTTTCCAAATTGGCTGCACCAATTTGCAGTCCCACCAGCAATGAACAAGAGTGCCCTTTTCCCCGCATCCTCTCCAGCACTTATTGTTGTTTGACTTCCTAATGGCTGCCAGTCTTACTGGAGTGAGATGGTATCTTAGGGTAGTTTTGATTTGCATTTCTCTGACTGCTAGCGATGGTGAGCATTTTTTCATGTACTTGTTGATTGATTGTATGTCCTCCTCTGAGAAGTGTCTGTTCAGGTCCTTGGCCCATTTATTGATTGGGTTATTTGTTATCTTATTGTCTAATTTTTTGAGTTCTTTGTATATTCTGGTTATTAGGGCTCTATCTGAAGTGTGTGGAGTAAAGATTTGTTCCCAGGATGTAGGCTCCCTATTTATCTCTCTTATTGTTTCTTTTGCTGAGAAAAAACTTTTTAGTTTGAGTAAGTCCCATTTGTTGATTCTATTTGTTAACTCTAGCGCTATGGGTGTCCTATTGAGGAATTTGGAGCCCGATCCCACAGCGTGTAGATCATAACCAACTTTTTCTTCTATCAGATGCCGTGTCTCTGATTTAATATCAAGCTCCTTGATCCATTTTGAGTTAACTTTTGTGCACGGCGAGAGATAGGGATTCAGATTCATTTTGGTGCAAATGGATTTCCAGTTTTCCCAGCACCATTTGTTGAAGATGCTATCCTTCCTCCATTGCATGCTTTTAGCCCCTTTATCAAAAATAAGATAGTTGTAGTTTTGTGGATTGGTTACTGTGTCCTCTATTCTGTACCATTGGTCCACCCGCCTGTTTTGGTACCAGTACCATGCTGTTTTTGTTACTATTGCTCTGTAGTATAGCTTGAAGTCTGGTATCGCTATACCGCCTGATTCACACTTCCTGCTTAGTATTGTTTTTGCTATTCTGGGTCTTTTATTATTCCATATGAATTTCATGATTCTTTTATCTATTTCTACAAGATATGCTGTTGGGATTTTGATTGGCATTGCATTGAACTTATAGAGAACTTTTGGTAATATCGCCATTTTGATGATGTTAGTTCTGCCTATCCATGAGCAGGGTATGTTTTTCCATCTTCTAAGGTCTTCTTCTATGTCTTTCTTTAGGGTTCTGTAATTTTCATTGTATAAATCTTTCACCTCTTTTGTTAGGTTGATTCCCAAGTATTTTATTTTTTGGGGGGATATTGTGAATGGAGTAGTTGTCCTCATTTCCGTTTCAGAGGATTTGTCGCTCATATACAGGAACGCCTTTGATTTATGCGTGTTGATCTTATATCCTGCCACTTTGCTGAATTCATTTATTAGCTCTAATAGCTTCTTTGTAGACCCTTTTGGGTCTGCTAGGTATAGAATCATATCATCTGCAAATAGTGATAATTTAAGTTCTTCTTTTCCTATTTTTATGCCTTTAATTTCTTTTGAGTGTCTAATTGCTCTGGCCAGTGTTTCGAGGACTATGTTGAACAGAAGTGGTGAGAGAGGGCATCCCTGTCTTGTACCAGATCTTAGAGGGAATGCCTTCAATTTTTCTCCATTCAGAATGATGCTGGCCTGTGGCTTATCATAGATTGCTTTTACAATGTTGAGGTATGATCCTGTTATCCCTAATTTTTCTAGCGTTTTGAACATAAAGGGATGCTGTACTTTGTCGAATGCTTTTTCTGCATCTATTGAGATGATCATATGGTTCTTATTTTTAAGTCTATTGATGTGGTGAATAACATTTATTGATTTCCGTATATTAAACCAGCCTTGCATCCCATGGATGAATCCTACTTGATCATGATGTATAATTTTTTTGATATGTATTTGAATCCGATTCGCCAGAATTTTATTGAGGATTTTTGCGTCAAGGTTCATTAGAGATATTGGTCTGTAGTTTTCCTTCTTTGATGTGTCTTTGTCTGGTTTCGGAATCAGGGTGATGTTGGCCTCGTAGAATGAATTTGGAAGTTCTCCCTCTTTTTCTATTTCCTGAAATAGCTTGAAAAGTATTGGTGTTAGTTCCTCTTTAAAGGTTTTGTAAAACTCTGCTGTATACCCATCCGGTCCTGGGCTTTTCTTAGTTGGTAATCTTTTGATGGTTTCTTCTATTTCCTCTATTGTTATTGGTCTGTTTAGGTTGTCTATATCCTCCTGGCTCAATCTGGGCAGATCATAGGACTCGAGGAATTTATCTATGCCTTCACTATCTTCTATTTTATTGGAGTATAAGGATTCAAAGTAATTTCTGATTATCTTCTGTATTTCTGAAGTGTCTGTTGTGATATTGCCTTTTTCATCCCGTATGCTAGTAATTTGGGTTCTCTCTCTTCTTCTCTTCGTTAGCATGGCTAAGGGTCTGTCAATTTTATTTATTTTTTCAAAGAACCAGCTTTTAGTTTTGTCAATTTTTTCAATCGTTTCTTTTGTTTCAATTTCATTAATTTCAGCTCTGATTTTAATTATTTCTTGCCTTCTACTTCTTTTGCTGTTGTTTTGCTCTTCTTTTTCTAGGATTTTGAGATGAAGTATGAGATCATTTATTTGTTGGTTTTTTCTTTTTTTGAGGAATGAACTCCAAGCAATGAATTTTCCTCTTAGAACTGCTTTCAATGTGTCCCATAGATTCCGATATGTTGTGTCTGTGTTTTCATTTAACTCTAGGAATTTTTTAATTTCCCCCTTGATGTCTTCTAAAACCCATTGATCACTCAGCAACCTATTGTTCATTCTCCAGGTGATGCTTGCTTTTTCCTTTCTTCTTTTATCATTGATTTTCAGTTTCATTCCATTATGATCAGATAAGATGCATGGTATTATCTCTACCCCTTTGTATTGTCTAAGAGTTGCCCTGTGACATAGTATATGGTCTATTTTTGAGAAGGTTCCATGTGCTGCTGAGAAAAAAGTGTAGCTACTTGATGTTGGGTGGTATAGTCTATATATGTCAATTAAGTCTAGGTTGTTAATTGTGTTATTGAGTTCTATAGTTTCCTTATTTAACTTTTGTTTGGAAGATCTGTCCAGTGGTGAGAGAGGTGTGTTGAAGTCTCCCATGATTATTGTATGTTGGTCTATTAGACTCTTGAACTTGAGAAGAGTTTGCTTGATGAATACAGCTGCACCATTATTTGGGGCATATATATTTATGATTGTTATGTCTTGTTGGTGTATGGTTCCCTTGAGCAGTATGAAGTGTCCTTCTATATCCCTTTTGATTAGCTTTGGCTTGAAATCTATTTTATTAGATATGAGTATGGATACTCCTGCTTGTTTCCGCGGTCCATATGAGTGATATGATTTTTCCCAACCTTTCACCTTCAGTCTATGTATATCTTTTCCTATCAAATGCGTCTCCTGTAGACAGCATATTGTTGGGTCTTGTTTTTTGATCCATTCTACTAGCCTGTGTCTCTTAATTGGTGAGTTTAAGCCATTAACATTTAGGGTTATTATTGAGATATGGTTTGTTCTTCTATCCATATTTGTTTATTGATGTTACTAAACCTGATTTGTTATCCTCTTTGACTACTTACCCCCCTTTACTGTCCTACCTCCCATTGTTGGTTTTCAATGTTGTTTTCCATTTCCTCTTCCTGTAATGTTTTGCCAAGGATTTTTTGAAGAGATGGTTTTCTAGCTGCGAATTCTTTTAACTTTTGTTTATCGTGGAAGGTTTTAATTTCATCTTCTAACCTGAAGCTTAATTTCGCCGGATACACGATTCTTGGTTGGAGCCCATTGTCTTTCAGTGTTTGAAATATGTTATTCCAGGATCTTCTAGCTTTCAGAGTCTGTGTTGAGAGATCAGCTGTTATCCTGATTGGTTTACCCCTAAATGTAATCTGCTTTCTTTCTCTTGCAGCTTTTAAAATTCTCTCCTTATTCTGTATGTTGGACATCTTCATTATAATGTGTCTAGGTGTGGATCTCTTATGATTTTGCACATTCGGCGTCCTGTAGGCTTCTAGGATTTGGGATTCTGTCTCAATCTTCAATTCTGGGAAGTTTTCTCGTATTATTTCACTGAATAGACTGTTTATTCCTTTGGAATGGAGCTCTGTGCCTTCCTGTATCCCAATGACTCTTAAATTTGGTCTTTTGATATTGTCCCATAATTCTTGGATGTTCTGCTCATGGTTTCTTAGCAGACTTGCTGAGCTGTCTATGTTCTTTTCCAGTTGAAATACTTTGTCTTCATTGTCTGATGTTCTCTCTTCTAAGTGATCTACTCTGCTGGTAGTATTCTCAATTGAGTTTTTAAGTTGGTTTATTGTTTCCTGCATTTCTAGAATTTCAATTTGTTTGTTTTTTATTACCTCTATCTCCCTGTGAAATTGATCTTTGACTTCCTGGATTTGTTTGTCAATGTGATCTTTCATTGTCTGATTTTGCTGTCTCATGTCTTCCTTGAGACTCCAGATCATCTGAAGCATATATATCCTGAACTCTTTATCTGATATTCCATCTGTTGCAGCTATTACCTCTTCTAAAGTTGAGTTGACCTGCATTGCTTGTGGACCTTTCTTTCCTTGTCTTTTCATACTGCCCGCGTTTCTTTCTGCTTGGTGCAACTGTTGTGTTTTGAAATTTACCCCCTATTTATTTATGTTGCTCTTGTATACTTGAAAAGTCTCCCTTGCAGGTGCGGGCGGCGGCTGTGCCCCTACTCCAATTGGGGTGACGTGTCTACCACGCTGGCGGCTCTCTGGGCCTGTTCCGGGAGTGGAAGGCGGCTCTGCTCTGTCCCTATTCCAATTGGGGTGTCGTGACTACAATGCTGGCAGATCGCTGGGCCTCTTCCGGGCGTGGGCGGTGGGCTTGGCTGGCGGGATTCCACCTAATGGCAGTCCCTAACCTCCCTGCATGCTAATTAATGGCTTCTCTGAGGCGCCACGCCTTCTGTAGCTGCAGGGCAGGCCGCGCGAATCAGTCGGCCTGGATCTCCGGGGTCCTGCTGCTGGCTGTTTTGATGTTACAAGCTGTTGGAGAGTGGTGGTGTATTCTTCAGCTTTCCCGGATGGTGGCCACTGACTGCCTGGATGGAGTGTCCGCTGTTTTGATGTTGCACTCTGAAGGAGAGTGGCGGTGTATCCTTCAGCTTTCCCGGATGGTGGCCGCTGACTGGCTCGGCGGAGTGTCCGCTGTGGGGGATGGGACTGTACCGCTTCCTTCCCCTTCTGAGAACCCGTGCTCGGCCCAAGGGTCCGTGTGGGCTTGGCTGGTGGGATTCCACCTAATGGCCTTCCCTAACCTCCCTGCTTGCCAATTAATGGCTTCACTGAGGCGCCACGCCTTCTGTAGCCGCAGGGCAGGCCACGCGAATCAGTTGGCCTGGCTCTCCGGGCCCTGCTGCAGGCTGCTGGGATCCCTGGCACTCTATCACTTTGATTTTTTCTGCTTGCCCCTCCCCCAGCGCTGGCTAGCCAGGTTTCCTTTTGGCTGCTACTGGGAGGAGGGGTTGGAGGTCAGGTGTCTCTGGTTTCCCCCTGGCCTGTATGGAGGCTCAGCTTGATACTCCCTCTCCCGGCAAGCCTAGGAGAGATTTTATGCGAATTCCCGCTGTCTGGGGGGTGAGCTGAATGACACCGACCTGTTTTGATGTCGCACTCTGAAGGAGAGTGGCGGTGTATCCTTCAGCTTTCCCGGATGGTGGCCGCTGACTGGCTCGGCGGAGTGTCCGCTGTGGGGGATGGGACTGTACCGCTTCCTTCCCCTTCTGAGAACCCGTGCTCGGCCCAAGGGTCCGTGTGGGCTTGGCTGGTGGGATTCCACCTAATGGCCTTCCCTAACCTCCCTGCTTGCCAATTAATGGCTTCACTGAGGCGCCACGCCTTCTGTAGCCGCAGGGCAGGCCACGCGAATCAGTTGGCCTGGCTCTCCGGGCCCTGCTGCAGGCTGCTGGGATCCCTGGCACTCTATCACTTTGATTTTTTCTGCTTGCCCCTCCCCCAGCGCTGGCTAGCCAGGTTTCCTTTTGGCTGCTACTGGGAGGAGGGGTTGGAGGTCAGGTGTCTCTGGTTTCCCCCTGGCCTGTATGGAGGCTCAGCTTGATACTCCCTCTCCCGGCAAGCCTAGGAGAGATTTTATGCGAATTCCCGCTGTCTGGGGGGTGAGCTGAATGACACCGACCTGTTTTGATGTCGCACTCTGAAGGAGAGTGGCGGTGTATCCTTCAGCTTTCCCGGATGGTGGCCGCTGACTGGCTCGGCGGAGTGTCCGCTGTGGGGGATGGGACTGTACCGCTTCCTTCCCCTTCTGAGAACCCGTGCTCGGCCCAAGGGTCCGTGTGGGCTTGGCTGGTGGGATTCCACCTAATGGCCTTCCCTAACCTCCCTGCTTGCCAATTAATGGCTTCACTGAGGCGCCACGCCTTCTGTAGCCGCAGGGCAGGCCACGCGAATCAGTTGGCCTGGCTCTCCGGGCCCTGCTGCAGGCTGCTGGGATCCCTGGCACTCTATCACTTTGATTTTTTCTGCTTGCCCCTCCCCCAGCGCTGGCTAGCCAGGTTTCCTTTTGGCTGCTACTGGGAGGAGGGGTTGGAGGTCAGGTGTCTCTGGTTTCCCCCTGGCCTGTATGGAGGCTCAGCTTGATACTCCCTCTCCCGGCAAGTCTAGGAGAGATTTTATGCGAATTCCCGCTGTCTGGGGGGTGAGCTGAATGACACCGACCTGTTTTGATGTCGCACTCTGAAGGAGAGTGGCGGTGTATCCTTCAGCTTTCCCGGATGGTGGCCGCTGACTGGCTCGGCGGAGTGTCCGCTGTGGGGGATGGGACTGTACCGCTTCCTTCCCCTTCTGAGAACCCGTGCTCGGCCCAAGGGTCCGTGTGGGCTTGGCTGGTGGGATTCCACCTAATGGCCTTCCCTAACCTCCCTGCTTGCCAATTAATGGCTTCACTGAGGCGCCACGCCTTCTGTAGCCGCAGGGCAGGCCACGCGAATCAGTTGGCCTGGCTCTCCGGGCCCTGCTGCAGGCTGCTGGGATCCCTGGCACTCTATCACTTTGATTTTTTCTGCTTGCCCCTCCCCCAGCGCTGGCTAGCCAGGTTTCCTTTTGGCTGCTACTGGGAGGAGGGGTTGGAGGTCAGGTGTCTCTGGTTTCCCCCTGGCCTGTATGGAGGCTCAGCTTGATACTCCCTCTCCCTGCAAGCCTTGGAGAGATTTTATGCGAATTCCCGCTGTCTGGGGGGTGAGCTGAATGACACCGACCTGTTTTGATGTCACACTCTGAAGGAGAGTGGCGGTGTATCCTTCAGCTTTCCCGGATGGTGGCCGCTGACTGGCTCGGCGGAGTGTCCGCTGTGGGGGATGGGACTGTACCGCTTCCTTCCCCTTCTGAGAACCCGTGCTCGGCCCAAGGGTCCGTGTGGGCTTGGCTGGTGGGATTCCACCTAATGGCCTTCCCTAACCTCCCTGCTTGCCAAATAATGGCTTCACTGAGGCGCCACGCCTTCTGTAGCCGCAGGGCAGGCCACGCGAATCAGTTGGCCTGGCTCTCCGGGCCCTGCTGCAGGCTGCTGGGATCCCTGGCACTCTATCACTTTGATTTTTTCTGCTTGCCCCTCCCCCAGCGCTGGCTAGCCAGGTTTCCTTTTGGCTGCTACTGGGAGGAGGGGTTGGAGGTCAGGTGTCTCTGGTTTCCCCCTGGCCTGTATGGAGGCTCAGCTTGATACTCCCTCTCCCTGCAAGCCTAGGAGAGATTTTATGCGAATTCCCGCTGTCTGGGGGGTGAGCTGAATGACACCGACCTGTTTTGATGTCGCACTCTGAAGGAGAGTGGCGGTGTATCCTTCAGCTTTCCCGGATGGTGGCCGCTGACTGGCTCGGCGGAGTGTCCGCTGTGGGGGATGGGACTGTACCGCTTCCTTCCCCTTCTGAGAACCCGTGCTTGGCCCAAGGGTCCGTGTGGGCTTGGCTGGTGGGATTCCACCTAATGGCCTTCCCTAACCTCCCTGCTTGCCAAATAATGGCTTCACTGAGGCGCCACGCCTTCTGTAGCCGCAGGGCAGGCCACGCGAATCAGTTGGCCTGGCTCTCCGGGCCCTGCTGCAGGCTGCTGGGATCCCTGGCACTCTATCACTTTGATTTTTTCTGCTTGCCCCTCCCCCAGCGCTGGCTAGCCAGGTTTCCTTTTGGCTGCTACTGGGAGGAGGGGTTGGAGGTCAGGTGTCTCTGGTTTCCCCCTGGCCTGTATGGAGGCTCAGCTTGATACTCCCTCTCCCTGCAAGCCTTGGAGAGATTTTATGCGAATTCCCGCTGTCTGGGGGGTGAGCTGAATGACACCGACCTGTTTTGATGTCACACTCTGAAGGAGAGTGGCGGTGTATCCTTCAGCTTTCCCGGATGGTGGCCGCTGACTGGCTCGGCGGAGTGTCCGCTGTGGGGGATGGGACTGTACCGCTTCCTTCCCCTTCTGAGAACCCGTGCTCGGCCCAAGGGTCCGTGTGGGCTTGGCTGGTGGGATTCCACCTAATGGCCTTCCCTAACCTCCCTGCTTGCCAATTAATGGCTTCACTGAGGCGCCACGCCTTCTGTAGCCGCAGGGCAGGCCACGCGAATCAGTTGGCCTGGCTCTCCGGGCCCTGCTGCAGGCTGCTGGGATCCCTGGCACTCTATCACTTTGATTTTTTCTGCTTGCCCCTCCCCCAGCGCTGGCTAGCCAGGTTTCCTTTTGGCTGCTACTGGGAGGAGGGGTTGGAGGTCAGGTGTCTCTGGTTTCCCCCTGGCCTGTATGGAGGCTCAGCTTGATACTCCCTCTCCCGGCAAGTCTAGGAGAGATTTTATGCGAATTCCCGCTGTCTGGGGGGTGAGCTGAATGACACCGACCTGTTTTGATGTCGCACTCTGAAGGAGAGTGGCGGTGTATCCTTCAGCTTTCCCGGATGGTGGCCGCTGACTGGCTCGGCGGAGTGTCCGCTGTGGGGGATCTCTTTCTCTTTTTTAATTTTCACTTTGAGACAGGGTCTCACTGAATTGCCCAGGCTGGACTCCAGCTTGCAATACTCCTGCCTCAGACTCCCAAGAACCGGGGATGATAGGTGTGTCTGCCCATGTGCCTGTGAATGCTGATCAGTGAACACGGTGACAGCTGATGGATGTGATGGAATCACAGAAGAAACCTCCGTGGTCCTGCCAGGGTCATGAATCTAGAGAGCAGCCCAGTGTCCAGAAGGGGCCTGTGAGAGAGGACAGCCCAGCACTGCGGGGTGAAAGGAAAGCTGCGAAGGTCCCTCAGTGAGAAGGCTTGATCCAGATCTGCCCGTGGTCAGTCAGGGCAGGGAACAGAAAGTCACACTCAGGATGCACAGGGCGACAGTCTACCTCCACAGTGGAGTCCTGACCTGAGCCCAAGTCCTGCCCCAGACCCTGCTGTCCATGGGGTCTCTGCACCACATCCCCATGGGCCTGGGATTGCATGTCAGTGAACAGAACCCCAGAGGAACAGAGGATCAGAGCATCAACAGCAGGTGAGAAAACGGGCGCTTTCCCCGTGGCCCATCTTCCTCTCCAGAGCAGTCCTGACTCTTCTGCTGAAGCCAACTCATGCCTAGGTGCCTCGCAAGGGCACCAGACAGGGCCATGCGAGTCAGAATCCCTGCCACCAACACAGGGGAGGACCTTTTCTCTGTGGCTTTGAGGCTTTTAATAACCCATGGTTTATAAATATCACGATTTTAAGATTCCCTGTGTCCTCACCAGTCCTGTTGGCCAAGACAGTGTTCCTATCACTGTGTGGTATTGGTCACTGTCCCCCGTGAGCCTGCAGCTTTTGAGTATTTCTCCAGTGACTCCTCAGCATTACTGCCTGCTCTCCATCCCTGAAAACAAGACCCACGTTCCAGAGCCTCTCGAGGGCATGCAGGCCTGCGACTGACCAACTGTTGACTGACCATGCCCTTTCTCTGATGACCCTGCCCAGATTGATATATTTTGATGGCTCTCCTCCCTTTCCTTCCCCTGTCCTGTGTTTTATTGCTTTCACTGCTTCATGCATGTGACCACTCCATGTGCTCAAATCCCAAAGAACAGAGACACCTTTGGACTCCCTGCAGCGCCTGTCACAGTGTGAGGGTGGAGATCTGAGCCATATTCATTGTTGCTGATTGACTTGAACTTCACCACAGGTGGGGAAAAGCAGCATGCAGCCAGTTACCAGCTGGACGCTGAATTTAGTGAAAAGGGCTTGAAACAACACACAGGAGTGAATTCACATCCCTAAATATTTGTCCCAGGATTTGCAAATTTATTTGTTTACAGTCTCGAGTGTAGTAAATTAAAATTTGTATGCAGTGAATATGGGTATATTTACCCATTAAACTGCAGCCCACGCCTCACCCTGCAAGGTACTTTGAGCTCTGTGGCTTCAGTGGGAGGGACTGGAGCTAAATGAGCCTAGACTCTCCCTTGGCAGACTGACCTGTCCTCCCAGGCCATGGGCTCCATGAGGACAGTGCCTGTTCACTGGGGTCCTTGGATGCAATAGGTTAATGAAGCTGTTCATGAATCTTCTAAATATGTGAGAAACAATGACTTCACCACGGGGTCACACTGAGGTGGTCATAATAAAGAATAGCTAACATGCAGCCTAGGTGCCAAGTTCCCTGCTGAGAATTTTATAGTCACCACATAATTCTGTCCCCCTTAGGAGCCTGTGAGGGGGATGTCATCATCCCTATTTGGGAGATGAATTGAACTGGCCAGCTGAGGTCACAGAGTCAGTAACTGTGAATGTGCCATGTGAACCCGGCTGAGACTCAGACATCTGAAGCACTGAGGGAAGAGGGAGAGAGGCGGGGATTCCTGGGGCCCAGGGTAATTCCTGGGGCTGGAGCTGAGGCTACAAAGGGAGGACCAGGGAGGAGCGAGAGGTATCAGAAGGTCAGACCTGATTAACAGAACAGGTTAACAGAGAGTAACCAAAGGAAAGGTCTGGCAGGAGGGAGAGAGGGGCGGCTTTAGGAATTTGGGGTTCTATGTTCCAAGGGAAAATCCATCTAGGGAATTAGAGTGTGTGGAACCCAGTGTGAGAGGCAGAAGGAGAGTCTGCAGAGGAAGACTTCAGGAGTGTGAACTTTGGAACTACTTCTCAGAGATCCATGCTGGGGCCTATGAGCAAAGGAAAGATAAATAGACAAGAACATAAAAACAACAAGAAGCAGCGTGCATTCATATGTGCATGCACATGTGTGTGCACAAAACACACACACAGACACACACACACACGCAGACACACACACACACACACACACACACACACACACACACACACACACCATTCATTCCCTGAGGGCTTGTGTCACATAGTTATGTTTCAGTGTGAATCTTAATCAAGTTCGATTTTCCTCTGATAGTTACTTTTCCCTGTTTCCGTGTTCTAGTTTAAGACTCGGTCTTCTTTTATGAAAAACCATATTCATACCAACATGAAAGTTCTTGTTTTCCATAGAGAAGGAAAATTAGAAAACAATAGAATTCTAAGAAACAGTTTCATTGTTAGGACTGATAAATCATACACTACCCATCAGTCCATCTATGGAGTAGCAGAATGTCACAGAAGTAGATCATTTGCATTTGAATAATAAGCAGCAGATCCTGTAAAAAAAGATTCCATTTAGCAGGGATGCATGACCCTGGTATTTTTCGGGACCAAATTGGTCTTTAACTGGCATTGCTAGCTTAGGCTTCTATTCTAGGTAACTCACTTGCTGGGAAAATAACATTGAAAAAGACTATTCAATAAATAGCAGTAGAGGAGGATTTTTCATACTTGGGCTTAATGTTTTTGGGCAAATTATCTTCACCTGTGACTCACTTTCCTCATTCAGAAATGGGGAGAATAAAGAGTTTGCTTCCAGGACTGTGGGAGGCAGTAAGTATGCTCCTCTGCTTCCAAGAGCAGAAATGAGGAGGTGCCAAGTGGATCTTGTGCTGATGCTTCTATTATCCATGGGACATTTGGCTACTCACCCTGGTCACAAATTTCCTATGGACAAATCAGCACTCATGATAAGACTGACGCACAGCTGCTTCTGCCACACAAAACACGACAGAGTGCTTCAGGAAATTTTATTACCAAAGACGTTTCTTTGGTTTGCAGTGTGGGAATGCAAGTTCTGGAGAAAGTGACTGCATAGGACCTTCCCTCCCACCTTTCTTTGCCCTCCTTCTTCTTGTGAATCATGACTCCTCAAGCCCATGACCCCACACCCAATCCTCACCAAGGACAGAAAATGTGGACATAGATGGTAATACAAACCCACCAATCTCACTGTTCAACAGGTAATTTGTCTATAATAACAAGTCTCAACTGTTCAAAAATACAGTTAAAATTAAACATAATTTTCTTTAAAAATTGGCTAGTATTAGTCAATTGAAGTTTCATTTCTTTTTTTCCCTAAATACACACTCATAATAGTAGGCTTTATCCCTCCTGCTAGCTGACTTAAAAGAATTTCAGTTGCATTTCGTATTTAGAGGTTAAGTGAGTACAAAGACACTAATACTAAAGGGACAGAGGTAGCCACCTGCAGCTCCCTGCAGGAGCCAGCAAACCCTTCCACAGGGAGGGGAAGGCACAGGCACCTCAGGAGCCCAAGGGGCACTGCTCAGATGTGTCGTTCATGGCAGGGCACAAGAGCATCCCAGGCAAGCAAGAAGCCCCTAGGAGAGGGTCTGAGCCCTGTGTGAAAACCCCTGATTCAACCCAGCTGCAGGGCGCCTGGCTTACACTTCACTTGTTACACTTAATCTTTGCTGCAATTAGGAGATGAAATATTTTGTTTCTCTTTGGTGAAAGGAATAAAATCTGTAAAATGAGCAGTTAAAATAACATCTTGGGTGTCTGTGTGAAAGCCTCATGTTTGCAAATACAGCTGAAATGGTACATGTATCTCATTTAGATAGATGCTATTTCATCTACCCTTTCATTTTGTCATTATTATTTAAAGGGTCAAAGCTGTCTATGTAATGTCTGGATTAAGATACCAATCTGTACCAGCTCTTATTTCATAAGACTTTTTGCTCTGTAGAAATCTGTGTCAACTTAAGTGAACAAATGACAATTTTCTTAGGGATCGAGAAAATGTACATCTGCTTAAATTTACCATCTATAATAGCTTTTTCAGACACATTTGTTCTCTAGAAACAAATTTGGCATTTGACTCTGATCTCCTGTGACCCCTGAGATGGTCTTAATGCTTCCTTTTGTTTAAGGTTCTAAGAAACACGGACTTAATTAGATCCAAGCACATGGTGATTGATTTCATTCATGCAGAACTTGCTCTATTTTGTACTGTGCATAATGTTATATGGCACATTCACTTTTATTTTGTGCATTTATAATCACTATATGTTTTATATGAAAAGAGGTAATTTGAGCTGTTGAAAGAACTATGGTGATATTATAAAATAGAACAGCAGATAGTCACACCATCGAGGAATGTCATTTTTCACATTTTCAAACTCAAGAGTGTTCAACATTAAACTACTAGAGTTTTAGTACCATGTCCCATGTTCTATTTTATAGTATATACTTATTGATATATTGACATCTATATCTATTATTATAATACTATGATATATTATATATGTTATACATTGATATGGATATGATATCTACTGACATGCTTATCTATATAACATTCATCAGATATTCATTGTATTAGACTCAATTATATCTTGTAACTCAATACATCTTGCTAATATATTTGGTCACGTCACATGTATTACAAAGTCCCTTTGTAAGATAACTTTTTCATAGGACACTCAGAAATACACAAACATGGCTCTTGAACCACAAATCACAAAACAGGAACAACAATACTTAGACCTACTTGTGGAGCAGAGTATTCTTACTACGATGGTCTACTGCATGTGGACAAGACTTCTTTGTATATTCCTGCAGCTAGGCGGGAAATAAAAACACTTTGGATTGTTTAAGTAAATACCAAGCTGTTACACATTAGTTCAAGTAACTGTATGAGATAAATATTGATTCATACATGTAATAAATCTATGAAGATGACTTCTCCGTGCTTACTTTGAAGAGAAATTCCCCAGCAGGGCAAGGATGTCATTTCCTTGATGGCAGATGCGGTTTTAAGACTTGTCAAGGAGGAAGCATGTCTTGCTTAGGCACCTCTGCTCTTCTCCAGCTGAGGAATGCAAGCCAGGGTGCAATATTATTGTTAGACTGCAAAGAAGAGACCACCCCAGTGGCTCGTGCGAACACTGTCACAGCTGCTCCTCTTCCCTTTGAAATCGTTCAGGGTGATGCATGAAGAAGGATGTGATTTTATCAGCCTCCCACTCAGGGCATGTTCAGCCCACTGAGGAAAATACTTGTGATACACTGCTGACAGAAAACAAAACATGGCCTACACTTCGGGCTGCAGCCAATCAAGGCCTGCAGCTGTGATGGGGAGCATCCACTGACTCCACAGGCTTGACAAAGGACCTGTGCTTCACTTATCAGTGATCACAGATCTCCATTGTCCCTGAGCAAGGGGAGCCCCTACAAACCCCTGGATCACCAATGCTGACATGCATACATGGATGGATGGATGATGGATAGACAGACAGATAAGCAGAGAGAAAGACAGGATGAATGAATATATATATATTCCTTTCCACAAAGCACATCTTTGCTCCCATTAGATTGAATCTAATGATTAGCAGAGGGGAAAAAGTTTGAGCTGCCAACTCCATATCACCCCATTGGAATAGCATCACTCAATAGCATCCAGACTCCTACTCTCTCTCCCCCAAGCTACCAGGGTGGCCCACCTGCCTCTATGGCCCCTCCAGGGAGTTTATACTGTGCCACTCACCCTTCCCCAGGGACTCCAGCCATGCGTGGCTTTCCCCGGTAACCCTTACCAGACAGCTGCCCCAGCCTCCTGTGCTGGTCTGCACACCCCTTCTCTCATGTACCTGGCTTCTCCTTGGTCTTCAAGGTTCAGTCGCTTTCTATGGTCAAATCTTTATTAAATGCTGTCATGGCATTAGTGAGTCTTCTTCCATTGTACTTACTAATGTGTCAATAAGAAATGATCAACTATAATTTTCTATGTTAGCAATTCTATCACTGTTTATCATATCAATGAGCACAGGGTATTAAAGTTATGTGTCTCCCATCCCAAATTGCCAAAACATCATGACTTAGGACCTACTGTAAGCACCATGCCAAGCTCTGGGTGTGTGCTGAAGACCAAAACTGCCTCAGTCCTGACCCGCCCTTGTAAATTTTTTGTGGTACTAGGGATGGAACCCAGGGCTTTGCGCATGCTAGGAGAGTGCTCTCCACTGAGCTCTAACCTTGATCTCATGACCTTCCTACCTTGGCTCCCCACGTAGCTACAGATGTGCTCTTTTGATGCTTATAGTCTAAAGAAAAAAAATGACATTAAGTAAGTTTCAAGTTACAAATCTAATAGTGTAGGATGAGGTCAGGGGAACAGGGTGTGGAGGTTGAGGCTGGTGAGGTCAAAGCCAGGAGAGGGGTGAGGAAGAAGAGCAAGGGTCAAGGGTCGGGGCCCACAGGAAGGGAGAAGAAAACCTAGTTAAGGCAACAGCACCTGCATGGGCTTGGAGAAATACCCTTGAGCAAAGTGTGGAAGAAAGAACTGTGAAAACGAGTAAATGAAGTGTGGACCTGACCCTGAGGGTTCTAGAGAGCCAATGGTGTACACTGGCAGGTTCCCAGTGCTCAAAACGGTCTTCACAAATCACTGACACAGTAGATATGCATCATGAATGAAAGGCATTGAGTAGAGAAGATGCTACTTTAATATTTTAAAGCATTAGTGCCAGGTGTGGGGGCGCACACCTATGATCCCAGCGGCTCAGAAGGCTGAGGCAGGAGGATCGTGAGTTCAGAGCCAACCTCAGGAACAGCCAAGTGCTTCTCAACTTGGTGACACCTCTCTCTAAAAAAATACAACATAGGGCAGGGGGCGTGGCTTGGTGGTCCAGTGCCCCTGAGTTCTATCCCAGGTACCCAAACAATTAAAAAAAAGCCTTCGATGAAAACTTCAGTAAACTCAGAATTCCCATGTTCAGGTCCCTCTCATTATTTCAAAGCCATCTATTTGGGAAAACTTAGACCAAGTAACACAAGATCCACATTTCTATACAATTATATTTTATAATCTATAAAAAGAAAACTCCTCCAAAGTACACATTCATGAATAATGAATACTTTAGAAAGTCTAGAACAGATTTTTACATGTTGATATGTGTTTGTATGTATACATATAATATTCTATTTGAAATAATGCAACAGTGTACGTTATCAAACTCAGACAAAAATAACAATTAACATATTTAACAGCAGCAATATGTTAATGGGTCTGACTTAATATATATATATATATATATATATATATATATATTATTAAATATCTTTTAATGGAGCTTATGAATTTGTATATATCTTATTAAATATCTTATTAAGAAGCTCATTACTTTGAATATATCTTATTAAGTATCTTTCATTTCTCAGTTTCATTAATATTCAGCCTTATATTCTTAATATTTTCTTTCATTCAATTTCAAGTGCTTGAGTTAGATGTTCCTGACTTGAGTCTGAGTGCTGACAAGCCCATAGGTGCCTTGCGACTCCAGACGGAGGCAGCCGAAAGCACAGAGGGAGATTCTGAAAGGAAATACATTCATTGCTCTTTTTTTCTTGATATGATGAATTTACTTACTGCCTTTTTAAAAGAGGCTAATTAGCTTTTTAGAAGCTGCTGTAGATGATACATATTCAGATGGACAGGACAATGATCTTCTCGGAGTCCAAACTTTCACTGTGCAACTGCAGGTTTCCACACACACTCTTGGTCACTTCCTCAGGTATGGGGAACTAGAAAGACATTCCTCCTGGCTTCACAGCAAAGCAATTTAGACAAGTCACAAGTTCAAGACTTTTTTGAATCTATCAGAGTGCTGTGGTCACAGGGCCACCATGAAGCCCCAAATCCAGGGAGAAAAACACACCTGCAGAGAAGCCAGCACTTGTTCTTGGGGCAGAGACCACAGGGATCGGGCGAGATACAGTCTGGAGGAGAAAGAGCAGATTGGAGCCCCGGGGGCCTTGGATAAAAGGGAGGCGGAGGGTTCGCATCCTCCATCTGACCTTCTCCACTGACCCCTCGGGCTTCATCTATGTCTTCATTGGTTAAACAGCAACAGTGATGGCTGGGAAGCTCTGGGAATGAGTTTCCTCCTCAGACTCTTCCCCACACACACAACATGGAAAAACCTTAGGGAGAAGGGGGAATAAATCACTACTGCCCCAGGGAACCATCAAATAGGGGGCAGCCACAGCAAGGGAGTGGGCAGGACCCCAAGACCACCCACCCCCAAGAGCAAAGGGTACAATGTTGGCTAAATGGGAAAGAAGCCCCCACCCTCTCCACCACCCCACTGAGGGGAGGTTTGAAGAAAGAAGTGTTTGAGAGCAGCTAGGAGACAGAGAAGGAGTAAAACCACCTGTAAATCCACCCCAGGCCAAGCACAAGGTATCACCAGAGGGGGCAGCCAGCAAACATACCAACCCTGAAATCGCCTACTTCCCCCTTCATCCCCAATCTGAAGGCCCCACAGGAAAATATGAGGGTCTCACCTCCAGGTACAAGAATGACTTACTTCTACCTCAATTGTTTCCATAACACATTCTGCTTTCAACAACAATCATAAAAATCTAAAATGATAAAAATTATTGCAAAAGAGGACCAAAGTTGATGAATGTATACTACCCATTTTTGAGGTGTACGATAAATCTAGTGTGATCAAGACAGCCTGGTATTTGCTATAGACACACACAGAGACTGTAGAAACAGGTCAGCATTAACACAGGAAGCTAATGTTATACGAAGCTGCAAAGGTAGTCAATTGAATAAGGAGAAGTTTTTCCACAAATGATAACAACTGGATGTCCAAATGCAAAAAAAAAAAAAAATAGATGAACCTGGATCCATATCTCACCCTTCTTACAAAAATAAGCTCAAAATAGATCAAAGCCTTCAATGTTGAACTATAAAGCATCTAGGAAAATCATTTTGTGATTTTGAGTTAGGTAAACAGTTTTTAGACCCTACCCCAAAAGTAGGATCCACAAAAGAAAAATAAATTGAAAACTTTTATCTGTATCAAAATTAACTTTCAGACACTGATAGAATAAAAAGTTAAACAAAAGACTGACAGAATATATTTCAGATTGAAGACTTATATTCAGAATACATGAAGAAACCTCAAACAATAATAAAAAAAACTACTTTTATTAAATAGGAAGAAGACTGAAACACACACTTCAGAAAAGATACAGGGGTGTCATAAAACGCTCAGTGCTACACAAATTAAGGACAGTGTCACTCCCCTGAGTTTGACGAGGCTGACACTTTGCTACACAGTAAGTTGAAGGTTTGGTTTTTCAGAGGTAGATTAGCTTTTCTTTATACTTGATATCCAGAACAGTACTCATTCATTCCAGTGTTACATCTTTAAACATAAAAATGTTCAACATTATTAATTAATTAGGGAAATTTATAATTAGGGAAATTCAAATCAAAACTACCAGGAGATACCATAGACTCTCTGAACGGAATGAATCCTGAAAACAGCAAGGGTCTGGGCCACTACAGAGCATGCACACAGTCACCTCCACCTGCACAATCACTTGTGAGGTTGGAGCTTCCTAACATGCACCTATCAGGGCTCAGGAATCCCCCTTCCTGGTATTACTAACTGGAACTCGCAGCCACTCACACACACATACAAATATACATAAGTGTTAATAGTAGCTTTATTTATAATCCTCTAAACTGGGACAAACCAGATTTTCTTCTGCTGGTGAATGGGTAAACAAACTAAGTATCCATACAAGAGAAGGCCACTCTGTCATTAAAGGAAAAAACCCAATACCTCATACAATGTGGATGAATCTTAAATGCATTCTGTAAATGAAAGGACCCACATTCAGAAGACTGCATGTAAGACTGCATGCATACGACACTTAGACAAACAAAATTATAAGGACAGGTCAGTGGTTCCAAAGGTTGGCATGAGGGCAGGGTCCTACAAAAGAGAAACAAATGGGAATGTGGGGGTGACAGCTGCTCTGTATCATCACTGGGGAGGATTCAGGACTGTGTATCTGTCAAACTTACAGAAGTGTATTCCACAGAGAGTCAATTTCACTGAATGCAAATAAAACTGATAAATTACTACTGTTAATCTGTCTCTGAAGAAACAAAACCTGCAGCTCACTGTGGAGCAGCAAGAAGTCAGCCAAGTCAGAACTCAGGGGCTGACACTATCCTTAATTTGTATACCACTGAGCAATTCATTTAGAAAAGAAACTTGTTAATGGGATGTCTTCTTCCCAGTTGGTACCTGGAGGTTCCAATGCTCTTAGACCAGCTCATTTCCACGGAAGGTGCCATCTGCTCCTAGTAGCACACTGAGTCAAAACCTTGCGTCTCTGTCTTCTAGGACAGGACCAGCCATCGGCTCTTGGTCAGCGCACTCACCTCCTTGGAGAGCTCCTGGCTCTGGACACAGAGCCCTTCACATGTAGAACCTGCCCAGCTGTCTGCTCCCTGCTACAGTGTTCAGCCCTCTTCTCCACTCCCTGGAGCTCAGCCCAGGTGTCACTTACCAGGCAGGTCTTTGCGACACACTGCTCTAAAGCTACCAGGTAAGGATCTCAACATCTGTACTGCTAGAACAGCAATCAAGGTCCATCATGACTGTAATTAACTAAGGAACCAAGGAACTGGTGAAGAAGGAGCCACCTACATATCACTCACCATTAGATTTTTAGCAGTTAACAAAGGACCCTGCAAAAAAGTGAGGATCGATAAATACTGACTGAATGAATGAACAAGTATGTTTATTTAAGTGTTGATATCCAGAACAGTGCTCATTCGTTCCAGTGTCACATCTTTAAAAGTAAATCCAACAGTTCATTGCTGGCTCACACTCAGCTCCAAGGGAGCTGTTTTACTTAATTTCATGTGTTAATCTGGCTGGACCAGGGGGTGCACAGGCACTTGTCAAACATTGCTCTGGGCATGTCAATGAGGGTGGTTTTGAGTCAGTGGACCAGTGAGCAGACTGTTCCCCTCCTGTGGGGTGAGTTGAAGGCCTGCCTAGAAGAGAGAGCTGATGTGGCCACCTGATGCCTGAGATGGGATACTAGCCTTTCCTGTCTTCAGACTCAAAAAATCAGTCCTTCTTGGGTTTAGAGAATGCCGACTTTCAGACTAACACTTCAACTACCAGCTCTGTGGATTCTCAGGCCTCTGAATTCAGATTGGAACTATCTGTTGGTTCTCCAGGTCTGTAGCCTGCTAATGACAGAAGCTGGAACTTCTAACCCTCCATAACTGTCAGCTAATTCCTTATAATAAATCTATTTGTTAGTGGTTTCTCAGGAGAACTCTAATATAGGACCTCCTATAAAATTTTTCCCTTAAATTAGTTACTTTCTTAAATTCCTGACATACTTGGACTTTTTTAGGCACACTCTGTATCTTGTACCTACAACGCATCCATTTTGCTCTCTACCATCTTTTCAGGGCTGCCCCCACTTCACTGTGTCTAAGGACTGAATATGGCCCACTGTGTGACTTTTTGGCTTGGGTTCTAGGAAGAAACAAACTAAACTGCTCTCCAGGGACCTGCTAAACCTACACAAAAACAAACAAAACAAAAAAATGTGTCATCATTAGAAAAGGGTACTTTTCAAATATGGCAAAACCTAGTGTGGTCACTTCAGAGGAATAGTGGGGACTGAATATTTTCTTTAGACTTCACAGGTGCTCTAAAGAAACAACCCTGTACGGACCCGGTATTCCAATCCGAGTTCAGGGGTCACAGAGTTCCTTAGCTGTCATGCTCCTGGTGAGTATGTAACCGTGTCACCATAAAAATCTCAAAGGCAAAGCTCCCTCCACACATCACCTCACCGCCACTGGCTCTGGCCCACTGTAATGTCAAGGGAAGTGCACCTTCTGAGAAAAGTCTGTTTTTTTAATATTCATAATAGTTCTATTTCATGCGAGCAAGAGCATTTTCCCAAACCATGTATTTCCAACTAAAAAGTTAAAAATAATAGATATTGATAACTAAAACTTGAACAAAATGTGGCTCACTACAGCCCTGCCTACCATGTGAGGCCCTGGGTTTGTCCCCTAAAAACACAAAGTAAATGATTTAAAAATTCTAAAAAAGTTGGACAATACAAAAAACTAAAAATATTTGCAGCTATTTGAAATAAACAGCGTTACTTCTTTAAACACTTTTTCAACTGAAGGTCACAGTTTACTCCAACTAACTGCCACAGGCTCCCAACACTTCCCCAATCCTCCAATGCTGTTAGGTCCACTATTTTTGTTCAAATAATAGTACCAGAGAACTCATTTTCAATAGGAGGCAAAGTTATATTTCATTAAATTCATTGATCTTTGAGAGAGAATGTGAAACCAATAAACAAATACGGATAGAAAGAATTCACTGAAGACCACACACCCTAAGCAAATGTGTGTCTCCAGCATGCTTTCTGAGATAAACTCTTCAATCATGTTTCTTATTAAATAGCACCAATATGCACTGACTCAACACAAGGCATCTCTTTGTTATGGACTTGGGAGAACACGGTGTAGGAATGTGAGGAGGAGCAACCAGACAGGACTCAGACAGAAGGACAAGCCAGGTGGAAAGGAGCAAAGAAAGGTTCTGGGACTCACACTCTGAACAGGAAGCAACTCTCCCACTGCAGTGCACTTGGGACTCAGAACTCCTCAAGTTTCCTGCACGCACACACACACAGTGCAGGAAACTTTCCAGTGATTCTAAAAGTGAGAAGTGATTCTAAAAGTGAGAAGAATACTTCAATCTTTAACTCCATGAATGCTAAAATTCCAGTTATTTCCCTGGCCTATGAGCAAAGCAATATTGATGCAGTAATCATGGAATGTTACTGAAACACAGTTTTTAGGAGCGATTTCTCATTCTGCTCTAAATATACAAAGATTTTGATTTGTCATGCAATTGTTTACCCCTTCCTAAGTCTCCTAAATAGTGCAGTAAGAAAGAAAAATAGTTTTTATCTGAAAAACTGTGTGCATCTGGTGAAATAAAATGGGGGCAGAAGAGAAAATTTTGAATACAATAATAGCAAACCAAAATTACTGATCTACTTGAAAGCAGTGTATTATTTCAAGCTGCTCTACTTCCAAAAGTGGATAAAGAACCAAAATTCTCAAGTAATAAACACAGGGAATCATATGCGAACCCTGAGAAGTATGTCTAAGGAGTGATATAACTGGCAGCTGTTTTTAATCAGTGGCTTTCTCCTTGGATGTGATGGTTACAGGGATGTAAGGTATTTGTCTCATAAATCAAATATATTTGGTGTATATGCTAATTCATTTTCTCCTTCAAACACACCTGAAACTTGAACATATACAACCATCTAGCTATGGTCCAAATGTCTGCATTCCTCCCAAGATTCACAGATTTAATCCTAGCCTCCAACATGTCAGGGGTGGCCTCTAGGCAGTGAGTGGGTAGAGGGGCAGAGCCCTCAGGAATGAGATATTAGTGCACTTGTAAAGGAGATCTCAGAAGCTGGCTCATCCTTTTGCTACCTTTCGAGGACAGAGCAAGAAGGTGTCAGCAATGATCTTCTGTGATTTATCAGAAGGTGCCTTCAATACACAAAGACTGTTATGCATGTTCCATCTTGTTGCTGCATGATACATGCTAGCTACTGCAAAGTCACCAAGGTGCACCCACCCAAAGTACCCTCAGATAAGACACTGTTTAAAGTATCTATACTTTTTTCTACATTCATCATCAATTACCTTCATTTTAAGAAGTTTTAAAAATCAGATTACATTTAGGCTATGTTTTGGATAAATGTCCCACAAAGGCCCATGTGATAAAGGTCAGGTCCCCAACTTGTTGTTACTGGGAAGTAACAGAACCTATAAAAGGGGGACCTACTTGGAGGTCTTCAGGTCACGAAGGGGGCCTTTGAAGGAGACAGTGGGACCCCTGCCCCTTCCTCGTCCTTTTTCACCACCAGGCTATGAGGAGAGTACTTCTACTTTGCCACCAGTCCCACCCGAGGCCTAAAGGCAATGGGTTCACCTCATCAGGGACTGAAGCCTCTAAAACTGTGAGCTAAAGTAAATCTTTTCAAAGTTAATTAGCTCAGACATTTGTTACAGTGACAGTTGACTGACACCAAGTAGCATTAGCAGATTATCTATTTTGAATATTGGAGCTGAAATGTCATTATCATCTGGTGAAATTTAGCATCAAAACAGTATAAATCTAGGGGCTGTGCAGGGGGCTCAGTGGCAGAGTACTTGCCCAGAGCATGAGGTCTGCTTGCTCTAAAGAGCAGTCTGAGCACTGAGTACTTTCTGAAATCATTGAGAGTGCATGCTGACCATCTCTTCATAAACAAATTGCTAAATTCTCTAAAAAACCCAGACTTTAAAATTTAAGTTCCTACAGAAGATGAGAGTAAAGCAGAAAAATTAAAGTACTAGTAATTTTCAATCAATATATCATGTATTCTCTTGGAAAACAAACTTAGATTCTATCTTCTTTTCTTAGAAACAAAGTTATCCCAATCATTATCTAAAGCATGTGGAAAAAGAAGAAGAAAAAGAAGTATCATTAGTACTTTCAACCAGTTTGGGATGGAATATTACCTATTAGTTTAAAAGAAAAACCAAAAGAACCTAGTAAAGGTACTTGAAAATTAAAATCAGGAAAAAGTTTGCCCAAAATGTGGGATAATATGTGTCCCTGAATTTTTGCCTAGTGACTACAATAGTTTCACACATTTTTTTAAGAGAGAGAGAGAGAGAGAGAGAGAGAGAGAGAGAGAGAATTTTAATATTTATTTTTTAGTTCTTGGCGGACACAACATCTTTGTTGGTATGTGGTGCTGAGGATCGAACCCGGGCCGCACGCATGCCAGGCGAGTGTGCTATCACTTGAGCCACATCCCCAGCCCAACTTTCACATTTTTATGAACTGTCTAGTCCTTGCTAAAACATATCCCAGAGATATGGAACATGAAAACAAAAAGAAAGATATAACCAAAGAGAAGAAGAGTCAGAAACAGAAAAGCCACATCCTTTGAGCCTTGCTTGCCCCAGAGCGTGCAGTGGCACCTGAGTGCTTGCTGGTGGGAGTGAAGGGACTAGGAGTCCCCCACCTCCAGACTAGGACTCACTGTCTGAAACCAGAGCTGGGACAGGGGCTGGGCCAATACAACAATAAAAGAAAGATGAAATTAAAAACGTGGGGAGTATGCTCAGTGGAGCACACAGAGCTAACCGCAGTGGAGACAGCAAGTGACCACTTCAAGTCAAAATTGAATCTAGAAGTCAGCAGCTTGCAGGAGGAACTTTACCTTCCCATTTGCAGCCCTCATAGTCGGTCACCCTGAGGACAGAATGGTAAGGTGATCAATAACCCCTGGAGTATGAATAACAGAGTTCCAAAGAGGGGGAATAAAACTCAGCACTCAGCAAGAAGGCAGCAAACCCAGAAGCTGAGCGTGTACTTGCATCTAAGCTAAAGTAACTCAGAAAATTGCTAAGGGCTTAAAACATGCATTTGTATTGTTCAGAGAAATAAGGGCAGGGGCAAAATTGACTTTTTAAAAAGGAAATAATTTAATAAGCAGAGGCATAAATCCAATAAAACAAGGAAAGTCAAGGGCCTTCTGCAGGGTGAAGCACAGTAGGCCCCAGCACCAACCTCCCCTGTAGCAACTGGCAACTGAGAGAGAAAAATGACAACTGTATTTTTACCGACAAGAGGGGGTTGCTAAAGCAAGAAAATGAGATGAACTGGAACTCCAGAGCAGGTGCTCTTTCAAAGTGAGGAACAAAGTGACTGCTGGTTTGTTCTCAGGGGTCATTTGTTGATTTGGGGACACATGCTAATTCTATAGGTGCAGACTAAGAATTGTGACTGGGCTGCCTTAAGGGACTCTACCAAGGGAGCAAAGCCAGCAAGCTTTGTAGGAGTCAGTGTGTCCCTTTTAAGGAGCAGAGTGCATGTGTGATGGGTCCTGAACACAAGGTTCATTTTCCCTAAGGGACTTTGCTAAACTGTGGGCTGTGCTTAGAAGCCTGAGAGACCAGGCCACGTGTATCTAAAGCCACCTTGAGGGCTCCACTGGCGGCATGGGAGAGAAGAATTCTGCTAAGCCAGAATGCTTGCTTTAAACACAAAACTCCAGGATGTGTAAGGAATCAAGGCCAAAAGCACCACACATTAACATCTCCCAGGGAAGTGAATTAGCAAGTCATCAGAGCTGAGCAGAGCTGACCAGCCCAACTAAGCCAAGCACAGACATGAAGCAGAGGCCTTCCCAAGGTCAGCAAGGACCCCAGCCCAGCTTGCTCTCACCTGCACCAGTTCCTCACCAGCCTGGCCAAGCAGGGAGGGGGAAAGCCTTCTCTGCCACCGCGATCATCTATCACCATCTGACATACAATTAAAATACTGTTAGATAGGAAAAGGCAAAGAATAAGAGATGAGTAATCTATAGAAAAAAGATAATTAATATAGGCTGAAAAATTATCCAGAGGTTAAAATAACTGTGATTAAAATATTGGAGAAAATAGATGTATATAAAAGGGTGAAAGATGGAGAATTCCAACAACAAATGGAAGCTACAAAAATCAGCAATGAAAATTCCATAAGAGAACTAAAGAACATAATTACTAGACATTAGGGATTCTGGATGCATTCACTACTATCCTGATTACAAACAGACAGAACAGAAAGTCACAACACACAGAACCTGACAACAAAGCAAAAGCTGGTGGCCTAGTGGAAAAATGAAAATTCATTACACACTACTACAAGCCCATAAATGGACAGAAGTTCCAAGGGCAGTTGGAGGCATGTCGCAGAGTGGAAGATGAAAACGCACACCCCACAGCCCAGCCACCTGGCCCCCAGCAAGCGAGCTGCAGCACCTCTCCCTCCTTTACTCCTAGTACAGGTTCAAAAGGATGCTTGAGAATGTTCTCAGCAGCACAGCACTGCTTCATGAAGTAAGATAGCTGCACACATTTCCAAATGAGTCACAACAAGACAACAGAGAACTGAATGATGGCTCACAGAATAGAATTCTGCCCATGCACTAGTTAATGTGAATCATTAGCCCCATGCAACAGGACACACCTAAAGGGCAGTGTTACACAGAAGGTGCAGCAGGGTGACACCAGGGGTGCGGCACCATCCACACACAAGGGCCGTTTGCTAAGTGTAAGCTGGATAGGCCTGGGGGACCCTAGGCCTCAGATCATTTCAAAAAAGTCACTCTCTACCAAGGTCAAGGTGGGGTTTTCCAGAGGCCACATGTAGAAGCAGAGCTCGAAATGCAGCTGTCCTTTAAGTCCAATATTTAAAACCATTTGCAAAGAATGAAAAAGCCACTTAAAAGTGCTGGTTTTGGTTTTTCATTCCCGCTTATTTCTGCCTTGGATAATATAGGTATTCTTTCATCAAAATTTTATTTATGTTTGCATATATAGTTTTATTATTCTCATTACATTAAAACATTATATAAAATTATCAATTTAAGTTTCAAATACAGAAAAAAAGCTCTTTGGATCCTCAATAAATTTTGAGTTTAAAGGGTACCTAGAATGAAGTTGCTTCAAAAGCATGGCTACAGAACAAACCTTGACCAGCCAATGTGCACACCTCCTCTGTGCTCAAGCCACGTGGCTGAAGAGCAGATTCACAGGGTGCTCACCTAGGGCTGGCCGGATTTAGGAGGGACACACAGGGTTCCTAAAAGTGTAGATTGTTTTCTTTAAAACAAAATCAAATACATATTTGAAGCAAATATGGCAAAAAGTGGGTGGGTACGTGTATTTGCTTTTCTACTTATTTCACTATATAACTGAAACACTTGCAGGTAGGGAATCTATCACTTGCCCCACAAATTCCTTTTCTCCAACTGTATATTTCCTTTGGTGTAATTAATTTTCCCTGTGAATCCCACTAGGTCCACTGGGTGATGTCTACTTCTCTCAGCAACTTCACACACACACTAAGAGTAGACCTAAAAAGTTTTTCCCCATTTTCCAAATGAATGTGGATTTTTACTGATAATCTTTCAGAAATAGGAACCCCACAGATGAAATTATAGGTTTATGGACAGGTAAAAGGTGACCTCAGAGACTCCATCACATGACATAATCTGATGCAATGTCCTTAAAAAAAGGAGTCAATAAAAGGGAATGTCAACATTATTTGAAAAAATAGAAATAAAATAATCAAAAGTACTGGTTTAAAACAGATCCTTTTCATCTACAACTATCTTTCATGTATATTTAAATTTCACTACACATAGACACACACACACACAAAAAAAAAAAACACAGATGAAAAAGGCTGACATGGTTAAAGCAATACAACTTACCAACTCACCAAAATGACAATGTTTTAAATTAAAATAAGTAGTTATCCATTAATGCAAGCAATAGTTACTGAGTCCCTAAGGCCTAAGAACACAGGAGGATAAAACAGGCATTCACTCTGTTCATTCCAACAGGCAGGCAGGAAGTGAAGGAAAAGAGAATGCACACAGAAATACTCCAGATCATGATAGATACTAAAATTCAGAAAGGAAACGAAGTAGGGTGATGTGGTTTTGACTGGACAGGGAGATTCCACAGGCCTCAAGGGAGAGGGAGAGGGCAGAGGCAGCCCTGAAGAGGGCACTTCAGCCATGACAGGCTGGCTGCCAGCCAGACCTCTCTTGGCTGGTCTCACCTCCTTCAGAAGGTAACAGGACCGTGAGGGAGGAGCACAGAGCAGGGGCACAAGAGGGAGACAGCAAGCTAAAGGGAGGGCGGGCAGGGAGCTGACCAAGAGGAACTCGGGGGGTTCAGCAGGGCAGTAACATGATCTGAGGCTTGGACTGTCTGAAGACAGAGGGACCCAGCATCAGGAAGGCAGGGAGCCAACCAAGAGGAACTTGGTGGGTTCAGCAGGGCAGTAACATGATCTGAGGCTTGGACTGTCTGAAGACAGAGGGACCCAGCATCAGGAAGGCAGGCAAGGAAGCCATTACTGTGGTCCTTCTGGCAAGAAACAGTGGCTGAGGAACAACCATGGAGGGGAGGCAGGAGGAGGAGGACAAAGGAGCCCTGGGCTCAGGAAAGGGCTGAGTACAGCTTAGCAATCAACAGCGATGCTCAGATTCTTACAAAGAAATAATGACTTCCCCTTTGGAATATTATGTTCTCAGTCTGTGTTTTAGCTATTTTCTTGCAACAGTACAGCAAAATACCAAAACTCAAAATAACAATGATTTCTCCTTTGTTCTGTCTGTGTGTTTTGATCTGCTCTATCCTGGACAAAAGGTGCCAATGGGTCTGTTCCTCCTCACCTCTGTCCTCACTCTGGACCATCTCCAAGTCCTGGGTAGGTTCTTGTGCAAATGATGGTAGAAACACAGGAGGACAAATCCCATTTTAAGCCTCTGTTTGACAGGTCACTTTTGCTAATGTCCCACTGACCACAGTAAACCTCAGGGCTGAGCCAGAATCACATGGCGGGAGATACCCACTTCTCCATATGATGAAGACCATGGGTACTCGGAGGGACAAAGAACACAGGTAGAAACTCAGCCAACACAGGTCAGTGTGGTCAAATCAAGACATGGTGCACTAGGAAGGCAATGACATTTAGGTTCTTTATGAGATTAGGATAACAGGATAGAGAAATTGGTTTGAAATTTAAAAGAAAATGATAAAATCTGAAGACACCAATAAGATCAATAGAGGCTAAAATCACAACCAATCAGGACAGAGTTCAAAGAAATTTGTAAGAAAAGACAACAAGTATTCACTTATTTTAATTCATATAATTAAGCAATTGTATTTCATAAAATTAAAAAATAGCAAAATCACTCAACAAAGTAAGAGGCTAAATAAACTTTTAAAAAGTTTCATAGTTTCACCAAGTATATAATACTCTTACTTAACATTAAGAAAAATAAGAATACGCTTACTGGTCCATATCACTAAAAATGACTGTTTGCTATGCTTAGAAAATATTTCTTAAAAGTCATAGAAACACGCTGTGCACCTGAGAGGAGGCAGAACTGAGTCATGAAGAGTTTTCAATGCTAAGCAGAGAACTCTGCATTGGTTATGTAGCTTACCTCAGGCAAGAGGAAGACCTGAAGAAGGCTTTGGGCATCTGTGCACAAAAGAATCCAACAGACCGACCAGGAACAGGTGAATACAAATTCTAAATTAGTAAAGTAATACAAGAACTAATCCAAGAAACAGGTGAAATATCTTAGACAGGAGTAATATAATAGGAGAGAGTCAAAGAAAATGCTAGAATCCAGCCTAGGGCAGTGCTTCTCAATCTCAAGGATACTAGGGTCCAGTTACAAGGCAGATTCTGCGTCAGGAACCAGAGATTCTGCCTCTTCATCGACCTCCAAGGTGAGGCCAGCACTGCTATCTTCACGTCACTTGTGAGTAGAAAGGACCCAGAGAATGGAGCCATTATAGAGAACTTCCTATGCATCAGCTTTCCCAGCACTCCAGACACTGCAGGAGCATCTCATCACATGCTCTCCCACCATGCCATGGCCTCCTTCATGGCGCACACCAAACATAACTTGTGTGTCCAGTTTTGATGTTCTGTTCAGTGTACCTCCTCCCACTTAACTAGGTGCCTTACTTGGTGCACCACTTCAGCCCTGATGCTTAACGTAGCATGCATCTGGCACATGGCCTGCACCGAAGATTTAAGAAATGAATGAACAGAAATACTGGTAAAGAAGAAGGTCTGAACATTCCAGGGTCAGAAAGGGCAGTTGCGTGCAGAGAGATGCTACTGAGAACAGATAGAGGCTCTGGGAGCAGATCTGATTTCTGTATTAATGTGGACATTAGAGCCATGAAAGAAAATAATGTAGGGGACACACAAAGAAAGAACATCAAATGAAGCTCTCGGGGGTACTCTTGAGAGAACCTAGCAGAAGGGACAGCAAGGAATACAGTCAGCAGGAGGTTTTCAAAGGAAGAACACTCAAATAATGAAAAAAAAGTTTTAAAACACAGCCTCTGGGCCAAGGCAGATGGAACACTGAGCACAGCCACAGGCTAAGCCTCTGGCTGGAAATGGGAGATTCTAGGAGGTTCAGGAGGAGCAGGAGACAGGGAGGAAGGGAGGAGACAACACTCCCTGTTCACACCCAAGCCTACCTGCTGCCCATCTGTAGGAAGAAGCAGCCTGGTGTGTTTGAAAATGCCTCCAAGAGCCAGACTATCACACAGAAATAAATGAAATAAATGAAATGGTCTCTTATAAAGCAGGGACAGGGCTTGGCTCAGATCAGAGCATGCAGCACACGCCCCCTCCCCCACACAAATAGCAGCTGACCCACTTCAGGGGAGTAAGAATCCAATACTGTCAAAATGGACATTTTTATTTTTTGTCCCAGGAACACACAAAAATTGGAATATGTGTGTGAACCTTCCTGAATTGGGCAGAGAATATATTGAATTTGTAGTGTACCACTGTATTCTCTTTGGCCTACACAAACAAGCAAAAACCTGACTTATCCAAAGTGAATAAAAGTACAAGACTGCAGAGCAGAACGGAGAGTGTGGATGGCTTTGAACAGACCAACATGCAAACAGGGCTGATGTGTTGAGCCACCAAAGCACAGGTGGCTGAGTCTAAGGACAACAGGATCAGCAAGTGGCCCAGAGCACACAACAAAGCAGGAGGCCTTCTCTGTGAGGCCCAAGAACCCACCTAGCATGGAGAGAAAGGGTGGAGGAGGGGTGGGAGGCTTGGGATGAATGGATGTCCACCCTGAAGTCCACCCGACACAGCTCCAAGTCCAAAGCAAGAGGACCACCGTGGAAAATGGCCTCAGACTGGGAAAACTGTTTCTGAAAATACACTGATTTGTTTATTTTAAATTTGGACAGTCCCAATACTTTTCAGTGATCATTTCATCTGACAATATTTGAGCATGGACAGCGATGGCTATCTGAAATGGTACCAGGTGTACAAGACGGATTACGGATGGAGAATATTCTGGGGAGAAAACACTCCACAAGTGAGGGCAAGAAGGCAGCAGCCCTCCTGATCTCAGCCCCTTTGTTGACTGTGCCCAAAACACCAGGAGCCAGTTGAGACAGGAGACAGTTATCTGGCCACTTAAACTACCTGCACTGATGCCATATTCATGCTCAACAGCAGACAGCAGGGTAATAAATTAATCACCATACCAGCCTGGTCTGCAGTTACAACTTACCTAAATCACCAACTACTTCTGTTTTCTCTTATGAAGAGTTTGGGCATTCTTTCAGCTAGGCTGTGACCATCTAGATGGGCAGCAGCATTGTATGTTGCTCTCCCTCAGACGACAGCTGGCATTATGGTATGTAAAGTGCCACCCAAAGCACGAGGGTCCATATAAAAAATTCATCAGAAATGATGTCATAAAGAAGCATATGCCTAACTGAAGGGGTACGAGATACAACATATGCCTAACAGAAGGGGTGTGAGGACAACTCAAGGTGGAAGTCGAGAGAGAGAAAAGTGAAGAACCATCAATGCTACAGAAACAGATAAAAAGCTGGGAAAGAACAGTCCATCATTGAGGGACTCTTATTTGACACAACAAAAAGTGTCAGGGTGGTCTCCTAGTTCGCCATCTTGTTCTACCAAGCCACACTGCCTTCCACCATGGACTTGAGTTTCCTGCTGAACTCTCAAAACCTAGACAACTGATCTTAAATTATCATCACAGTTTCATTCTGTCTATGCTTCATATGGGGTGCCCTGAAGACACTCTTTCTTCCTACTCCACAGGGCGACACAGGAAGCCATGCCACACACAGAAGACTCACTCCTGGTCCTGCAGATGTTGGCCTGAAATGAACACAGGCTCTAACATGACCAGGAGGATGAGGGTCGGGAGTTCCAGCTCTGTGCCAGACACCTCCCACAAAGACCCCACAGTTCAAGGCCCCAGAGTAGGTTCACCCGGAGCTCCAACCAGACCCAGCCTTCAGGCACCCTCCAGCCCCTCCCCAGGTCCTGGATACTGGAAGGCGTCTTGCAGTCCCAGGTCACCAAGGGAGCTCCACTCTAAGCCAACTCTAGACAAGGGCCGTCCAACAAGACACACAAGGCCATAACAGAAGCGGAAGGGGCAGGAATGGAAGAAGCCAGTCCAAGAACGTGATTATTTCAACTTAGTTCCACTAACAACAGAACTGGATAAATCATCAAACTCCAAAATTAGTTAAAAATACAATGAAAAAGCAACAACAGAAATTAATGTGTCTTATTTACCTCAGCTATTCTCGCTCTACAGAAATAAGAATTCAAGCTCCATGAAGGTAGGACTCTGCCTACTCTGCTCACTGCTGGATCTCCCACAGAAATCAACCTAACACAGCTCATCTGATTTAGTAATAGATACTTTTTTAGCTATTTACTTTTTCTTCAGTTTTTCTTTCTATTTTTCCCTATATTTTACTCTTGATACTAGGTGAAACACATAATATTGTATGAATTTTTTTTTATGAACTGTTCTTAAAAACACAGCATTTGCTCTCAATATTTGTGGTTAAGAATTAATGATATAGGACATAGGTAGCTCTGTATTTCCTGTTGAAGGATGACCACTCCAAGTACTAGTTCTTGCAGTTTTAGGCATCTGGGCAATTTCGAGGGAACTGATTCAGATTATCTCTTATGTGGCAGACATGACAAACCACTGTTTACTCCTTCTTAATCCAAAGCATTCATAAAATGCATTTTCAAGACAGCAGATTCTTAATAAACGGGTTGCTGGGTCTTAATATGTCCAGGTAATCCACAATTTCCATAAGTAACTAAAACGAAACAAACAAAAATATCTTAGTGCAAAATGCCATATATTAAAAGCTTATTTACAGTTCACCCATCAATCTCAAAAATCCATACATCTCATCTCTGACACTTTCAAGAAGTTGGGACACTTACCCCTCAAAGATACTCGTTCTATTTCCCTTTTGCATTATTTTCTTCTGTGGTTGTAATTCCTAAGCAGCCAGATTTTAATAATTTAATATCGATTTTTGAAATCTTTTCACCCTAGAATGGGAGAGAAAGAGACTTGAAGCACTTGATGGAGTGACACCCTTCATTTTGGCCAGAAGGCTCTGAGGCTAGCTTGGTGGAACAGCCCCTCCAAGGAAGCGCTCTCAGCTCGCCATGCCCAGCAGTCAGGGGCTGCCGACTGGACTCACCACACTTCTTTGTTGGTATTTTGCAAAATCTAGGAAAAGAACCCCAGTGTTGCGGGGGGATGGGAACTGGTTAACAGAAATGGGAAGGGGACGATCCCTTCCAAGAATGATGAATGAAACACACTACAGCGTGACTCCTTCCCCACGCTGCACCAAGGGCGAAGCGCAGGACAGGGTCTGACGCCACCTCCGGCTCAGCGCAGCGGCGAACTCCTCCAGCGCACAGGCCCGGGGCAGCGGCGCAGGTGGGGCAGCCAGAGCGGCCAGGAGACAAAAGGGTCCGGTCCGGCGCCCGGGCCACCGCGGCTGGCAACCTGGCAGAGACCGCGCCCCGCACAGCTGTCCCGCACGCCTGCCGCAGCACGCCCCGTCCCTGGGGTGTGTCCGCGGGAGGGTGCGGTGTCCTCGGAGCCCCCGTGAGGGCCGGCGTCCAGCGCAGCGCCCCCAACCCTCCTGGCCCGCGGCGCGGGGCGCCCCAGAGCGGAGGTGGCGCGGAGGGGAGGGGGGTCTCCGCCAGCCCCGCCACAGCCACGCGCTGCCGACCAAGGGAGGGCCTCGCTCCCGCCGCCACCGACCCTGGGCACCGCGGCCCTTCCACCGCCGCCCCTTGGTACCTGGGGCCCCACCGCTGCCGCCACCGCCGCCGCCGCCGCCGCCTCAGGCACTGGCTGCGTGAGAAGCCGCCGCAAGCAGCGCTCCCGGATCCGGCTGCAGCCGCCTCCTCTGCCGGCCTGGGGTGCGCTCCCAGCTGCAGATCCGCCTCTTGGCTGCCGGCGACGGCCAGTTCCGGCTGCCCCAGCAGCCCCGGCCCTTCAGCTCCTCACCCCCACCTGCCAGCGGCCGCCACCGCTGCCATCAGGGCAATGACTGTCTAGGGCAGCTGGGACCCACAGGCTCCGCTACGCCACCAAAGCTCCGCCCCTAGGCCCCGCCCCGCCCTTTCTTCGCCCGCCCAGGCCCCGCCCACCCTGAGGCCTACACTCAACTCAGGCTTCCATGAGAGGAGGACAGCAGCTTCAGGCCCTGCCTTGGGCTGCTCCCCCTTAGAACCATCAACCAAAGGTCTGCCCCGCCCCCTTCAGAAGCAGTGCAGAGTGGCCCCAGGGAGAGGCCCAGCCAGCCCACATCCCAGTGGGTCTTGGGATGATTCCAGCCTCCACCACCATGAGCAGTAACTTTACGAAGAACCCCAAGAGAGACCAGGGAAAAAATTGTCCAGCTGAGCCCCCAGGAACCCCAGAAATATAGGGGCTGACAAGGCCAGTGATGTTTTGAGGCTCTGGGTGTTGGGCTTGTGAAATAGTAGTAAGTAAGTTAAACACTGTCAAATGGAAACAATAAGCAGCTTCATGGTCCACACATAGGCTGAACATCCTGAATCCAGAAATCTGAAGTCCCAAATGTTCCACATCTGAAATTTTTTACTGTTCCCATGACTCTACAACTGTAAACTTCCATGCTTCATGGTTTGAGGACAGTGTAGGGTCACCACAGATAACTGCACAGGCTGGGTACTGCACAACTTCAGGTGACATTATTCAAATGACTGTGATGCACTTCTCAGGGACTAGAGGGCATCAGGTTGGGAACATAGAGGTTATGTTGAGTATGGGTAACAAAGCCCCCAAACAATGGTTTGATCATGAGGGGGTGTTTCTTTGGGGCAACAAAAAGTTAGGGAGGCCTAGTTTATATAGTGTACAAAGCCATCAGAAACCTCCCTGATGTCTTTCTTCTGCCATTCTATGTAGCTCAGCATGGTGGAGCAGAAATAGGGAAGCGGAGAGCCAGAGGAAGCCAGGCTGGGGACTGCCCAGGGAAGGACAGTGGGAGGCTGAAGAACCGGATTGTGGTGCATGCATATGATTCCCCAAATTGTCCATCCTGAAGTGCATCCTGGGGAAGGAGTGCCAGACAGCCAGGCCAGGTGGGGCTCTGCTAGTGAGACAGGCAGTAGGACAGGTAGCAAGGTTCCTTTTGGACTTTCAGATACTGGGGGGAAATTCTACCTGAGAAAATCAATGATCTCAAAGAGGTAAATTAATATTACTTATTTTTAGCCTATGTCAAGAATGTTTGCCTTTAATTTGAGATTCATCACATAATTCTGCTTTGCTCATTGAAAAATTCTAAATTTTAGAGGTTGGAGTTGCAGCTCAGTGGTAAAGCACTTGCCTAGCACATGTGAAGCACTGGGTTTGATCCTCTGGACTTCATTAAAATAAATATATGTGTATGTGTGTGTGTGTGTGTGTGTGTGTGTGTGTGTGTGTATACACACATACAAATACAAATAAAATAGAGTGAAAAAAATCTAAACTTTAAGGATAAAATTTTTGTGCTAAAATGAAACTATCTGTCACAATGATTTTGTTTCTCAAGCTAGAGCCTAGATTTCCACATGTGGGCTTCATTTCTCACATTAGTCTAGGTGAATTTTACCCCAATAGATTTTCTCACTCCTCTAAGCCAAGGAGAAAAAAAAATATTCTCAAGAAAAAGAAGAAATCAGATAACAATACAATGGAGGATATATCACCTGCAGAATTGGCTGCCTGTCCCTGAGAAATTGAAGATAGGTTGAAGCCTTTGACCTCTTACACTGATAAAACATTCTGTAAATTTTAATTTATTTAAAAATAAAAATACAATAAGTATAATTTTTGAATAGGAGAAATTAATTACAAATTTTCAAAGTATAAAAATAATCTTTTCTATTAATATTATTCTCTAATTTTTCTGAAAATGATGAATGTGATATTACCTCCTTTTAACACATTGAATAAAAAAAGATCATTAAAATGTTGGTACAGAATCTCTTTGTATATAGCAGTTTGTAAAGAAGGCTGTGCTTAAGTGGAGTTTTTGAAAGAGGACTCATTTTTTTGTACCAGCTTTTGGTGGAGGATTAGATTTTTGGACTCTGTGGCTGCACTGAATCCCTTAACCTGAAGCTTAGTGGCTGAAAACAACCCTTACCTATACTTCTTACCATGCTGTGTCCAACTGGTTGCTCTGATGACTATTGGGCCTCCTCATGCAGCTTCCCTGGGGTGGGGGGAGGTCACTGCATGTGTAGTTTAGCAGCTGAGAGACCCTAAAATCTGGTACTGGGTCTTCTTCTCTTCCTGGGAGTCCAGAGTTCCTGAAGGGCTGAGGGCAGTGGGGGAGGAGGTTGTGAAAAGCTGTGAAAGCTGGTGAGGTCTAGATTCTGAAACTGCCCCACATAGCTCCTGTCACATCTTATAAAAGTCAAGGCAGTTGACTAGGACAGCTCCGCATCAGAGGTGGTGGCAAATCCCACTGCTATTGGCATGAGGTTCACAAAATTACAGCTATGTTTTTTTAAAGACCACAAATGGAAACCTTTGAAAACTTGATATTTCATATTAATTCCCCACCAGAGAAAAACAAAAAGCACACATATACCAGTTCTCTGTCCATTTTAAAGAAAGCTGATCTTCTGTGTTACCTTAGAGTCAGGATGGTCTGATTCAAACAGCTTCCATTTTTATGGATTTGATTCTACGTACTGTTTAACATGAATAAACAGGAAAACCACAAGATAAAAACATTTGTCCATCTGTACCTTTTTCAGTGTGAGATTCTGTATTTATTAAAAATTGCCTTTTTATTCAATATAACATGATTTTTACAGAAGTTAAGGCTGAGAAACTTGAAATATAGTAGTTCAACAGAAACATAACTTTTGGAAAATATTTTGTTTCACCTCAAATGGAACATTGCTCATAGGAATGAATACATAACAAGATGATAGTACTTTTCAAGTTTTATAAAAAGCTTTTTATTTTAATCAATTTGTCATTCTGTCTCTGATTACAATCTTTTAATCTGAGGAGGTAAAAAGCAAATAGTTTTTTTTATCTTCTGCAATCATGGGTAGAAGGAGCTTCCCTCAAAGAAGAAAGCAGATATTATTTTTGCTTAATTAATGTGCTTTAAAAATATGTTGATGCATATGAGCATTTTGCAAAAATAATTTAATAATTACTGTAACTTAATAATTGGCATCAGTTAAATCTACTCAAGATACATTTCTTATTTGATAGAATTTTTTGTAGTGAACTGATTTTATAATCCCTGTTAGTTTATTTGGGCTAACTTTAAAGTGAAATCAATGAAGAATATTTTATTAGCTTTTTTTATGTGCATTCATTATTTGCTTCTGGAAGAATTTAGAAATGCCAATTACATAAGTGTCTAGCACTTCAGTCTGTAATTTGTGATGGATAAGATAAAAGCAGGACTTTCGGATATGTACACAAGTTACATAAAAGAAACACTGGCACAGTTCCTGAACTTCAGGAGAACCAAGGTGCTACCATTGGATGCCACACGGGAACCTGTAGAGAAATACATAATCAAAATATGCTCAGATGTGAGCAGGGACAGTCATGGTAAAGTTCATTGTAGGGGATGATATTAAGAGCTCACTTATCACAAACTAAACTAAATGAAGAAAAGTCCCAGTTCAAGCAAGATTATACAACTAAGCCCCACCTTGGGGGTGACTGTCTAGGAGAATCTTTGTTCAACTGTATTTTGCCCCACTGTTGCTGGCCTTTAAAGATGGAGAGGACCATAAGTAGGGATTGGAGAATGGCTGCAAGGAGCCAAGAATGACCGCTGTCCAAATACCCCAGGAGGACATGGGAACTTTAGTTTGCAACTGCAAGGAACTGTATTCCACCAGTCCCAAGAATGGTCCTGGAAGAGGACCTGATATTCCTGAAGGAAACAGACCAGCAGGAACTCAGTTGTTCCTGCTGTAACTCCTTGAGCTGGGAACCCAGTTGAGTCCTGGTAGACGTCTGTTGCACAGAAACTGGGAGGTAAGGAGTGGGTCCTTTTTTAGTTTCTAAGTTTGTGATCATAGGTATGGAAGCAACAGAACACTGATATAAATTCTGGTACCAGCCATGCTACCATAACAAAACCTTAAATATGTGCAAAGTGTTTTGGAATCTGCTGGTAAACTAAAGCTGCTGGAATTTTGAGGGGAATAATAATAATTTGAAAAGCCTAGATTGCTTTGAAAGACTGCTATAAATATGGACCCTAAAAGGACAGACAGCCACCAGGGAGCTTCTTGGAATGATACTTCAGCCACCCCAGAAGAAGCTGAAAATGGAAAAGGAATGACCTCAGCAAGATGTGAGCACATGTTCTGTCTCATGAGGCATCCAAGGGGCCCACTAGGGACTGGGCTGTCTCATCAGCAGGAGATCTGCCTGTGGGAACTGACAGGGACAGACCTCAGGACAGGGGAAGATGCTCAGAACTATCCAGATCTCTGGCAGGAGGGGGCTGGACAAGCCATGTGGTTACTAACACAAGCTCCCTTCCATGCAGAAGCAAGAAGACACAGTGAAGCTCCCAGAGGGCAGAGATAATCCAGGTGGGATCTTCCTGGGCCTGGGGACCTAACATAGAGGAATTCCCCCATTGGATTCAATTTTCCCCGTGTTTAAAGAAGAATGCCAGTAACTGTCACTTTTCAACCCCCATGTAACAAATTAGCACAAAGGTAGTGACTTAAAACAGCACAAATTTTTTGGAACCTGCTGAGAGCCACAGCCAAGTCAGAATGATGCCTGGCATATTGCCGGAGGGAATGGTTGAAAGGTGAGGCCAGCGAACCATTGAGATGATGATTTGAGTTAAGCTGTATATAATTGCTGTGATGCTGGATTGATTGAGTTGTATATGGACCCTGTTGGGGGGGGGATAGGGTGGCTCTGGTAATCTGCCTCGGGTGCCCCATACTTTGTAGTCATGTTGCAAGGCCCTTCTTTTGGAATTGCTTTCAGAGTTTATTGGAAATTTTTGAATGGTGACAAGTCTTGCTCTCTAAAGATTAATTAATTTTCAGCAGTAACTAAATTTCCAAAAACCAAAGTATGGTATATAAATTTGGGCTCAAAATTAGACAAAGGTTATGAAATTACTAGAAATCAATAGACATAATTTCCCATATGGCTTTTAACTGACTGTAAAGAAAACTCAAGAAAAACATTTAGAATAGTTGAAATCAGTTGTAACTTCCCATAATAACTTTGCTTTTATCTTAAAATCTAAGTACTTTCATATCATGTCAAACATTTTAGCAGATAACACTAACTGGAATCAGTTACTCTTAGTTTCTTTACCTACATTCATTGTATTCATATAATAATAATGATAATAATAATAATAATAATAATAATAAATGTGTTAGGCACCATTCTGCTGCAAAGATGTTTCTATCAAAATTTGTGTGAAATTACAGAAGGAAAGTAAGCTTTTACCTTGTAGGTTGAGTTCTGTTGCCTATTATAATAAGTAATTCAGCCTCAGGTGATTCTGTGCAGAGTTCTGTATTTGCTGTAATTCTAAAATTTTATTTATATTGTCAGAGAAGCTGACAGGTAAGGGATAAGTTTCATGGGTTACACTTAGACCTAAAGATCTTGAACTTTACTGAAATTGTTTAGTAGCAATGAATCACAGCCCTGCATCACCTGAGTCCTTTTCCCATAACCAGAACACTGTTGCTGACTGTGTAGATTTCCATATAGGCTGCAACCAAGAGCAATTAATCTCCTTACTACAAACAGTAACTCTAGAGTTAAAATGTTGACTTTCAATAGAATGTATGTGAGGCCAGAGACCTAACAGGTGACCCGATGATAGTGTACCACTCCAAACCAAAAATTTCACAGTAGGAAAAATGTGGCAGATTCCTAGAGTACAAAGTTGGAAGACATCAAATCCAGTATGGTTTTTTCTTTGTTGATAAACTTACAGATTTGTTCGGTAAGAAAAACTCTAAAGAAAGGAATTACCTTATTTCCATAGTCAATGTGTAACTGAATATGTTTTTCTGCCTCTTCTGTTAGTTTTGGAATGTCATTCAACCCTGACTTATTTTTATCCTTCTCTTTACAATGAATGCTATCAGAGCAGTCAGTTACTTTTATGTTCATGGTGCATGGCACAGAGAAGGTCATGAAGAAATCTTTTTGTTGGAACAAAGAAAAGAAATAAAGTATCTTACTGGATTTTGCAAGCTTAAAAATAGTTTTGCAGTCAAACTTTCTGTATTAAGATTTTATTTATTTTTATGATGTTGGTGAATAAAAAAAATATTTCCTCCCATTGAACATTAATTTCCTTAACTATAATACCGGGGTATAATTTGACCAATCTAAAAACACTGTTGTAAAGATTAAATGAAATAATACAAATAAAGTTGATAATATAATAACTGTAAATAGCTTTATACTATTTAGCTTTTATTACTTCAAAGGGATGTCATGAATCTATTAAAGAATCTAATGGAATCCCATCATCATCCCCTCATCATTTCATAGCTTTAGCAAGATCTTCAAACTGTCTAAGCACAATTCACAATAGCTAAATTGTGGAACCAACCTAGATGCCCTTCAGTAGATGAATGGGTAGGGAAATTTTGGTATATATGCACTATGGAATATTACTCAGCAATAAAAGGGAATAAAATCATGGCATTTGCTGGTAAATGAATGGAGTTGGAGAATATAATGTTAAGTGAAGTAAGCCAATCCCTAAAAACCAAAGGCCAAGTATTTTCTTTGATATAGGATACTGATTCACAATGGTGATAGGTGGGGAGCATGGGAGGAATGGAGGAACTTTAAATAGGGCAAAGGGGAAGGAGGGAACAGGAGAATCTATGGGGGTAGGAAAGACTGTGGAATGAGTTAGACATCATTACCCTGAGTTCATTTGTGAAGACACAAATGGCATGAAAAAACTTTGTGTACAATCAGAGACTTGAAAAATTGTGCTCTATATGTGTAATATGAAATGAATTGCATTCTGCCATCATATATAACAAATTAGAAAAAAATAATTCATTAAAAGAAAAACTACCTGTGTGCTCGATATCAAGAGTCATTCACTGACACTAGTCACATTTTCCCCCACTTACATATCATGATTCATTAGTGAAATGAAGTCTACTTATTTCATAGGGATTGATTTTATTTAGGGGGGGGAAGACTTGCCAAGGATTGAATTCAGAGGCAATCAACCACTGAACCACTTCCTCAGCCCATTTTTGTATTTTATTTAGAGATGGGGTCTCACTGAGTTGCTTAGCACATCACTGTTTCTGAGGCTGTGTTTGAACTCGAGATTCTCCTGTCTCAGCCTCTGGAGCTGCTGGGATTATAGGTCTGTGCCACGGCACCCAGCCCCATTATATTTTTAACTAATATGAACAAACAGAACAGAGTGGAGTAGAGTTCAGTGGAGTGGAATAATAGAATAGAAGAATAGAGTCTATGTTTTGCATTTAGTGGGATAAATAAAGGTAAACATTTTGTGAAACTTGCCTTAAGATGTATGTGCATAGTATGCTTATGAGCCTATATATGTATGTTAGGTTCAAATATATCTTGCTTGATCAAGATGGCTCACACAGAGCCTCCTGCAGGTTTCTATGCCTTATCATTTTCATCACCCTTGCTGTTCTTAGTTTCAACTTGTTTGCTTTATTTCCCAACATCTAAGCACAACAGCTACATTTGCAATACAACTGATCACAGAGATCACATTCATTTAAAAAACAGATTAAACCAAACAAGTGATCACATTATCAAGTGATCACAATAATTGTATGCTAGCTTCACCGATAACACAAAAGGTCATGTTCAGAAGGCAAGATGCATCAAATTTTGAGTGTTCCACATAGATGACCCATATTCCAGAGTTTCTTAGACAATGACCTAGGAGCATGTTATACACAAAGCAGGAAAATGAAAGTGCACTCTTCTAGATGATGTCAGAAATTTTTCTAAGTCAAACTTTGTATCAGAGCATGATGCCTTACAGTAAAATTGTAATGAATAAATATTCCAGATTTTTGTAATTGAGATGCTTTAAGCCAATTTATCCACTTTTTAAACTTGAACCTAGAATCAGAATGTGAATCAAATATATCAAGTTGTTTTCTTACAGCACATAATTCCACAACTATATATAAAATGTTTTTTGTTCAAATGATATATAGTAAAGACTGTTCACAAAAAACCAAAATGCCTGCAGATGATGGAGACACCTTTGAACTTCTCCGTTCCAAGGACCATTAATCTAATTTTCTTCTTGAATTAATATCTCTTCAAAAAGGTTATTTTCTCATTGAGTCTCTGAAATGGAGTGTAGCTATTCTACCTCATTGTTAATGTCTTGTTTATTAAACTTTTTCAGGAATTAATCTAATTAACATTGAGTTTACTTTTTAAGACTTGTATTGTTTCACCAGGAAAAGACATAAAATTATTTGAGGGGAAAATGCAAGCATTTATTGTTTTTTACCTGGTGCATTTTTACTCTGTTTGCCACATTAGTGATTTGATTTACAGTGAACAAACACAACTCTCCAATACAGTTTAATTTAATGCACCTAAATTTATATTTGGTAACATTGTACTGTATTTAGGATAGACACATTAGTTAAAAGAGCACATAAACAAAGTATTTATTTTTGATATTCTATGAACTCAACCTTAGAGATTTTAGGAAGATTTGCCAGAGGAATTCCAGAAGTTATAAGTCATTATTTATTTAATTGCTCTTCCAGGGAATGTTTGGAACTTTTCATGAATCTATATCTCATGTAGATGCTTTCCTTAAATGTTGATTGAATGAAGAATTAAATAGTCAATGTGTTAGAAATTAAAAACATAATTAAACTTTTAACTTTAGCAATTTCTGGTGTGTTGACTAAAGATATATGGATGTTCGTTGAGGCAAAACATCTTTAATAAGCTTTAGAATATATATGTTTTTGAAGATTTGTAACTTCATATATATTATGTGAAAGTTGAAATATAGCAACTAACTATTCAAGCCAGATTAAGAGTACCAGGAAACATATCATTGGTGTAATAAATGGTGCTTTGTGCATGCAAATTTAGGAAATAGAATTTACAGGCATGAAATAGAATTTGTCACAATGGCAACAGAAGCCAAACAACCAGAATATAGTAACATGATATGGTTCCTTAAAGAGCATTATCTCAGCAGTCTGGAAGTCTTCATTTTATTTTTCTTATTGTCATGACTATTCTTAGTTTGTTATCTTTTGTAAACTGAACATCTAATTATAAAGGTGTGAAACAAATACAAATCAACGTTTGTATTTGTTGTGGGACAAAACACTGAAAAGGATTTGTTTTGGAGATAAGATCCTAAAGTGGTTGCTTTAGTCACAAAGTTCATATTCAGGCAATTATGACTACCCTTTTAATGTCTGTAATAAAATTTTTTTCTTCCAATAGCATAATTTATTATAACACCTCAAATGGTGACATTCTTGAGTAATTTTATAAGTACAGAAATTATAAAAAAAGTAAATGTTCTCCAGGAATGTTTAAAACTTTAAGAGTTTTTCATTTAAATGCTGCCATTCATTCTCTCATAAAAACTGGACAGAATTCTAACTGCAAATTAAAAGAAAGAAGGATGGACAGACTCAGTCATTTTCATTTATAATCCTTTATATCCAGTCACAGAATATAATTTGGAGTCCAAACAGTGAGGGTAGGGACCACATTTATCTTTCACTGGTCAAGCTACCAGCCCCCAGTAAGATTTCAGTTAATATAGTTTGAGGAAGTGAAAGAACAAAACTATATCCAAGAAAATGATAAAACCATTTGTGCTTTTAACATAGAAGAGCAAATCCTTCCTACCAAGCATTTTTCTCTTGAAATTTTCTATTAAAAATAGTATAAATTTCTTCAGAAATCTAAGCAATTTTTTATTAATGTATTGTCCATGAATTTAGAAAAGCTTGTGATTTTCAGAATTAAGCTAATTTTCTCCACCAATAAGAAGAGGAGGAATTGATACAGTAAGTTATAATGTCTTGATCCAAAAATACTGGATGACACCAGGCATGTAAAGGTCCTAACATGCAAAAGAGTGCAGGTCCTGAGCAAACCCACAATCAGACAAACAGAAAAGTTATTTTTCATGTACTCAGAAGATGTCCTATCACTCATGGCCTATCTTCTGTTTAGCAGTGGTTTTTAATTACTAGAAGCACAAATGAAAGGCTATGGGGTGGGATGGTCAAGTTTTGCAGAGCACTCTGGAGATGATGCACCTGCCTATACTATTTATCCTAGGGGCACCCAAATTTGGGTTGACACATTTTGAAGATAAACATTTGCAAAAGTAAACAATATTGACAGTGAAATGACCTTTTTATTAGAGTACTTTTTCAACTTTAAAATCTCATTTTAAACAGAAGTTTTTAAATAGAATATTATTTAATAGTAAATTTTGCTATTTCCAAGCTCAAATAATTATAAACTTTAGACAATTGGTAATAGAAACACATTCTGAGATTGCATTAAAAAGAAGAAAATAGAAAACATTGCAAGTGCAAGAAGAAAACATTAGATTAAAGGAACAAATTTCAGTGTCTCTATTTACAATTGCCATTGATTGATGAATACAGAGAGTCTAGGAGTACTATGAATGGGGTTCCTTCCTCTTTTATTCATCCTCTGAAAGAATCCAGCTACCCTTGATACTTCTGTGAAAAATGGCATTCAACTATACCAAGGAAAAAAGAAAAGAAAAGAAAAATGAAAGGATGCCTTCTTTTTAAAAAAGAATGAAAAAGGCCTTGGTTCTCAACGGCTCTTTCTTTTTCATTAATTTATTTGGACCTGACCAAGTTATGATGGAAAGTCTTACAATTTATTGTATAAGTTGTGCACAAAGGCAAGAAAAAAAACCAAAACAACACTTACTCCAAAATAAACTCACTCTACTTAGACAAATTGTTATAACTAAGTTATATTGAATTCTAAACAATAACTGATGTGCCTGAATTCGTTTAAAAAGAGCTAAACATATGTATGATTTAACTATTAAGATATCTGCTTCAAAGTTCAGAGATGCATGAAAACTAATATATTTACTTTCCTTTTTTTAAGAGAGAGAGAGAGAGAGAGAGAGAGAGAGAGAGAGAGAGAGAACTTTTAATACTTATTTTTTTAGTTCTCGGCGGACACAACATCTTTGTTGGTATGTGGTGCTGAGGATCGAACCCGGGCCGCATGCATGCCAGGGGAGCGCGCTACCACTTGAGCCACATCCCCAGCCCAATATTTACTTTCATAGAAGTCTTTTTAAGACAGGGAGCCTGACACTTCTTCAAAATAGATAAGCCAGGTTTTTACCTGCCTTTTTACCCCAGGATTATTTACTGTAGGATTAGTATGTAATTAAATTAATTTATCATGTAAAAGTATTAAGTATAAATTCACATAATTTCTCTTGGTAAGTAAATAAGCAAATAAAAATACATAAAACATACCCCAAATCACCAGTGTATTTAGGGACTATAGCAAAATCATGATACCTTTGAGATAATGTCATTACCATATTCTCTCATGCTTTAAAATAACAATTTTCCTTACACATTTACACATACATTCACACACGTATACACACACAACAGGTTCATACAATCACATAAATACATCCACATGCATAGACTTTAATCCTTTTGCTTTACATTTAGACATTTATAGCTAAAACAAACCACTATGTGTCCTATATGAGTAAATAAAACTTTAAAAACTATCCTTTGGCGAATTGTTAATTTTTGTATATCATTGAAAAATTTATTTACTGCCTCCAATCAATTCTCTAGGAGAATCAAATGAGTATAAAGTAGTCTTGAAGATTTAAAAGACTGCAAAGAAGTTTGTAAGAAACACTGCATCCTGAATAGGAAAGATAACATATATGTAATAATGAAAATGATACACTTAGGCAAGGGAATTTGGAAAAAGTTGTAACAACAGAGAAAATAGACATTTAAACTCTGAGCTGGACCCTAGTATTTAGATTTTTCTTTTCAAAGTTACTCATATGTTAAATAAGGATAGTGGTAACTACCTCCTTGGTCATTGTGGAGATGATCAGGCATGTTAAATGACTAGCTCTGGAACAAGTATATTTATTAGAATTAGCAAATAAATGTTCATTATTATTAATGGTACTTGATGACATTAATAGTTATAATCATACTTGGTTGTGATCTTCTTCCCCAGCAACCCCCTCACACTGAAGCTTACTTTACACTTCTCACATGATCCTTTTTATCTGTCTGATTATTAATATTCTGCTACTAGTTGTTGAACTGTGTGGGGTCAAGTATTATGATGAGCTGATGTGTGCATCCTACAAAGCAAGGTCTCTCCAACTACAATCTGGTTACCATGATTTTATTCTGTTTTATTTTCATTAAATTCATTTTAACTGATACATAAAAACATGAAAATTACACAGATTTTGGAGGCTATCATGTAATGTTTCTGTATATGTAAACATAACTTACTTATTTATCTACTTAACATACTGGGGATTGAACCCCAGAGACAAACTGACTCTGAGCTACATCCCTACCATCTATCCCCCCCTTTTTTGAGACAGTCTCACTAACTTTTTGAGGCTGGTCTTGAATTTAGGATCCTCCTGTCTCAGCCTTCTGAGCAGCGGAGATTACAGTTGTGTGCCATTGCACTCAGATACATGTAAATACTCTCAATAGTTCTGGATGGAGTTCCAAGGTTTTGCACTTTAACAATGATTCTGGTTCCTCTCATCATGCTTATAGTACAAAGGTGCTACCATACTTACCACATTGCAAGATAGTCTATATTTCTTGAATTAAAATTACAACATCAAACACATGATTTAAATTGTAAACTTAATGTTTGAAACAACCCTTTTTCAAAGATGTTCAGAGGGAGAAACTACAGAAAAATTTATAGGAAGAGAGTTTTCTCAAGTTCTAAAAATTATAAAAACAAAAATGGTCAGGATAGAAAGAAAACAAATTTAGACTTGTAGAAGACTTTGAGCCAAATTATGGATGGAGCAGAATGGAAGGAATGTTCATGCATTAGTGCAGCCTGCATGCTTTTTTGAAACATAAGCTTTAGATTAGATTAAAAATAAGTTCAAAAATATTAGTTGATATAAATGTTTATCTGAAAATGAACAAACGTACAAAGTTTTTAAGTAGAGTCTGTGAAAAGATCATGATGTTTTTAGGACAGCTATTCCTTACAACAATATAAGGTAGTTAAGAGTAAAGAGAAATGTGGAAGACAGGTGCTTCAATAAGGTCTTAGCTTCAGCTTCTATCTGTATATTCAGTGAGATTGCCAGAATTTAAATGTAAGATATCCTTGCACATGCTTCCTATTGCTATGTTAAATCTCATGCTAACCCAAAGACAATTAAACAAGAGTATTTGTATATTTTAGCCTCAAAATAAACTTGTTTATGGTTCCTTCTGCCAATTAAATATGTTAATATGATGCATTTTTCCTGATTTCAAGCATCTCCAAATTTTTGAGGTCTCTTACAACTTTCCTAACTGCATTCTATTGGGAGACTCATATTTAGCAAATATCAATGTTATTTTCTCATATAATAAAATTTCAATGAAACGCTTAAAGCATGAAACTATTAACAACCCATGGATGGGGTGTAAAAAGTAAGCCAATTGCTTACCTTCTGCAACAAAGTGAAAAAATAGAATGCAGCATTGCCTCCTATATTTAATAACAGAGAAAACAGTCATGTTTGTGGAAAGGAGTTTTGATTGTATTGTAAAATAATTGACAAGTTTTGACCATAAATTCTTAAAGTTTACAGCTGAAAAAAAAACACTCATTAATATATATTTCAGTGTATCTAATTGCAGTTTTTCCTATTATGTGATTCATTTCTAGGGGGAGATAAAATGAGACTTGTCCCATATTATTTAGTAGTAACATCTAACTATAGGATATAGCTGGCATAAAATAATCGAAGCATAACTCTCACTAGTGATGTCTAAGATCAAGTGATTTAGTGTACTGCATCGCTTAGAACCAATGAAGCAAAGTAAGTAATTGGCAGAAAAAGTTTTTAAAAAATAGTGAAATGGCAAAGCAAGGCAACTACCATTAACAACAACAACAACAACAGAAAGTAGTGACCTTATTATAGACATTGTATGCCATCTCCACTCTAATTTTCACAACTCTGGATTCATTTGCCAGATTTGTAATAATGTTTTCTTCTACCACATAATTTTAACTTTAATTCAAGTGTAAAGTAAGAACACTGTTTAATACTGTTTAGATCTTTATTACAGGTTTTACACTTAAGTTGCAGTGTTTCATATGCCCATGTGCAGTATGGATTAATACAGTTGCTTTCCTGCCCCTTCTTTTCTAATCTGAGATATAGTAATTCATTTACATATAAAAGTCTGAAGGTAAGCATCCATTAATTCATACTATGTATGTGGTAGAAAAGATTATTTTACTTGTGGAAAACTCAATAAAAATAACAGAGAATTCAAAAGATCATTGTTATAAGGCCTTTTAGAAATAGATCTCAGTTTTTTGAACTGTGAGATCTGATTTAAAAATTCATGAGAATAACTTTCCTGTGAGAAGGCTCAGGGAATTATGAGTATGACAGATAAAATCAAAATAAAAATAAGAAACTCAAAATATCTGGAATTCATTCATTATGTTGGTTTTATAGTTTATTATCACTGATTCAGATAAATCTTGGACATTTTTCTTCAGTTCACAAACTGAAAAGAGGAAGTTTTAAACTACCTGTGTAAAATTGTTTTGGAACCATGTAACTGTAATTAGATAGGTCAGGATATATGAAAAGACAATCATATGCAGTAAATTCTGTGATATTTTCTAATTGAACACAGATTCTATTTTCAACTTTTCTAACAGTGTTTATTCTTACAACAGTTTTTATTTTAAATTTAAGAACACTATTTAGAATGTGTGTTCTGCATTAATTTTTAATCATTGCATTTTCTTGGACTTTCTGTTTTATTGCTTCATAAATAAATAACTTGTAAATTTGTCTAGTCAATTTTTGTTTCCACATAGAAAACTTGACCTTAAAAAGAAGAAGTTAATGTTCTAGATATATAATGAAAATATTTGTGAAAATGTACTTTATCATTAAGCATTATAATAGGGGATACATAAAAGAGGAAGCACAGCCTCTTTTTTCAAATACCATACAACATTTTTAGTTGTAGCAATGATTGATTTTAAAAAAAGTAAGTCCAATTATTATTGTAGATATCCACGTACATAATGTTTCTAATGAAAAGTAGGTTAAAAGAATGGTCATAGTTACATGGTGAGTGGCACACACCTATAATCCCTAGCAAATTTGGAGGCTGAGCAGGAGGATTGCAAGTTCAGAGCCAGCCTAGGCAACTTAGCCAGGTCCTAATCAACTTAGTAAGACCTCTATATTATATAGGGGTGAGTGTGTAATATAAGTGCCACAGTTGATCAACACCATCCAGTTCTATGAGTAGTAATGAAATAGGGCACCTCTGCACCTCCTGCTTGTATCATTATTAATTGTGCCAGTATTTTCTAGAATTTGGGGCTTTATTTGAAAATAAATGTTACAGTATTCTGCATTGCACAGTATGATGCAATTATATTTAAGAGTGAAATTTGATTCACTGTGTGACACTGGTTGAATTCTTGCCTTTCTCTTTGTAAGATTTTCTTCTTATTTTTAAGAGGTAAATTATATTTTTCTGCCATATGCAACACATAATGTTGTTTGGAATTTCAAATTAACCTTAAGTAAAGGTGCTTTGAAAAGTGCACTGTCTTAAAGAAATACATCGCTATGAAGAAATTTCTAAAGAAAACCTCAGGCCTGTGTTCTCATGATCTTAAGTTCCCTCCCAGTGCTATGATGTGTACTCCAGTCTCTTACTCAGAATTTGTCTAATATTTTATCTAGAATTGGTCAACATCCACTCTGATTTGTGCACAGTAAAATTTTCATCAAAGACCACAAGGGTATTATATTGCAATATAACTTCAAATAAGTATTTTGTACAGCAGAAACCTAGATGGAACTGGAAATTGAATTCACCATTTCCACAAACCCTTAAACATCTGTCTTGTGCCCAACATTGTGCTTGTCACAGGAATACAGAGAAGAGTCTGCCCTTCAAGAGCTTTTTATCTAGTTGAAGACAAAAGCAAATGACATATTTTAAATATTATTACTCTAAAGTGGATAAATGAGATAAGTGAGAAATGTTTACTCATTTTAACAGTTTGATTTTATTTGATTTTAGGAGTTACCTTACGATTCATAAAAGAAGTTACAACTAGTAGTATGATTCCATTCCAATTATTGATTTATGCCAAATTTTTTCAAATAAATGCTATTTTGAAGAGTAAAGTTCCTATTGGATGTTACCCACTATAGTTTATTTAAGTTCTAAAAGAATAGATTTTTAATTTAATTCACTAGTCATTGTCTTTCTGGAAGTCAAATTTTGGGCTTCCCATTGAGCTAACCACTTCTATTGAATTACAGTGATATGTTTTGGTCTATACCGCAGTTTAAGATGGAAAGATTATGGCAATGACCCAAAAAAGTTTAATCAAGATTTTCATGTTTATAGAAATGCATACAGAATGTATAAGGGATTTAATATAACTAAGTTATATAAAATATAATAAATAAACAGATGGCATTTATAACTAATTATGCATAATATTTAACCCATTTATTAATTCATTGTAAGACAATAAGGAATCCATCTATTTACAGATACTTAATAATTACAGTTTCCCTCACTTTTGCTGGGGAGCCTTATAGGAATCCAGAGTTAAGACATCAATTATTCTATAATAAATAGTAATTGAGAAATTAAGGGAAAAATGGTTCAGCCAGAGAGATTAATAGAAGAAATGCACATTCTGGCTGTAAAAACGTTTTGCTCTGAGAAACTATAGCAGCATTTCTTTATAATCTAAGAAGCACTAATGGCAACAAACTTACAAGATCAAAATATTACCTTAATAAAATTTGCAGACATTTCTCAAGATAATAGGCATTCATTTCCTTTGCTATCAACAGCTTTGGAAGCAGTTGTTAGAAATACATTTAATCTCTTTTAAACTGCAGCTCCTTAAGGCTGATGTGATCACTAAACCAAATATTTTCTAATCTACAGATTTAGTTATCAGATGCAGTTAGCACTATTCTCACAACATTAACAGGCACATATACCTAATTTCAATTTCTTTCTTAAAAGATTGTAACAGAATGCTTCTGGCAAGAATGATTTTCATATTAACACAACAACAAATGAGAATTAAAAACTTTAACTTAAATGTTTTAAAACTCTAAGAAACCAGATGGAGAAAATTCTATGAATGAGTAGACATTAAGCAAGATACCACAAATCTCTCATTCTTTCAACAGGTTGGGAATTCCCTAATGACATAGGCAATATGAATACATTTTATTAGTATTATATGGATATTTATTTACTATGTTTTCCATTATCAAATATTAAAAAAAAGTTGTTATGAAATATAACTGTCAAGAGTTTTTTTTGCTATAATATTTTACCTCCCATCCATGTTTTAAGGGATGGATTTTGATCAATCATAGCTGGATATTCCTATAACAAAAGCAATGGATATTGACATCTAAAATTTTGGATAGATAGTTTAGGGGAAAAAAGGACTTTTATTTAATCAAATAAATGCCACAGTAACTTGACTCTGAATCGGATTATTGCATATGCAGTAAGATTCTGTCTCACACTTCCTCCTTTAGAATTCTACAATATGTTGGTTAACAAAAATGTTAATGTTGTACCTGCAAAAGAATAACTGTCTCTGTATACTGGGGTTAACACAGTTTGGGTCTCACCCATCAATGTGAAAGTGACTTGCAAACTATTCTATCTGCAAATGATTCAGTGCTGAGCATTACAAGATGACTGTCTTACTGTCTTTTGAGACCATATCTTTTCACAAGAGAAACACCAAGATTGTATGCTTACCTTATTTATCTTCCCTAAATGCCAGTTTGGGGACTTTTTCTTTTGTTACAATCATTTTCTAGGTCTTTAATTATGATCTTAATGCTGATGATGCCCAAATTATAACTTCAAGCTCAACTCCTTCCTTGTACTCTAGACCGACATATCCAAATGCCTGCATACCAACTCCATTTAGATACTCAAATGGCATCTCAAAACCATGCTCTTAATTCCCACCCTTCTGTTTCAGTATGGCTCTAGTATTCCAGTTGTTTAAGAAGAAAACTTCAAAATCCTTGCCTAATTCTCACTCTCCAAACATTCCACACCCATCCAACAGCCTTCAATGTGTCCATGATCTAGTCAGGCTTCATTGCCCCAAGGAACACTCTCAGCGATGGCCAATACAGCTCTCACCAGCACTATGGCAATCACTTTCTAACTAACATGCAAGTTCTACCTTAACCCAGTTAGTACACTATCTTCATTATTCAACAGGCAGAGGGATTAATTTAAAATCTCTCACTAAGACTGTGGTATCTCTCTGTGTACAGTTGTTGTGATGTTAGGAAAGTTCTCATAGCCATCATCAGTGTTAATTGAGGGGATCTTGAATGCAGAAACTGCAGATTTCCTTGAGTTACTCTTTGAGCCCTCTATTTGGAGATCCAAGATATAGTCAGTTGATGCCTTGACAGAGGGATGGCCTCACCTCAAATGATTATTAGGAAGGTTTCTTCAGTCTCCTCTGCCAGGTGGTTGAAGAGAGGATCTCTGGTTCAAACCTGGCTCTTTCATGGACTAGCTGCACCATGCTGAGACTGATTGACTTCTCCATGCTTACTTTTTCACAGACAAAGAGATAAAACAAAAGCATCCACCTACAGGGCATTCATGAGGATTTAATAAGATAGTATATGCCAATTGTCTACAAACATTTTGGCACAGAAAAGAATGCTCAAGACATGTTTTTATCAATTATTATTATTTTTTAAAAGCATATTTTTTGTTCAATTGTCATTTTTTCTCCTCTTCTTTTCCTTTCTACTCATGCTAACACTCTTATTTTTTTCTCAGAGCTCTTCCATGAGCAGGAAATAGAAGATCCTTATTTATTCATACCTTCCCTGAGACATTAGTCATTTATTGACAGTGAGAGGTGACATTGCAAAGTGGCTGGGCTGTGGGTCTTTAGAGGCTGATGGCTCTGTCACATCTTTGTTGTGTGTTCCTTGGCAGGATATGAAACTTCTTAGTTTTCATAGGTAAAAAATGCAGGTAATATTTGTGTCTGCTTCATGGGGTTATCATGAAGAGAAAGTATATAAAGTACCTGGTGTATAGATGTTCTGAGCGAATATTAGCTGTGGAGATTTTTGTTTGTTTGTTTTTTGTTATTTTAAAACAGAGAAGAGAATTGCTAACAAATGTCTGGCATAAATAGGAAAGCTGCTTGGAGGCAGATGGACTCTCTGTGTCATGACTACATCAAACCTCCAAGGTGCCCTGTCTTTTGAAGACCTTGCTTTAATGACTCTCCCAGTAGCCAACTGTCTTTCAACGTTTTTTTTTTTTTTTTGTTGTTGTTGTTTTTTGTTTTTTTTTTTTTGTTTGTTTTTCCTTCGTTCATGGGAAATTTTCCCCAGGTTGCCAGTCAGTGAGTCACTTCTTACTCCCAGTTTTGTTCACATTTTTAACCTCCTGACAGTTGGTGAATCACCTCTCTAGTCTGCCTTATCATTTGCTTCCCTGCCCCCAGTTTCCCTAAAGAAACAAAATAGGGAAGAGAAAGACATCTGTGACCAAAATACTGAATACCTATGGAAACTCAATACCTTAAGTTCCTTTGGATAAAGCCTTAATCCAAATGCCAATAAAATAATCTTTCTCATTTCTTCCAATGTTAGAACTTATAATTCTAAACCGGTGCTCTTCTTCAAAGTCTCTAATTAAAAACTTGGATACAGCCTGGCATGGTAGCACATGCCTGTAACCCCAGCCATTTGAAAGGCTGAGGCCAGAGGGTCACAAGCTTAAGGCCAATCTGGGCAATTTAGGAGATACTTTTTGAAAATAAAAAATAGAAAGGTCTGGAGATACAGTCCAGTGGTAGAACACTCCTAGATTAAATCTCCAGTAACAGAAAAACAACAAGAAAGAGAAAAAAAAAAAACCAACCACCACCTTGGGTACACACACTCAGGTTTGTTAATGAGACATTTTCCACATTGAGAAGACATTTGGAAAAAGTAATCCTAAACAGAAGAGGTAGGTCAAGAGAAAACCAGAGAGAAAAAGAAGGTGAGGATGAAAAGCAAGGGATACCAGTAAAAAGAAGGAAAAGAGATAGAGATAGCATAGTTTAGAAAGAGGAAGAAACAGAAAGGATTTGAGGAGACTGATGAAAAAAGAAAAACAAAAAAATAAAGACTAAAAAAATGGAATAGTGTTTAGAATACTGATTGGAGAGAGAGAGTGATACAGCTCACATTACGGCTTTACCATGCACTATGTAACCTAGAGAAAGGTAGTTCCTCAGTCTCCTCATCTTCAAAATCAGAGTAATAATATTACCTACTGCACAAGGTTGTTGAGTTGAGTGAGGTAATGCATACAAAGCACTTTGAACCATTTCTGGAACATAAGTGCTCAATGAGTGTAGCTATAGTCATTATTAGCTGGAATATTTCTTCTTAAAATTGGGATAATTTTAAAATTTATTGCCTTCTTTCAATTATCAGTATTTACAGTTTCTGCCAATTCCTGAATATATACAGATCCAATAATTAGAAAAAAAAATTCTTACTAAAGATTCCCAATAGATTTGTCAGTGATACTGAATGTTACTATCTCACTAAGAATGTGCTAAAGAAAATTCAGCTAAACGAGTTTTTTAACAACTTGCACAAATGTGCTGTAAACACCCAGAGGGGGAAAAACTGAAATGCATTTTGTACTGGATGTAGTGTATCTATTTTAGAATATCTAGGTACCATCCAAGAGGCAGGACCTACCGTTTTAAATACTGGTGTCTAAAAGAGAAGCCTGTGCCTTAAATGTGTTTTCCTACATTTCACAGGGAGCTCACCCCACATCTCAGCATGTGTGTGTGACTGTCTCAGCTACCTGATGGTAAACAAAGTGGATAACTACTCCTGACTATTGAACCAACAAAAAAGTTCTAATCAAAAGGATCTTCTCATCAGATGTTCACATATTCAAAAGTTTACCACATCCCATAATGTGTTGACATGTTTACTGTGATTTGCTAAGAGGCAGGAGAGACTTTCTTCCACTTAACAGTAGGCTTCTACAATCAGGCTCCTGGAGGGTTTTAGCAGTTCAAGCAGGTGAGTGACAGACGTGATTACAATCCTCAAGAAATGGAAGCTAGATTGTCTGCATCTTCTCTTCCCACCACTCCCCTATAAAATATCTCACATTAAACTGACAAAATAATAAACTTCAGAAAATACTCACAGCTCAGTGACACTCACATATTCAAGCTGTTATTAACAACTAGTCAGACACCTAATATTGCCTTGCTTCGTGTGACTTGAAGACTGATGATCCTTTCCACTATCATCTGATACTGTCATTTTATAACAGAGCAGGACAGAAGAAGAAAAGACATGAACTGCAGTTTAGAGGCCTTGGTTAACCAGTAGTCATGGATTTGCCAATGATAAATGAAAATAATGGTCTTACATATGAGTAGTATTTTCCAGGAATTTTTCACATGCATGACCTCCTCAATTTTCTCCATGATCTTAAGGACATTTAATCTCTAAGATTTAAGTTCTATGAAATAATCTAGAGCTTACATTCTTGATGCTAACAACAAAGATACTAAAAGCTTGTGGAAAAATATTTGTGGCAAAATACATAGACTTTGGCAAGCCTGGTAACTGCATTACCTTTGTTATTGTGCCTTTATTTTCCTTCTCTTTCCCTAAGGAGTAGGAAGCTTTCAGGCAACAAGAGTCACCTTTGTTAAAACACAGCTATTTTGTTTTTCTCTATATGATTTTCTCTTGGTTCTCAAGTTTGTTCTAATGGAAAATTTGATCTTGCTAATTCAAGGTATCTCAGTCAGATCTAGATATACTTCAATCTCTCCAGTTCTAAAACTCCGTTATGATGTGCTTTTTCCTTTTCTCATCTCCCTAAGGATAATCCAGTTTCTGGGAGGCTCAGTTTCTGGCACAAGCCAGGCCACAGTTCTATATGAAGTATGTCATTGTTCATCTGTAATGGTCAATGCTGAGTGTTTTGTTCACTTGACCTTGTGGTACCATCTGTCTCTTGATACCTGTCCTCACCTGAAGGCCATATCCCATCATGGTCTGCAGTACCCAATAGTGTAAATCACTAAACCTCCTTTGGGATTCCAGGCCTACATTTAACTCTTGCTGCTAGGGTGCATGTGGGTTTGAGAGTCTTTCCTTATATCTGTTCAGAAACCTCCTTCTGTCATAGTCTGTCTCCAGCTCAGCCATGATGAAGGTCTTAGGACTTCTCTGCGGTTGAAATGAAGCCGGCATGGAGCTCCACCATGGCTCCATCAGCTCAGGGACCCCCAGCACTTAAACAGGCTTTCCTTTGCCCTCTCACTGGGGTTTAGATGCCAAGGAATGGAGGAAAGACCCCTTTCTGGCATCCACTAATGTACAGTCAGTCCCTCTCAGATTTTTTTCTTCCTATAAACTGATAAGATTTTCATGTCTTTTAAGTGACAAAAAAAAGCCCTGATTGTAAATCATCTTGCATTTTTGCCAACTCTATAACTGATAGGATAAATCAGATATTCTGCACCCTCTTTATGCTCAAAACCCAACTTTTAAAATTTCAAGAAGAAACTATAGTCTTTCAAACAAGCTCAGACAAATAAAAACACTGACTTTTGAATTACTTATGGTTTCTGGTTCAGATTAGTAATAGTCTCCTTAGTCTCTCTTAGAATTAGTAATATATAATGGTTAGACACTTGGTCTCAAGAGCCGGAATACTTAGATTCAAATATTTTACCAATTATCTGACATTACTTGTATCAATCTCTCTGTAGTATATTTTTTCATCTAGAAAGATAGGCATAACAAAGGTTCCTGCCTCAAAGGGTTCCTGTGATTAAATAAATTAAGCCCTTAGAACAGTGTGTGGCATTTAGTAAGCAGTTATCTTTACTGTTAAAGTGCATCTGGCAAAAATCATAAGCACTTATCTTTACCATTAAAATTCTTGTTACTGAAGATCTAAAATATCAATAATTTGACTTAGGTCCTATTAGTTTCTCTTGTGTTTCTTATATTAAGGCAATAATCTCAGCCTACTTAAAGAAACATTCAAGCATATTATCCAGCTGTAATGAATAAAATCAAGTACCTTTTTAACCAAAATTATATACCACTTAGATATGCAGAATATAATTCATGTTGTTTTATGGATAAGATGGACCCAGTAATAGAGAACAGGCTACATTTTTTTCAAATGTACCTAGATTTATCTACATTTACATTAGGTGAATCTAAAAGAATTCATCTCAAAGCTCAATTTACTACATGAGGTCTTCTCTGATTAATACCTTGTACCTTCCTGTAGATTTCTAATACCCTTCCACCACACGTCCAAATTAAAAAAAAAAGAACATGATCTCTCTTCTTTGAATTCCTCACAACTGTTTCTATCCCTTATGTGGTACTTAACTTATTGCATATTGCATAATTATGATCTTTTTATTTGTGTATTCTTCCCAACTGGATTATTTACCCCCATTGCTTTTTCTTTTCTTATAATGTCTACTGTAATATTTCATAATAAGGAGATTATAAATAAATGCAATTGAATTCAATTTAGAAAACCATCTGTCAGAGAGGTAGCTAAGTTGCAGAGAAAAGATTGTTAAGAAATGCTGGATGAGATAAATGTAATGTAGCATCTTGGTTAACAGCATCTACATCAGGTAAAACTGCAACAGGTTTAAATCATAGTCCCAGATAGTTATGGGGATTAAAGATGTGTGCAAAGTGCTTAGCACAGCATCTGGCACAAAGTTACTCCTAATTAATTGCAGCTACTAAGTCTAGGGAGGTGATGCAAAATATCCTGCATGAACCTCAGAATTCCAGCTAAATTCTGATTTAAATTGAGTAGAAGTTTAGAAGCTGTGATAGGCTAAAAAAAGGCCAATCTAGATACCTATGTCCTAATTTCCAAAACTTGTGACTATTACCTTATATGTAAAAATGGACTCTATAGATAGGATTAAGATAAGGATATTGACATAAGAGATGCTATTTTTAGATCAGAAAAGTCCCCCAAAACTTGTGTGTTGACAGCTTGGTCCCTGAGGTAGCTGTGTACAGTGGTGAGGTTTGGGGAAGTGATTAGGTGAGAAGGGCTCTGACCTCATCAATGAATTAATGCATTGATAAATTTATAATTTAATGGGCTATTGGGGGTGGAAACTTGAGGAGTTGATGCCTAGTTGGAGGAAGTAGGTCATAGGGGACATGACCTTAAAGGGGATATTGGAACCCTGCACCCTTCTTTTTTCTTTCTGCTTCCTAGCAATCATGAGGTGAGCAGCCTTGTTCTGCCATTTGCTCCCCACCATTTGCCTTGCTATGGGCCCATAGCAATGGAGCCAAGTGCCCATGGACTAAAACCTCTGGACCCATGGACCAAAATAAGTCTTTTCTCCTTTTAAGTTGTTTTTTCTCAAATATTTTGTCATGAAGATAGAAAGGTGACTAACAAAAGAGACTTTCTTGGATTAAGTATATAATCATAGGGGTCTCAGGTAATCATAAGAAGGAGGTAGGAGAGGAAAGAGACAATAGGCAATATAAAGTCAGAAGCAACTAATTGTGATCATGAACCAAGGGATCCGTCAGCCATTAGAAACTGAAAAAGGTAAGATTTGTCCCTCATAGACTCCATAGGAACCAGACCTTATCAACACCTTGAATTCAGCCTCAGAAGACTCCTTTTGTATTTCTGACCTCCAGATGATAAGTGTGTATTATTTTAAACCACTGAATGTATAGTAGTTTGTGTAGTGATGTTAATACAGAGGACATAAAACAAAAATCAGGATATAACTACTTCAAAAAATGATTTGGGAATTTATTATAAACACACATTTACTACATGACCAAACAATTGCATTACTAAGTACGTCCCCAGGAAAAATGGAGTTTTGTATTAAAGTATTCATAGTAGTTTTATTCATAATAACTCAAAATTTGTAACAACATATATGTCCAATAGATAAATGAACAAACAGAATTTTACATATTGGAATACAAAAACATAGCAATAGAAAGAAGCTATGATGTAATAACATGGACATACCAAAAAATATTATGCTAGCTGAAGTCAGGAACAAAAATGTACACATTGTGTCATTCCATTTTACAGGTTCTAAAAAGAGAAAATTAATCTATCCTGACAGAAACCAGGTTAGTGATTACCTAAAAATATGGAAACTTTGGTTTTAGGGAGCAAAATATAGGATAAAGGAAACATTTTACATTTTAATGATGGTACTAAATATGTGCAAATATAACAAAACTCATTAAATTGTCCTGGCATTATTAAAGACCTTAGAGATGTTGAGGACAGAAGCCTACACTAGACTCTTAAATTCATGTGAAATCCAAATTTTCCACCTATTTCCAAAAAGCAGTACTGGGAAATTGTATGAACAAATATTTATTTGTATAATTGAAAATCTTAAAATGCTATTCCAAATATAGAAAACTTAAAGAATTGATATATATTTTTTTTATTTTTTAGGGTATCCTTTAGGGGGGACATGTTGTCCCTCTGAGTAAGCCATATGATTTAAATTGAATCACATTAAATTACCCTCTGTGTAGGTCAAAAAATCACATATCAGCAATTCTATATGATTAGAAATAGTGAAAAATCAATTTTCAACTAGTTCCAAGTATTTAAACATAAGTGATTTACTCTTACAAAGTAAAAAAAAAATAATATATCATTGAATGAAAATTCTTTTCCAATGTATGTGAATATCCTTTTCCAATGTACACTTTAAAATTCAGAGTAAAATTATTGTTATTATTTTATTCCATCAATTGAATTTCAAAGAGAGTATATATTTTTAAAGTATTTTTACATACAAAATGTTGTCGGTTTAAAACACCCTGCATATATTTACATTCTAAATCAGTGTCACTTTCATCATATGTTACCATAGTAGAGTGTTTCTTCTGTAGTGAATTTTTAAAAAAGAGCAAAAACAGGGTATTCTTAAGCAAGCAGACTTTGACAAGCTGCTCTGCACAGCTTAAGTGCATGTTTTTTATTAATTCAGGTATCTATAATTATCTAAAAAGCAATCTAGATATAACCAATTTCAATCCAATTCAGGTCATTCCTTCAATCTTCATGCTGCTAGTTACCGGTTAAAATGATGGTTTGGGCATGTTTGGAAACCACTGCTTCTCTGTGGACTGGGATAATTGATGAGGGCCTACTATAAAAAATAAAATTAAAAGGTCAAAGCATCTACCTATTCTATTTCTATTTGGTGGTAGCAGCTGTAATTGATCTGGGGAAAAGAAAGTCCTGGAGGCAACCTGTAACACTTATGTTTCTTTCTTGGTTCATCTCAATTGGTTTAAAAATAAAGGCATTTAGATGTACTATTTTAGCCCTTATGGAAGTATGCATACTGAAGGCATAGTCCTAGAAATCTTGTTTCTTTGGCTAGAAGGGACTTTAATTAAGTTTGGATTCAGAAAAGGAAAGATAATTCTGTAAAAGAAGAAGACATAGCAATTTTTCTTATTAAGATGAGAGATTTGGGGCCTGGAAGAAGTGCTTCATAAATCCTACTTTTAATTATGAAATAATACCTAAATTATTGAAAATAAAGCAAAAAGAGATAGTTCTACCACCATAATATTAGTTTTCTCCTTCCCAGGTTTTTAGAAAGTATCAAAAACACATTCTTTCTATTCTTTTTTAAATATTTTTTTTTATTAATTGTTGATGAACCTTTATTTTATTTACTTATTTATATGTGGTGCTGGTAACTGAACTCAGTGCCTCACACATGCTAGGGAAGTACTCTACCACTGAGCCCAGCTCCATCTTCTTTCTATTCTTAAAATAATAAAATAATATAGATTAAAATAGGGCTGGGACTCAGCGGTAGAGCGCTCTCTCTAGCATGTGCAAGGTGCTGGGTTCAATTCTCAACACCACATAAAAATAAATAAATAAAATAAAGATATTGTGTCCAACTATAACTAAATTTTAAAAAAAACACATTAAAATGTCATTAATGTTTTGTTCTTAATATTTTCAGAAAATATGTTCTCCTTTTTTGAATTGTAGAACATATTTCATAGAATTTTCAAAATGATTCGTGTCAAAGCAATAAATACCTTTCTCCTATCAGACTACAGCAGTTCTGTTTGTTTCCAAGATCTAATTGTCCTTCCTTTCTGAGTGGGTCCAATCTTCAGAATCCACTAAAATTGCAAATTAGCAAAGAAGATAATTCTTAAGCATGGTTTTATACTCTTGTTGGTATAGCCACGTCTACATAAACTCCAGTGACTGAAAATAACTGTGTTTGGGGGTAGGAAGACATATTTTAAATACCTTCTTTTTGAGATGAAAATAAAACTCCCTTGTTTGTTTCTTTTTTCAAGGAAGCTTTCTCTGATTAGAAATGCAGAACCAATAGAACCGAGGGCTATTATCTGAAATGCTTCCCTCGACCTTGTCTTCAGATGTCTGTCAGTGAGGACAGATACAATTGGTAAGCTCTCAAGTGGAATAACTAAAGACAAATATAGGAGGTTAAAGTGGTCCCCACAGTAATGGAGACAGACAAACCCAGACCTGCAAACTTCCTATTACCTATTTGCCTGTAGGCCCCAATACCTTAAACTAGACCTACTTTCATTAATTTGGCTTTGTTGTTTGTCCTCCTAAACTACCATTGTTGGCTCTATTTTAGTTTTGTTCTTGGATTTATCTTTCATCTTCCATTCTTTTAATTTCTCATTCTTTTCTTCTTGAATTCCTGTTATCATTTATATCAGCTACTGCAACTTCTCTTATTTTCTTCTTTTTATCTATTTTAGGATTTCTTTTCCTCTATAAATGTGCATTTATTAAAACCTTATGATTAATGAGTAATTTAATTCTTTTAGTGAAGTAGATTGTACTGCCAGATCCTAGTTGGATTAATTTTCTTCTCATTTAGGGAAAGAGCACTGAACTAATTAGCCTGTGAAGATGTTCATGGAGAAGATGGCACATGTCAACAATTGACCCAGAGTAGTGATAGCATGGGTGATCTTTACAAAATTCTTCTTACTGATATTCTTTAATTTTCACAACTAATTATTATTTATGAAGAAAGAAACACGACAGAATAAATTAAGCCCCGTTGCTCAAGGTCACACAGCAAATGGAAGAATAGAACAGAAGCTCAGGTCAACTGATTACAAAGATCATTATCTTTTTAATCTGTAACCTTGGGCAGAGAAGAATATCTAAAAAGTAAAAGCCTATCTTAAAACTATAGAGGATTTTTATGAAATATAAGCTTGAATTTAATGTCTTTACTTTGGAAAGCTTATGTAAATTAAGTCTGATTCCTATCAGTCTCCTTTAGATTAGATGTTGGCTAATTTTTTAAATTAGTGTCTGCTTTTGTAAAAAAAAAAAAAAATTATTGAGACAAACAGCCACACCTAGTTGCTTATGTATTCTATCTGGCTGCTTTTACACTGTGATGGCAGAGCTATGTAGTTATAACAGGGATCATAGATTGCTGAAAGCTGAAAATATTTATTATTTGGATCAACCTTGCAACATCCTTGCCTTAAATAATTTTTCGGGGGGGGGGGCGGTGGGGGCAATTGTCCATCCTTAAACATCCACTGAGACTAGATTGTAACTAGAAAAGTATAATTTCCTTAGAAGTGAACTGCGTCTGTGCATGGTTACCAAATTAACCATTTTCAGTTTATTTTTTAATAACATTACATTCCAGTCACTCTCTGGTTGGCAGATTCTACTCCAGGTATTTATTATTGAAAATCAGTACTACTGACATAATTCAATTGTGGTTCAATACTTTTAAACACATAAACTCAAATTATAAAAAAATTTCTGAGCTTCCAGGTTGTTCTCAGCAGGGCTTTTGCTGATATTGGCTAGTCTCCCCTAGACAAGAATTAATTGATTTGCTTAAGAAAGAAAAATATTGATAAATGTTTCTGTGTTTTGCAGAGATTAAATCTGTTGGATGTTCACTGCCTTGTCTCAATAGTCACTAAACAATATGATGTGACAGATGTTTGAGAAACTTCATGTACTAATTATACATCTCCATTTTTAACTTCTCAACTAATGAGAGTATTGGTCTCATAGAGTTGTTTGTTTTTTTCCTATCTCTAATGAAAACCAAGGGATAAATAATAAGAGTGCACATATAATATATATTTTATTCATCGATACGATGGTTTGAATGTATTCCCCACAAAGTTCATGTGTTGGAAACTCAGTCTCCAATGCAAAAAAGTTGGGAGATGAGAACTTTCAAGAGATGATGAGGTCATGAGGCACGGCCCTCATCAAGATTCATGTCCTAATCTCAGCAGCAGTTTGTTTACCTCAAAAGCAGACTTGTGATAAATGTAAGCTCAGCTCCCTCTTGCTTGCTGCCTCTTGTCTCTCCACCTTCTGTCATGAGATGACACAGTAAAAAGACCTTGCCAGATGCTGGTACCTTGATATTCTGGCCTCCTGAACTATGAAAAGCAAGCTTCTTTCTTATAAATTAGTCTGTGGTATTCTGTTGTAGAAATACAAAATGGACTAAGAGTAAATGTACAAACATTATTTTCCCCTTAAATAAAAATTTAAATGCATACTACAGAATTCATAAAATTTTCTGGAAATTCTACTTTCCTCAGGAACTATCCATCTAAAAAATGAATTTCATAAAGCCACTCTATGCCACATTAAAATTTCCTTTCATTTTGTCTTTGTTTTACTCCTTTTAAAATAATTTCTTAGTTTTGTATACAAAACAAAATCTTCATTGCTTTTGAAGGCTTGAGTTCTATTTCTTCTCAACCTTTGTCATTCCATATTGGACTTTAAATCTTCTTAGTCTAAATGTATGTATGTGGCAATATTGCCATTTTTCTTGGTTGTTTCAGATTTTTTACTCTTCATTTTCATTGTGTTTTTTTGTACATTACAATTATATATAATAGTGGAATTCAGTGGGCCATATTCATACACACATGTAGCATAATTATTGACTATAATGATCAGTCTATAATTATACCATGATTTTCTATAAAAGGAAATTCTGTTTCTTTCTTTCTTTTTTCTTCTTTTCTTTTTTTGTAATTCTAGATGGAAAGAAGGCCTTTATTTTATTTTTATGTGGTGCTGAGGATCGAACCCAGTGCCTCACGCATGCTTGGCAAGTGTTTTGCACTGAGCTACAGCTCCAAAATTCTGTTTCTATTTTGCTTCCTGATGATTTTGCTTCCATTGAATGTGTGCAGCATTCTCCTCAGAGAAGAGTCCACAATGATCCCTGAATTGTAATGAAGAGTGTTGTAGTCATTTTTTTTTCACTGCTGTGACCACAAGACCTGACAAGAACAGTCAGAGTAGGAAGTTTATCTGGGGGGTCTCACTGTTTCAGAGGGCTCAGTCCATAGACAGCCAGCTTCATTGCTCTAAGAAAAACACCATGGCAAAGCGTGTAAGAAAGGAAAACAACTCAGGACATTACAATCAGGAAGTAGAAAGCATCCCTCACCACGGACAAAATGTAAACCCCTAGAGCATGCCCTGGGCAACCTACCTCCTCCAGCCACACCTACCTGCCTAGAGTTACCACCAAGTTACTTCCTATCAATGGATTAATGCAGAGTTTAGGTTAAGATTCTCATAACTCAATCATTTCACTTCTAAACTTTCTTGCATTTTCTGATGAATGAGCTTCTTAGGCACACTTCATATCTACACCATACCAGATAGTTCCAAGTCCATTACACTACAGGTATAGTTTGGATTATTTTCCTTCTAAATGCATTGGCTCACAATCTTATCTTTCTCCTTCTAAGGCTCATTTTTTTCCATTAATGCAGTTCCATGATGTCTTCCTACAGTCTATCTCCATCAGATTGGCATTTCTTCAGCCAAAAATCTTAGCATTATTGGCAAACTTGGGAGTTTGATTGTGACCACTTTCTTTTCCACATAGTTAATAAGATCAGCCTCTGAAACAATCCCTAATACTAAATAATTGGATAGATCACTAAAATAAAACAATTTATGAACTATAATTAAATCTTACATTTTTATGTCCATGCCTAAGAGTTTTGAATCAAATTTGGAAAATAGATGAATTAATTCAGTTTTTGTAGAAGGTAAAGCAATAGTTAAATGGACCCTTGAATATTCAGTGAGTGTAGGGAACTACTATCATTCTTAACAAAAGGCAAATAATAAATATCTCTACAGTGTGAATTTGAGATTCCTCTTGAAAAATTCCCTTACTTAGAAGTCATTCCAGGATAGACCTTGTATGTGCTATTGTCCTTTAATACTAAGGACCAATTATGAACAAGTCTTTCACTTCATATCCATGAGTGTGACAGAGAATAAACTAGACCATGCCAACAAAATTTTATTTACTGCACAAGGGATGGATATATATATATATATATATATATATATATATATATATATATATATATATATCTTTGAATCTATAGAATCTAATCTGTAAATCATGACTTTTTCTGAAGTTTCAATTACTCATTCTAATCCCAGAAAGTTTCTCTTCAGCTTCTACCATTTTATGACCTAGGCTTTCACACTTAGCTTCCTTCTTAGGGTTTCCACTCAAAGTCAGTGTACTACAAAGGAAATCTTGACTGGATCAGTAAAAAGTACAGACACAGATGTACAGATATGTTAGACAGTTCTGAAATTTGAAAGATGCCCAGTAATTTAACTTTGCTTTGTGAAAAAGCAAACAATTATTAAGCCATACAGGTCAGCAGGTAAAGCAATCATTAATTGTGTGAATGTAGCAAGTGGTTGTTCTCTTTTTTTCTGGATAATACTTGTAGAAGATGTTTTTGAGGCCTAAGCCACATCTTCTCAGTTCCTCTTGGGTTTCAGCTGCAGCTGTGGGATAAATCCTGTGCCAGCTGCAGGCATCCCCACACCCCTCAAGCTTCTGCTCTAACACCCCATCTTTCTTTATTCTGTTTCCACAAAGAGCAATCCAGTCAACTCTCCCAAAGACAATCCTCCTCAAGTTGAGGAGAATCAGTAGCAAATGACTGAACTCTTGGCCTTCCAGTGTCCTAGTACTTTGGTGGGGAGGATCATTCTGAGTGCATTCTATTTAGTTTCTAAGAGGGTCAGCATATGTAGTGGCACAGCAATGAATTTCATGTGTATATACCGACTCACTAACACAATTTATTGACTTTCTATGCTTCCTTGTTTCACCTTCCTCATTTCTAGCCAACTTAAGGGAGAAAGGATTTATTTTGGCTGTTTTAGAGGTTTTAGTCAATAATCAACTGGCTCCATTGCTCTGGTCCCGAGGTGAGGCAGGGATGAGACAAAGCAAACCTGTTTACCTGATGGCAGGACATGGAGGGAGAGAGAGAGGAAGGAGTCAAGGACAAGATACAGTCCTCAAGAGCACCCCCACAAGGACCCACTCTCTTCAACTAGGTCCCACTTCCTATGTTTCACCACCTCCCAATAGTTCACTCAAATTATTAATCCATCAACAAATTAATCCACTGAGGATTAATGACCCAATCATTTCCTAAAAGCTCCACATCTGAAAATTTCTCCATTAGGGACCAAGCCTTCAAACACATGAAACTTTAGGGAACATCCCAGATCCAAAAATAACATCAGGCATTCTATTTTACTACTTGAAAAAAAGTGGCAAATTATAGTAACAGTATTTAGCAATGGTAACTATGGGCATCATGAATGCTATTAACAAATGATAAAGAGAATTTTTGCTCATGAAGAATGATTTGATGAGGAAGTAAAATCATGGAAGAATGATGAAAAGCACATCATATTTCTATGAACGTTGTGGAAATTTACACCAGTGTGGTAAAAAAAAATGCAAACTCTAACTCTAGATGTGAATTTTGTGGAAGAGGAACTATATTCCTGAAAAGATATCACATAACATTATAATTGTTACTTGTAACTACATTCAAAACATCAAAGTATGCCAGTAAATTTTCTTTATATGATATAAAGGTAGAACAATGTTAGGGTTGAAATAATAAATAACATCTTCCCTTCCTAACCTCATATTGGACTAATTAAGAGGAAAACAGGAAGCTGAGCATGGTTGCACATGAATATAATCCCAGCGGCTGGGAGGCTAAGAGAGGAGGATTGTGAGTTCAAAGCCAGCCTCAGCAAAAGCAATACACTAAGCAACTCAGTGAGACCCTGTCTCTAAATAAAATACAAAATAGGAGTGGGGTAGGGGTGTGTGTGGCTCAGTGGTTGAGTGCTTCTGAATTCATTCCCTGGCATCAAAAGAAAACAAAGAGGGGGGGGGATAGAGAGACAGATACAAACACTGGTTACTGGTTACGGGTTAGACTGGCTTACAGGCCAGGACCTTTCTCATGCTTGTTCATTCAGTCACAGGAAACAATGTCCCCTCCTCCCACCACCAGGCATTCCTGAGTGGAGGGCCTCTTCCCGAAAAACTTAAAAGAGGAGAAGCCAACCTGTGTGTCTGCGTGTACTTTTTCTGCATGGCTAAATCCCAAGAAAAATCAAATTTGAGAGGACTGTAATATACCTGCCCAGTTTCTCCTTCCAAACTCCATGATCAAATATAACTCTTCACTCTGTAGGAAAGGAATACGGACATGGAGACCATAAATGTTACACTAGTTAAACATACTATGTGGAATGAGACTCAGGACTGGGGAAAAACAAGACACATATGTACTCCCAACAGATTGAGCACAAGTTGCTGAACTCAAGTTGCTGAGGATCTGTCATCATCTGAAATATCACAGTCTCCTACAACTCTTGCCATTTTCTGCTTCTAGTTTCTATTAGATAATCAAATATTTGTTTGTTAAGGTGCATTTGAGAATGACATGACTAGATTCCAAAATAAGTACAGACCATTATTATCTATTTAAAATGTACTCAAGAATCAATTATTCTGAATTCTTTCATTCATATTAGAGTTCTTGTGCACAGGGAAGCCAGCTGAGAAATACAAGGATGCTGGAAGGCAACCGTCAACCAATAAGAAAGAATCATGAAATAAAAGGTTTGGCTTCTTCTACTTTGGACAGAAAAGTTCAAGTGCATTCTACATCAGTCTGCAAAGGATCTCCAGTGGGTTTGAGTTTAGTCACCCATAGCAGTAATCAGTTCAAAAATACAATCAATATAAGAAACTCACCTTTGGGCTGGGGCTGTGGCTCAGCGGTAGAGCACTTGCCTAGAATGTGTGAGGAACTGGGTTCGCTTCTCAGCACCACATATAAATAAAGTCCATTCACAATAAAAAAAATATTTTTTTTTAAAAAAAATAATCTCACCTTTGACTTTTGTTTGTTTGTTTGTTTTAATGCTGGGGATTGAAACCAGAGTGCTTTACCACTGACCTCCATCCCAAGCCCCATTTATTTTTTTGTTTTTGAGACAGGGTCTCACTAACTTTCTTAAGGACCTCACAAGGTGGCTAAGGTTGGCCTCAAATTTGCAATCCTCCAGCCTCAGTGTCCAAGTCACTGGGACTACAGGCATGTGCCATCAGGCCCATTTCACCATTGATTTTTAACCAGTATTTGATATTATCTAGTTTCAATAGTTGCTATTAAAAGATAATCCAGTGTCACTTTTTTCTATCTTCCTCTCTCTCTCTCTCTCTCTCTGTCTCTCTCTCTGTCTCTCTCTCTCTCTCTCTCTCTCTCTCTCTCTCTCTCTCTCTCTCTCTCACACACACACACACACACACACACACACACATACATACACACACACACACAGGAAAGTCATTAGAAATGAATCTAATGACTTTACAAGTTACAAGAGACCTGGACAGTTTAGATTCATTTAAAATTTTAGAAGTCCCTCATAGTTAATAGCCAATGTTGATAGACTCTTTAATGTGCAAGAAGCTTTAGTGTGTCAAGAATATTATCCCTAATGCCTAATTTATTTTCCTAATAAAATCATTAAATATATAATAGTACTTCAGGCATTAAAAGTTAACATTCCTATAAATATCTACACTGTACCTCATAATTAAGAAATCAATATTTCTCCAAACATTTGAACATTGACTACAAACTTATTTATTTGAATTACCCTACAATTCAATTTAAATCACAAACGTGCTATTTCATAATCTAATGTTCTAAAGCTTTAAACTCTTTAAGTAGTAGGACAAACACATGGATTAAATGATAATAATATGAATTTATTATTGCACTTTCAGTGAAATCAGTTAAATTTTTCTTGAATTTAAAACCATATATTTATATTCTTTTCTTTATTAACTTCCTTCATAACCTGTGGCATGTTCTTATTCTTTCATATGAGTCACAGTGAGTTTAGCATAGGTATCTTCCTAGCAACAACCTTGATAGTCAAAAATGAAAAAGTTTCATTTCTAGTTTAGGAGGTAGATTATGGATTATCTGGCACAGATTCCTGATTGGGATGTGGGACAAAGATGTACCTGCACTTTATTCTCTCAACAATCATTATTGATGTATCATTATTATTACATCTGCTTAAAAAGTTATTCTGAAACAATAGCTTAAAACAAAACTATCCATTACCTCATCACTTCTGTGAGTCAGAATCTGGGCACTGCTCATTCCGAGGCTCAGGGCTTCTCTCAAGTCTACTATCAAGATGACATTCAGAGATGCAAATCAAAACCACTCGAAGATTTCATCTGACTCCAGTCAGAATGGCAGCTATTATGCATACAAACAACAATAAATGTTGGCAAGGATGTGGGGGAAAAGGTGCACTCAGCTGGTGGGACTGCAAATTGGTGCAGCCAATATGGAAAGCAGTATGGAGATTTCTTGTAAAATTGGGACTATAACTACCATTTAACCCAGCTATCCCACTCCTCAGTCTATACCCAAAGGATTTAGAAACAGCATACTACAGGGATACAGCCACATCAGTGTTCATAGCTGCACAATTCACAATAGCTAAACTGTGGAACCAACCTAGATGCCCTTTGATAGATGAATGGATAAAAAAAAATGTAGCATGTATACATAATGGAATATTACTCAGCAATAAAAGAAAATAAAATCATGGTATTTGCAGGTAAATGGATGGAGTTAGAGAAGATAATGCCTAGTGAAGTTAGCCAATCACAAAAAACCAAATGCCCAATGTTTTATTTGCTAAAAGGAGGCTGATTCATAGTGGGATATGGAGAGGGAGCATGGGAGGAATAGACAAACTCTAGATAGGGCAGGGGTATTGGAGGGGAAGGGAGGGGCCTGGGGTAATTAATGATGGTGGAATATTATGGAGATCATTGTCCAAAGTACATGTATGAAGACACAAATTGGTGGGAATATACTATGTATACATCCAGAGATATGAAAAATTGTGCTCTGTATATATAATAAGAATTGTAATGCACTCTGCTGTCATATATAAATAAAAAAAATTTAAATGTTTTTGAGGAAAAAAAAACAAAAGATGACATTCAGAGATAAGCCATTTACAAGGCTCAACTGAATGAGTTTCCAAGCTTATTAATTTGGCTGTGTGCAAAATTCAATTCCTCCTGGGCATTTCTTCACTTCCTGTTGACTAGAACTACCCTCAGTTCCTTGTTGCTTGGGCTTCTCCATAGCACAGCTCACAACATGGCAGTTGGCTCCACCAGAGCAAAAGAACCAACAAAGCTCAAGAGACAGTCAAGGGTAACTGTGGTGCAGATGATGGGCAATCATCCATACTGATCAGTGCTTTTGGTATATTTCTACTTTTTCATGAACCTTTTGTTTTAGTCACTCTTCTCTGTGTTACTCCTCTATATTTAATCAGAGAGAAACAAACAAACATGCAAAAAAACTATAACTTGTCAAGTTCATATGCACAAGAGAAGGAGCAAAACTTTGTCTATTTATTAGAATAATTTCTTTACAAGTAATCCTATTCTATTATATGTTCTTCCTTTATTATGTTCAAACTTTTCACACTTATAAATTTTTTTCTCTTTGATGTGTCATTCTGAATTCATGGACTTTCACACATTCAGTTATGTCAAATTAACAACAATTATCATTGTTTTAATGCTCAATTTTTCATAACTTGAACAGTTGATCTTTCCTTAGATGGGTCCTTTATCTTTTCAGGTCTTTCCTCAACACTGTCAAAAACATCTTTCCTCTCTTGTTGAAAACTGCATGTTTCAGATCTATTGCTTTAAATCGTAACTTTTTCCTGCTTTAAAACAATGAAACCATTACCCTCTAATAAGTCATGATTCTCTTTAGTGGAAAACGGTATATCAGGAAGGGGAAAAAAACCCTCTGGGTATTAGGAGTACACATATTTGCACTGTTGTAAGAGAGTGCTAATATTTGCTAAATTGTAGAAAAAGATATGGAATAAGTTTTTCTTTTTAAGGTCAAGTTTGATTTTTCTAATCTAACATTATATTTAGCATTCTGTTGTTTGTCCTATGTATTTAAAAAAATTTACAAACTACTAACAATTTTTACTACTCAAAATGCAAATCTGGTGAGTAAGATTCACAGTATGTAGTTTCCCAACAAGGAAGTAAAGAACTTCCTGAATTAGTCCAAGCAACTCACGTCAACCGAACCCTAAAACTCACTTCAAGTTAATAACCATTATTGTGCAATCTTTTTACTCACCCTCTCAGTTTCTCATAATATTGAGTATTCATTCCTGTGACTTCTTTTTATCTATGATTTAACAGCTTCTCAGTGATCGACTATGCAAAGTCTTTGCACTTATTCAAACAGAACTGCTTTTAAGTGAAGAAAGAAAGAAAGGTCTATATGAAACCACCAACTCCAAATCTTCTCCTAAATATAGACAAATATTCCAATTTTCATAACTTTACCATCTCCTTCAACAACCACCCTTCCATCCATTACTATTTCTGTACTTGAAAAGGTGACCATTATTATATTCACAGAAACTAAAATGAAATACACATGCACACAATGAAGGTATTTTTTTTTACTAGTACATAATAATTACACAGAATACTGGACTTCATTATGGTATTTTCATGTGTATAGCATAATCTGATCAATTTCAATCTCTAATTTTTTTACATACTTTCTGCAGCAAACATTGCTGTTTGATTGAGCTAATATTCCCCTGTGTCCCACTCCTTTCTTGCTGTCTCCAATTATAGCAGGTAAGAAACTAAGTTCTCACTTGAATGATGAACAATGCAATTACCATGTGACTATTCCAAGGCATGGGATAGGAGCTGTTAAATCTACCTGCAATTTAATCCTTATGTCACAGTCTTCTTCTAGAGAAACCCAAACTAAGACAGCATTGGGAGGAGTAATTCTTATAATACTGTAGCAACCCAATGTCTTACCATTGGTGAACTGAGTCAGACTACAAGGGGAAGAGGATAAACAGCATATACAACATCTCTCAGATTTGAGAGACAGAAGGACTGTAAAGATAATAAGACCTGGGAGGTATTTGGGTGTTGTGCAATTGATATGATAAAGAAAGAAAATTGAAAAGTCACATCAAGCAACCACCAACTCAGAAAAGAATGAGAAAGTAATTGGTCTGTGATGTCAGTATTTAAAGAGATCCTAAGCACAGTACAGACTGTGTTAAAACCAGTATATGTGGAATTTACTATGTTCCACTAACTCTCTTTCATTAAATGGTTTATTTAGAGTCTTATCATCACTTTGTTTCTCCAAAGCTGAGACCACAATTTGAAGAATCAGTAATATTACAGAGTAAACTCATCACAGGTCATGAGTGCATCTAAATGGTGCCAGGAGTAGACTGTGGCAGACGCTGTTGATGCTCCAGCCATATCACCTCAGCCCTGACCATCTGTTCATGCAAGCCTGGCTCCCCACTGAAGCACCTTCATCTCTTTGCCTGATGGCTTTCTCTGGTCACTAAAGTCTGCTCTGCCTCTACACAGAATAGACAGGGAGTTCTTGAAAACAAACGCCTTACAAGATCAATCCTCAACCAAGGAACACTGGGCATGGTATATAAACAGTCCATCTACCCCCTACTTTGGGCAGGATAACCCCAAGGCTTTGGCTCTACTCCATTTCATTCCACATTACAAGTTACTCGATAATACACTGTTTATTGGTTTTCTTCCCTTTCATTTCTCACTTCCCCACTCTTCCACTAGCATTTCCACAGATTCTTTCCCAGATATGCTATTTGTATTCAAGTGTTCATTTGTGGGGAGGAATGCACATTCAGCTCTATAAGTAAGCAGAAAAGGAAACACAAGATTTCTTCCCTTTCATATTTAGGATTCTGGAAGATCACCTCAGTTTCACATCACAACCAAGGATGTCTGATGATATTAACATTTATCATATGTTCTTTAGACACAAAGCCTATAAGATATTTGGATATCCTCATGTGGAAATTCGTCAAAAACCAAAAGTCTGGCTAGGAATGATAAATGAGGTGACATCATTATTGAAGCTGCTGAGGATCAGCAGTAATGCCAAGATTTAAAGTGGGGCCAGTTCTGTAAGTGGAGGATCACTGTGCCCTGGCCATGCCAAGAGACCCAGACACACATTTTATCAGATGCAGATTTCTGCAGGTGATTCCAGAAGGCTGCCTAGTGGTTATGAGGGACAAAAGAATTTACCCAGAATCCAAGAAGAACTTAAAGCCTCATGAAGATCAACCTTCATTTCTCCCAGAACCATGAAGACAGGTGCCTTTCCTTGACCCCAGATGTCATCTTTCAAGTAGGATAGGAGAAAAGGTGTCCTCCAATAGCTGAACTTTGAAATATCTCAAAGCTTATGTAAAGTTAGATTCTTTTAAATAAGAAGAGACTGTGATAATTTTAACTGGCAAGTTTAAATTCTGCCACAACACAGCTTACATCATCCAGCAAAAGGGGCTCAAGAAGTCTTAAGTGAATGTCACTACATAGAGATTTAATATCTTCAAAGAATATCTGAATCAACACTTCCCCTCACTTGTTTAGGGAAAATGTTTTTGATATATAATGTTTATAAAAATGCAGCCCTAGCAACATCAAAAAGGATACATGTATATTTGCACTTTCCTGATTCATAGAGAAAGAGAAAGGCAAATGTGTTGGCACTGCAGGCTGCACAGACAGGAGAGCTTGTGGGATGCAGTCAGCAGCACTGACCTGAGACAAGGAACAAGGTGAGGCCACAGGCTGGAAGATTCTGAGCCTCAGGGAACCTGAAAGGAGGCCAAATAGCAAATAATAACCTTCCTTGTCCCGTCACCTTCTCTCTAGAAACTCTTGACCCCCTACTCACTCCTCCATTGTCTGTCCAGTCTTCTCTTAACCATTCAGCCACTCTGAACCAAAATGCTATTAAGAAAGATTATCCCACATCAAGGGAATCTCTTTCTACTTTACACCTATAGAAATCTGTTCAGAAGAAAGAAGTATTTGCATATTAAAATCTTGTTTTTGAACTATGAAATGGGTCCTAACACAGAAACTGGAGAAAGAGAAATATTGAGATCTCAGAGGTTTCTTACTCACACAAATGTTAGCCTGAGCTCCAAATCCACTTTGATAATAAACAAAATACCTTCAAGCATGACTACACAGAATGCTTTTCAAGGTGCTATGTAGAAAATGGTGCAGTTACTAGAAATCTAAAGTGGAAAAGATAATACCACATACAAAATTTTCTTTACTGACTCAATCTGATAATTAGCAAGGGGGAGGGTAAAAGTGAGGATTAGATCTTCCGTATGGCTGGGAAGTAGAGGAAATCATGAAGATAAGGGAATCAGGGGTGTCACTAAGCATGCTGTCAATGAGGGAAGCAAAATAAAGTAATTAAATCCCAGGTTTGCTACCAGATGGGCTTGGATTTTAATCCTGGCTCTGCCACCTGTTACCAGTGTGATCTTAGCAACTGATTTAACCTTTCTGAGAATTAACTAAATGTTGTGCAGATTAACTGAGATTATATAAAAATCTCAGGAACATCAAAGATGTCCAATAAATATTAATCTTCTCACCCCATTCAAACCTACTTCCCACCTCTAGGAGAGAGAGAGGAGTGGAACCTAAGGTAAATAAGACCGAACTTACAGAAAAAAAAGAAAAGGTAGAGATTCAAGGAAGTGCAGAAAGAACAAAATACTTTTTGGAAGATTCCTTGGTTTTCTAGCACATGTATTCAAATAACTCAGAGTAATTTCCATGTCTAGGCTGAGCAGCCGAATATTTACATCATCTTGACACCTACTAGCCAGCTGCAGCCTCCTCAAGAGCCTTGGGAGTCCACCTAAGATCAAGTCCAAACTGGAAAATCAGCTAAAATGATTACTCGCAGGCCTTTTCCCAGAGGCTCTGATTCAAAACGTCCTACTTCATTTTCACAAAGGAAGCTATCATTTTGAGACAAATAAGTGTTTCCTCTCCATTTATCACTCCTATTGCTGAGTTTTCTTGTTTCTCTTCTGTTCAGTCAAAAACACCATTACCTTGGGACAAAAAAGAAGAACAAGAATCTAATGATGAGTTTTCAATAGACCTTTAAATTCCACAGAGCCCATAGTTTTAATGGAGTTGGGGGGAGTTATTTTGAACTGAAAAAAACAAAGATTATACCATAAACAATAGATTTGGGAAAGGGACAAATAATGCCTCATTCCCCTTCTACCCTGTTCCCAAGATGCGATGCCCAACTGAAGGAAAGGAAGTGTTGCAGAAGGAGAGTAGAATTAGGTGTGCATATGGAATTCTTGACTAGCCAAGATCAAGAAGCTTCAAGGACTGTTTAGACTAAACCCCTGATGATATAGAACCATTTCAAAAGACAATACCTGGGTCTTAGATTCAACCTCCTTAAATGAGAGTGAAGTAGAACTCTGAATAAATTTAAAGCTACAATGACAAAATAATCCATAAATTCCTGGACTTAACTAAATGTCTGTAGATTCATTTTCTGTCATCAATTGGGAACAATGGATCTAGGCAGAAATTAAATCCAATCATGTGAAAGCTTTATAAAAGTTATCTCTCTATGTACCTTGGATGCAGGTGGCCAGCCAACCACACTAAGAAATGTTGTATACCCTACTGAGTAGTTCCAGATCCTCCCCTATTCAGACCTTGAGCATCTCTTGTAAAAATGAAATAATAATAATAATAATAATCACTATACAAAGTTAGGGTAAAGATTTAATAAAGTAGAATACTATGCATATATTAAAAATAATATTGTATGCAGTGGTATGCAACTGTAAATCCAGTGATTCTGAAGGCTGAGGCTGGAGGATTGCAAAGCCAGCCTCAGAAACTTAGCAAGACTCTTAGCAAAACTTTGTCTCAAAATAAAAACATAAAAAGGATCAGGGTTGTACCTTAGTGATAAAATTCCCCTTGGCTCAATCCCCAATCAAATGTGCATCATGTTAGTAACGGGACTAAATTATTTCTACATCAACAAAAAAATTAATAATAATATTATAGACTTCAAATTCTGACCAAGTTAAATAAACTGGATTTATCCTCTCACTTTAAACAACTACAAACATGAATAAATATATGAAGAAACAATGTTCAAACATGGAACAACAGGCAGAGCAGGACTGTGACCTACAAGAGATGGAAAACAAACCAGTTGAGACCTACACTTGCAAAAGCTTACTGCTTGGAGACAGTTTCCTGTCACCAGGAGAGGAAGGAAGAACCCTAACATAGACCATCTTATAACTTTCTTGAGGAGATACAGATTGGAATTCAAAGCAGCTGTAATACAGAGGGCTAAGTAATGAAAAGAAAGAAGCTCCATAGAGAACATCATAGGTGTGTTGATTAATCCTATTGAGTCTTTGGCTGAACACTGATTTATAAATATATAAGGAGAAAGTGTGTAGAATTAGGGAATAGTACACCAAAAGGGAATCAGCAAAATAATTCTAGACTCATAGAAGGCTGGAAATAGTTTGTCCTCCCACCAGCTATGGTGGAAAGAGCTGAAAATACATGATCATCAAACATCTCAAATGTGCATCATGTTAGTAATGGGACTAAATTATTCCTACACCAAAGGGTTCTCTATACCTACAAAGCTTAAAACTGTGAAAGGTTGCAAGTAATTAACTGTTCCTAGACAAAATCCAGCACTACTTAAAACAGTAAGTCAAAATCTATAAGTCAACTACATAAATTCACAATATATGATTTCTGATAAAATTTATAAGGCATACCCTCAAACAAGAAAATGTGAACATAGCCATGAAAAAAAATCATACTTTAGAAATATATGCAGAAAGGCATAAATATAAAACTAGCAGAAAAGGATGTTCAAACAGTTCATGTAAAAGAGTCCATATATTTAAAAGAGTGGAGGAACACATAACCATGATAAAAAGAAAAGTGGAGAATATATTTTTTAAAATATACTTCCAGAGATGAAAAAGTACTAAATCTGAAATGAAAAAGGAAATAAATAAAATATGGTCAACAAAAACTAGTTGTTGGAGAAGAAAGTATTAGTGAACTTGAAGAAGACAAAACAATATAAAATTCTGAAAATGTTAAAAAAAATAAAGGAACAATATACTGAAAGACAACTGAGAAGAACCTCAGTACTCCGGTCTAACACAGAAGTGATTGGAGATTGAGAAAGAAGTAAGGGAGTAGAGAAATAAAACAATTTGAAAAAATAACATAAAATCCTCAAATTAGATGAAAATTCTTAAGTCCAAATATCCAACTAACGCAATGACCCAAAATAGGACAAACTTGAGGAAATTCATGGCAAGGCACATAAAAACCAAATTACTGAAATGATTGTTTTAATTGGTACAAAAAATTGTTTGATCAATTCAACACCCCTTTAAGAAAAAGCTTTCAATAATCCACAAATAGAGACATCAGCCTGAAAAGAATATCTATGAAAAACCTATCACCAAGGTCACATTTACTGTGGATTTAGAATAAAATAAAAAAGAACATCTCAGCACTCTTTCCTCAACATTGTCCTGATGATCTTAGCCTGTAATCTAAGGCAACAAAAATCAATAAAATCATGTGGTTTGGAAAGGAAAAGAATTTTTAAGTTTCTTTTTTTTCTTTTTTTTCATAGAGGATACATAGCAAATATAGGAAATTTCAAGGAATATACAGAAAATATACTAGTACTGCCAAGTGAGCTGAGTGAGGCAAAGTCACAGGATTCAAGGTTGATAGACAAATATCAATTCTATTTCTATATTCTAGCAACAAAAATTTTTAGAAATTGAAATTTTATAAAATATATTATTTACATTCACATCCAGAAATAAGAAATACTCAGAGTTAGATCTGATCAAAACAATATGTAAACCAGGCATGGAGGTGCATGCCTGTAATCCCAGCAGCTCGGGAGGTTGAGACCAAAGGATGACAAGTTCAAAGCCAACCTTAGCAATAGCAAGGTGCTGAGCAACTAAGTGAGACCCTGTCTCTAAGTAAAATACAAAATAGGGCTGGGGATATGGCTAAGTGGTTGAATGCCCCTGAATTTAAACCCTGGCACACACACACACACACACACACACACACACACACACACACAAATATATTTGTGTGTGTGTGTGTGTGTGTGTTTAATACACAGAAAACACAAAACATTTCTTAATGTTCAATACTTAAATAATTGACGGGATATATCTTAATTGTGGACTAGACATTTAAGTAATGTTCATTTGTCAATTCTTCACAAATTGATCTATGTATACAATTCAAGCTCAACAAATGTCCTAGCAGTCTTCTCTGTTTAAATTGATCATTTCTATTCTAATATTTATGTGACCATACAAAGGACTTAGAATAACTCCCCACAAAAAATAATTTAAAGCTAGCAATTCTTTCAAAATCATAACCGACTTCAAAATTGTATATAAAATTATACTAATACAGGGGTAATGGTAAAGATATAGATCAGTGAAACACAACAGAGCTCAGAAATACAAACAAAAATATTAAGTTCACAATACTAAAGCAGTAACTCTCAAAAGAAATTATTTTGCATCCCCCCAACCCCCCAAAGAACATTTGCAAATGTCTGGAGATAATTTGGTTGGTTGAAATGGGGAGGTACTATTGTCACTTAATGGCTAAAAGCCAGAGATGCTGCTAACCATCCTACAATACACAGAATAGCTCCCCACAAAAAAAGAATTACATGACCCAAAGTATACATAGTAGGGAGACTGGGAAACACTGAGCTAAGGCAGTTTAATGGGTAGAAGATAGCCTTTTTAACAAGTATAGATAAAACCATTAAAAATTTACATACAAAAAAAGAATCTTGACCTATTCATCTTTTGGGGGGCGGTGTACCAGAGATTGAATGAACCAAGGGTACTTAACCACTGAGTCACATCCTCTGTCTAATTTTTCATTTTTTTTAATTTTGAGATAGGGTCAACTAAGTTGCTTAGGACCTCACTAAGTTGCTGAGTCTGTCTTTGAATTTGGGATCCTCCTGCCTCCACCTCCTATCTGCTAGAATCACGGGCATTCGACACTGTGCCCAGCCTATTCATCTTAATGAATACAAAAATTAACTTGAAATGAATTTTTGACTGAAATATAAGAACAAAAACTATAAAACTTCTGAAACCTGTGCTAGCAGTATTAGGCAGATTTATTAGAGACACAAAAAGTACAATTAAAAATGATTACTCTAGGGGCTGGAGCTGGAGCTCAGTGGCAAAGCGCTCAACTAACATGTTCGAAGCCCTGGGTTCGATTCTCAGCACCACATAAAAACAAATAAATAAATAAAGATATTGTGTACAACTAAAAAATAAATATATATTAAAAAAATAATTACTCTAGCCTGCTGCAGTAGCACATGCCTGTAATCCCAGCAGTTTGGAAAGCTGAGGCAGGAGGATTGGAAGTTCAAAATCAGCCTCAGCAGTGTAATGAGGCATTGAGGAACTCAGCAAGACCCTGTCTCTAAATAAAATATTTTAAAAAGGGCTGGGGATATGGTTCGGTGGTTAATCCCCCTGGATTCAAACCTTGATACCAAAAAATAATTTTTTTAATCAATTACTCAAACATCAATATTAAGACACTTATTTTTTTTGTTTATTTGTTTGTTTATTTTAGGTGCCCGGGATTGAACACAAGGGTGCTTAGCCTCATCCCTACCCCTTTTTATGTTTTATTTTTAGACATGCTCTTGCTAAGTTGCTTAAGCCCTACCTAAATTGCTGAGGCTGGCTTTGAACTTGGAATCCTCCTGTTCCTCTTCCCTAGCTGCTAGAATTACAGGCATGTGCCACCATGCCCTGTTTAAAACTCTTTGGACACTATTGTATATGAATATGAGTTAAAAGTTCCTTCAGCCACAATCCCTCCTTGAGAATGAAGTGACAAAAAGCTGAAAAAATATGTCAGGTAAATGGAACCATAGATGTTGCCTCAGGTGTTACTTCTAAATTTATCATTTCATAAACAAAATTTTTTTGATAGTTTAAGCCAATTTAAAATGTTCTGTTTCTTGTAACCACAGTCTTCCTAATCAAAGCAGGTATAAACCAAAATGTTAGCAGTTCTTTGTGGTGATAGGATAACCAATGGTTTCTAGTTTTCTTTTTATGGTTTATTGATGTACATTTTCTGCAATAATGGTGATGACATCTGACATTTATTAATCTTTCACTCTGAGAACTGCACACTTTACATACATAACCTCATTTTAGTCCTCTCAACCAGTCTATGATATAAATGTTATTATGTTCCCCTTTTTAAGATGAGGAAACCAGGCATCAGTAAGTACCTTGTAAAGAAAAAGAATAATCTGCCCGAGCAAATAGCTAAAGAAGAATTAATTCCAGACAATTTTACTACAGATCCTGTTCTCTTAATAATAATACAAAGCAGTAAATATAAATTCTCTTATAATACAAAAGCATTATTTTAAAAATTATAAATGCATGCTCGAATATTAAGAAATTCTGGAATGCATAAACTGAACAATGCTCAGTTCCAGGTACCAGCATTTCTGATCAAGTCAGTACCAATGGGGAGTTATGTGTTTCCTGGATTAGAATGATGAACACATGATGAACAATCACTAAAAAGAACTTTCAAGCGTTGTCAGAAGTTTCTCTCCCAGATCCTTACCAAGTCTTATGGAGCAGTCTCTCTCTTTGCTACACAGACTTTCTTTTTACCATTTGCTTCTAAACAAAATTCAAAAACTCAGTATTGATCTATATATGCTCTTAACTAAAAAAAAAGCTACATTTTTCAAAAACCATTTTATTTATTTTTGACATTCAGAGGTAAAAGTGAACCAAAGCATTTTCACTACCAGTCATGAGATTCTGAAAATATCCCATTGAATTGGAAAGTTTGAGTCAAAAGTTTCCCCTTAAGAATACATCTCATAAGTAGGGTCTCTTTCTATTAGCTAAGGTGTAGCTTAAAATCTCAATGACTAACTGTTGAGAGCCACAGCCGAAGGGGCCCCAGCAAACTTTCAGACTGCCAGCTAATGATTGGCTCACAGCAGCCCCAGCAACTTCTAGCTCATTGGCTCCTCTGTGGTGATGCTCATTGGGCTGTTTCCCTGCCCTTTCGGACTATGGAGCTGCTCATTGGTGGACTTTTTTGGCTCCGCCCATGCGACCTCAAGAGCAGGAGGATTGTGGGAGGTGGAGAGGCTTGTGGTTTTGGGAGAGGCTTGTGGGAAGCCGGTGGTGGCAGTTGGGCTCTGAGGGTTTTTTCTGAGGAGCTGTTTTGTTTGGCGTGTGTGGTTCTAAAAATAAAGTTTGTTTCTTTTGACAAGAGGCTCCTGATTGTGCCCAGCCAGACTGTGGCAACTAACACAAACTAAGTTTATTTCCAATTCAAATAAAATCCATTCAGGTAAGACAGGACTTTCTGCGTGTAATCAGGCTGATAGAGTTTCAGCAATCTTCCAATGATGACACCATTAATAATCGTAGGCCATGACATATAGCCAGCAACCAGCAAAGACAAAGAGTAGCAGATAATATAAAATGATTTTATGGTCTAGAAAAATAAACACTTCTATGTACTGTCCTTTGGGCAAAACTCAATCCCATGTGTCTACCATGATAATGGGAGAACTGAGAAATGGTAGCCTATGGATGAACAGCTGCTTCTCAGCAACAGCAACCAAGGAAAGTATATGGGTCAGTCATAAACACCAAACTCATGATAGATTATCCAACAGGAATTAAATACAAGCAATTATTTAGAAGGAGTGAGAAGAGCTGGGAAAAAAAGGTTAAGAATAGACAATTCTGAGAATAGCAACCTCACAAAAGTGCAAGTACTTCCTCACCCCTGAAGCTGAAGGAACAAGGGAAGGAAGCAGTGTTGTTGATGTCCAGGAGGCAGAGCTCTCTGTAAAAGCTGGAATCTTGGTTAATCTGTCCAATACATGCTGCAAGTCCTTGAGATTCACCCAAAGAAAATAGAGAACAGCAGAACTATCTTAGCTTTCCTTCTTGCCACCTTCCATTCCCTGCTTACAGCCTGTGCTTCCCCTTGGTCAAGTTTAGCTATAAATCGGTTGGTAAGAAATGAGCCCCCTGCATTGTAGATCATAGAAGCAACAAATAAATAAATAATCAACACTAAAAGGAGCATGCATCTTTAGTGACTTTTAAGTCACATTACTTATATGAAGTAAACAGACAACATTCTGATAGACTTAGTAAATAAAGAATCTTTCCTATCACAGTAGAAGGAGAATACATTGAAACATCTATATAACCAGTGATACCCCAAATCACTCAAAGAATGAGTAGCCCTTTTCTAAGTGTAACAAAAGCAGATGTAGACTTGTGATTAAGATAAGGAATATCAAATTTCAAGACCTCTTACTTACATGAGAGGTCCAAGTACCATTGGAAGGTATAGAAAAAAAAAAAAAAATATATATATATATATATATATATATATAGTGACATATTTTTGTTAAATTTGTGAAAAGAAGATATTTTAAATACTTCTGCATCTTTTCACTCCAAATCTTCCATACAATTTCCCTGGTTGATAGTGTCCATAAAGTTTTTGAAATCTGACTAAGAGAAAGTTGAACAAGGATAGATTTAGTTTGGCTTTTGTAAGATTTATTAATGTTCAGAGTTACTGCCGGGTTTAATAAATTACTAACCCTCCCCTTGTATGCTTTACCATTAATACCACACCCCAGTGTGCTGACTTGAGATCGCAACATGAAAGCCCAGATCAGTAAGTGAGAATGCCCTGCAGTATTTGGCACCACAAATAGAAGAATAGCAGAAGAAAAATAAGAGCAAAAATGTTGACTAAGAAGTTAGTCTGTGGAAATATCCACTACACATCAGCTATGTAATACCAGAAACAGAGGAGTAACAAACTAAACTCATCAATAAACTAAATAAAATTATCCTCATTGACAAATGTATTCAACAATGAAATTCATACAATTATAAATTCACCATATCTCTTTTTTATTTTTAATTAAATTGTATTTCATAGAATGTGTAGAAATTCATATATTTGAGAGGCAAAAATCTGTAGCAGTACTGCAGATAGCAAGTACGGCTATGTGGAATTAGAGATTAATATTTATGCACCTACTTGCTAGTAATAAAAATCAAATTGCAGCTCTGGGGCTGTAGCTCAGTGGTAGAGCACTTGTCTAGCATGTGTGAGGCATTGGGTTCCATTTTCAACATCACATATAAATAAATAAAATAAAGGTCCATCAACAATTAGAAAAAAATATTTTTTTAAAAAAATTTCAATCAGTTATGCAAAAGAAAATTCTATTCTCTTTATTTAAAGTGACCCCACATTATTTTTGTCATAAAAGAGACAAAGTGTTAACACAAAAAAAGAAAATAATATATGTCAGCTATTGATTTTAAAAATCATATTATTTATGTTTTCCTGTATTTTGTGATTTTTGTGATATTTGTCATTTTTTCAATTTTTTGGTTTTGCAATCTCCTCTCTCCTTATTAAATAAATATTCACTATTGCACCTATTTTTCTATTCATTTTATATGCTTTTTCTTAATGAAGATTTCTAAAATCTAAAAGCTTCAGACATATTTACTGTATCCTTCCCAAACACAAATTTTAGGGTCTATTTCAAATAATGTCTATTGTGTGCAATTGAAATGTGAAGCACATTAGGAGATAGTTAAATATATTAATGTAACATTATGTATGCTTCCTTCCAACAGAATAGTTCTGAATTACCAATGAGATCTTTCATGGGAAAGCACTCTGAAAAGTAATAAGTGCTCTATCAATACAAACTACTGTCTTGATTATCCTTTTAAATACAAGCATCTGGAGCTCTCAACATTTGTTTGGCAAATATTTAGTGATCTTCCACTAAGTGCATGGCATTCCTGGGGTGTTGAGGGTATGAAGAGGAAGCACATTCACACTTGCCATCAGGGAGTTCACAGTCTCACTTGAGAAAAATGTACTGAATATAAAATTAAGAGAAAATTCCCTATTAGTAAATTTCAATGTTGTTTTTATTACAATCTACATTTTAAAGTGGAGATGGTAATCACACACACACACACACACACACACACAAAAGAGAAGGTTTCACAGAGAACAATACTTATATATACTACATGCTATACTTATTTATAGTTTTCTCTTATATTTAATTTTATTTTTTAAATTCTGATTTTATTACCTCCTAATAAATTTAATTGATTTTATTACCTCCTAATGGATCACACTTTACCATTTGAAAAATACTGTTCTATATGATTGTCTTGTTCTATGGGTTCTAGACTTAAAAATCCACAAACATAAATTGAACAAAAATCCCCACTAGTTCTAACAAAATTTTAACTCTATTGAGTAAATTGAAATCCTAACAGACCCCTTTTTCCAATTATTCATATATATACATGTATATTTATGTATATATGTATGTGTATGTATATGTATATATATTAAATTATCTCAAAGACATCAGCTGTCTTCCTATACACACACATAAACATTCACACACCTTCATTTTCTGTGTCTATATGTTAATTTTGATTGCTTTTGCACAGTGACAACTGTAGAGAAAGCTCCCTGCAGAGAATCATAGGAGTCGGAGTGAAAGGGTTATTTTAGGGGTTCTTTACCATCCAAGAATTGCACTAAGCCACAAGAGCTTTCTGACAGGACTTGGCAAGCTTTGCATTATAGTCAAGATTGTTTATTCTGTTGGCAAATTTGTCATAAAAAGGTTTGGCTCTTTTCTAAGGTATTTGTGAATATGTGTGCACATATATGTGTATGTATGTATTTATAAATATTCTACAGAATATATAGATATAGATAGATACATAGAGATACTTTTAAAAATCTTTACTGGTAACATGTGTGCCTGAGTTTTTATGCATATGTCATTATAATTATAAATAATTATTTACTTAGAACATGCATCACAGTGATGGAATAGTGCTAAAATCCTCCTTCCTCACCATAGAATTTCTCTATATTTAAAATGAGCTCCCCATTAATTCTACATGTCTCAGAATATGATGATACACAAGAATAGGAGCAGTCATAATGGGAAAGAGAAAATATGTTTCAAAATTCAAGAGTAATGGGCTGGGGATGTGGCTCAAGCGGTAGCAGGCTCGCCTGGTATGCGTGCGACCCAGGTTCGATCCTCAGCACCACATACCAACAAAGATGTTGTGTCCGCCGAGAACTGAAAAATAAATGTTGAAAATTCATTCTCTCTCTCTCTCTCTCTCTCTCTCTCTCTCTCTCTCTCTCTCTATCTCTCTCTCCTCTCTCACTCTCCTCTCTCACTCTCTCTTTAAAAAAAATTCAAGAGTATTAATAACTTCCTACTCTCATTGATGAACAAATGTTGTACTCAATTCATTTCTCTCTTGCAACTGAAGAAGAATTGATGCTCTTGCCTTTCTTAGTATTTTTCTCTTGACCAGAATTCACAAGGAGATTCTCTCCTTTGGCCATTTCAAGAATGAACATAATCAGGCTGGAATAAGAACCTCATCAAGCAACTTTGGGGCATCTATAACATGCCACTGGTGTATTCCTTGGAGTGGTGCACAGTACAATGTGATTAAGTTAGTTGATTTTCAACTCCTGGCTGGTTTAACTCTGTCACAGTGGTATATAGACAAGTTTGGTAGGCATTTAGTGAGGTGAGGATCTGAAGATAAAAGGAATGGGGGGATAAGAGAGAAATTCAGAATTACAAGTATATGCTAACCAGTTACCATTTGGAAATGAGCCCAATTTTTGCTTTTAAGTAAATTTGTGCTTTGCATTTATTAGCTGAAATAGCACAAAGATTGGATCACCAATAGTTTTCTTGTTCTTTTAATTAATAATGAAATTTAGTAACTGCAATTCTCTGTCTCCAAAATCTCCAATTTTTACTTCATCTTACAGGATCATATTTACTGCAACCCATCTTTTCCATAAACGCCAAATTTGTATGCCCTCCTCTTTCTAATATGACTCAAGCCTTTTAAGACCACTAAACACTGTGTCCCTTGACTGCAGTGTCTATTTTCCCTTTCCAATCTAACATCCGTCAAGATCAAGGGTGGATAATTCTTCTGTGAAGCCTTCTCTGACAAACACAAATAGAGTGAATTGCTTTATCTCATACCATGAATAACTCTTACCTAGTTTTTTTTTTTGGTGTTTCTCTTTTTCCTCCTCTATGCTGTATCATATTTATATTCTATTTTCTGTGCCTTTTATGGAAATTGATTCTGGGGTGTTAATAGGTTAATCAATTTATTAATCCATAATCAATGTGACTGTCCTGAATTCTTGACTGTTCTTGGGAGCCCTATTTTATTCTGAAGGCCTATTTTATTCTGTCATTTCAGAACTTCCAAAATATATTTATTAGAAGTTGATGAGTATAGTTTGCACATCTTTGAAGTCTGTCTTCAAAGGTATTGGGGTCACATCTCATATCCATTGATAATGAATCTGTCTTGATAGTGATTATATCTCGAGTATGTCTTCATTATTTTGGTTCCTTCTAAATCAGAGACAAGTTATTTTGAAAATTTACACTGCTACTCTTCTTTTATGTATGACTAAAGAACTTCTTTAGTAGAACAGATAATCTAACCGGATCCAAGTCAATAATAAAATCAGAATAGAAATTTATTGCTGTTTCTATTGCATCTGAGGATGCTTTCCTCTCTAAACCAGACATTTGTTTAAAGATGAAAAAAAATAATTTTTAGTGGTCCCTAAATCAGCATTATTTCCATAAGTGGGGCCCAATGGTAGAGGATTGCTCATTCTTTTTTTGGTGGGATGGGGGAATTACTGGGGATTGAATTGGGGGGCAATCGACAACTGAGTCACATCCCCAGTCCTATTTTGTATTTTTTTATTTAGAGACAGGGTCTCACTGAGGTGCTTAGCACCTCGCTTTTTGCTGAGGCTGGTGTTGAACTTGAGATCCTCCTGAGCCACTGGGATTACAGGCGTGCACCACTGCACCCTGCAAGGATTGCTCATCTTTAATTGCTGGATGTTTGAAGTTTTGTTAGATCTATCATACCCGAAATAAGAGAAATTATTGTTATATGTATTTTTTTCAGGAACATTTGGATCTGTTTTACCAATGCTGCAACTCAATTGTAACTTCTTTTTGTCTTGCTGGAATTCAGAGATATTTTTTCTCTATTTCATATGTGGATCTAAACAAATCAAAATGCTAATAAAACATAATTGCTAAGCCAAAGAAAATTGTAAATAGATTTTATTCACTTTTTTCCTTTTAATTCAGTGATAGAACTTTACAGAAAAGAGCTCAGTAACCTAGGCCATCTTAAGAAAAATAAAATTTATCAGTCTTACCTGTAGCCATGGGAAGAAAAAATTATTATTATGTGGTAGCAGTCCAGAGATCTCATAATTTAACTCCATCTATTAGACAGTCCAAGTCCTCAAGTGTCCCAAGGAATCAATCCTTCCAGATAGTTTTCACTCACAGGTAAGAAGAAGTTTGTCCCCCAACTCCAGTGACTGACAACAGGACTATAGTGGGCAATTTGAATAGCAGCCCTAATGAAAGTTCTGTTATCTTATACTAATTTTTTTATCATAATTTTTTATCATAATTCAGTTTATCTTCCCAACCTTCTCTTAATGTCTTTAGCATCTGTTCTAGGTCATATCTTGGATCACAGAATAAACCTGGAAAAAGTTTTCTGACCCTGCAGAACACATTCCCATTTCCCTTCCCAGTGCTCTCAAATGATCATTGCTGCTACCTAGGAGAGTTATTAAGTTGTGTATTAGCTGAAGAATATTTCAATGATCTCAGAAAGAAATGAATGCCTAGACTGAGGCAGTGACTGTGGAATTGAAAAGTTCACATTTGAGAAACTCTTCAAGATTACAATCAAGATAATTTGGTAACCATTGGTGTGAAGGAAAGGAAAGAAGCTAGTTAGCAGAAATGAAAGTCAGACTGCTCTGGTAGTTACAGTACCTGGAAAAGAAAAGGTGCATCAGAGAGATGAATCCATTAAATGGCTAAGGAAAACCAAATGGGATGTTCTTACAGTAGCCCATTTTCAACATATAAAAATGGCAATTTTATTTGATTCAATCAAAAAGAATTAAACCAAAAGGGAGTAGTTATCATTGACCATCTCATCGGTACATTCACAATTTTCCATTTCCCAGGATTCCACCTAGGTTTTTGTGCACACAGAAAAATACTCAGTGATAAGTAGTACAAGGTCTCTAAACTACCAGGAAATCTAAAAATGCTTCCTTTTTAATAATAATAATGCTAGATAAGTATACTTTTACAAAGATTATGGCATATTTTCCTCACAGTAATATCCCCACGGAAGATATTATCCTCATCCTACATATGGAAACAAGCTCAAAGAGGTTCAACGGCTTGTGATGACATGTGGAAAATAATGACCTCTTAGTACAGTATCGAGGTTGCTGCCTGGTGTGGACTGCCCGTCCATGAAACAGAAAGAGAAGCTTAGCTCTCTTGCCCTTCAGCTGTGTCCAACTCATCAGGAAAATAAATAAATAAATAGGGTCCATTTTTATTCTCTGGATCGTGATTATCTCAACATTGTGTATATGTGTATACAGGTTTGAATCCTTAAATCCTTAGAGCTATTAAAATTGTTACTATTTCCCTTTTCAAAGTAGTTTTTCCCATACACCTGTTCTCACATTACATCCTATAAACTTCGGTGTTGGGAAGACCCCTGGACAGCCTGACAGTGAAGTCACTTTTCTTGTTCTTCTACCTAAATTTGTATTTCCTGGTGTTACCTGCTTTTGCCTTAAGACAGTCATCTAGAGAACATGCCCAGTACATTTTCTTTGTTTCACAGAAGAAGCCGGCAGAAGAGTTTGGATTTTAATTTGAAAAAATAAATAGATGCCCTTGAGAAAGGATGAATGAATTTATTCCCCTAAGCCTCTTTCATTAATATGAGCCTCATGAAACACAGAGTTCAGGAGTTAAATTCAAGGTTAGAGGCAGAAGAACACAAACTTGGAGAAGCCTTAAAATATAAGAGAGGAAAATGTGGTTTATTAGTTACACTAGTTACAGAATGAACAGCATATTGTATGTGCTGTGTTAGAGGTATGTTATGAATAACAAAAGCCCTGGAGCATTTACATATTTGTTTTCAGCAATCCTGGCAGTTGGATTTCACCATTCTATGCCTCTTTGCCAGAATCACTAAACACTGGTACATATGGCATCTGAAGTACCGTATGCCATAGAAAATGTTAGCTGATGCCTATACTTCTATATTATATTTTTATTTCAGATTTTTGCATTTTGAACAAAGAACAGTAGAAAAAACAAAATATTGGACAAGCAGTAAACAGTAAAGTGAAAAAAATGCCTTCAGAGAAAGCAAATAAAGGAAATGAATCTACCATGAGTTAACATGGCTATATGATAATGAATCAGATATGAGAAGTAATTGTTTTGCATAAACAAATTTACATAGCCTTTCATTCTATTATTTTGGATCTTACACTGCAACATGAAGAGTAGAGGTTGACATATTTTCATACTTTATTTTTTTGACATTTCTTGCTAAAATAATAGTCTTCTTTTGATTGAAGCTAATTAGCAAGAGGGCTCTAATCAGCAACATCCAAAATGCAGGATAAAAACAGAAGAATGCAAGTATCAGGATCGGTTTTTGCAATACTTATTCAAGTTTTTAACCAAGATTTTCAGTTAACATCTAAGTTTTTTGTTATTCTTTTTCCTAATAAGCAGTAAGACTATAAAATTATAAATTGACATGATTAAATAGTTAGCTTTCTCAAAACAAGAAAACAAGTAAAACATCCCAGTCCAATTTTTTCCCCAATAAGAAAAACATCAAAATAACTGGGTAGGTCTGGTATGTAACAGATCACCCCAATGGGATTGACTTGGTGAATATGTTAATCTCAGCAAAAAAAAAGGGCTTATTCACAATTTTCCAAATGCAGTTTATTTTTCTAAATGGTGTCAAAAACTGGACACACACTACTTAGCCTAAATCTGGATGGTGGCTGGGAATAGGTAAGTAATCCAAAACTGTGGAAATCAACAATGTGTTAGGACAACCGAGTCTGTGGTTGAATGAGTAAGCCTAAACAGAATAGGAGAGGAAGAAACATGTCTATGTAACACAAACACATTGTCATATTCCACCTTAAAATCATCTAACCCTATTAATAGATCTAAAGTTCACTTTTGTAGAGCTTTATAGATTTAAAAGCATGTTCAAAGTCTTCCTCATGTAAAATAAACAATTCTATAAGTTGGACATCAATGATTTCCCAAGTCACAGAGGACAAAACTAGCTCAGAAATGTTGCCTATTTTTGTCCTTATGTCCTACCCATATATCCAAATTGCATTCCCCGATTAAAGTATTCCTGCCACAAATTGGAGATTAAAAACAATACAAGTATCAATTTCCCAATGAGTATCTGTTGCCAAAATTGTATATGAGGCACAATCTGAAGTTTTTCCTAAGAATTTGCAGCTCACAGGTGCTATCAAGAAGGCTGGGTAACTTAGGGCTATATTTTTCCTGCCTCATTCATTCCAGAACCAAGAATCCCAGGCTCCCAAAGGTTCACAAATAAACCAAGTGTATGTCAGTGCTCCTCCATAATGCTGGTGTTATCCTCCCTATCAAAATTCTAAACCTAAAGGATAACAAGGTAGATGCATTTCTTTCCTATGGGGTACCATAAAAATTATCTCAAACTTTGTAGCTGAAAACACCAGAAATAAGTTATCTCATAATTCTGAACACTAAAAGTCCAAAACCAAAGTGCTGTCTCCCTAAAGGTCCTAGTGGAGAGTCCTTCCCTACTTCTCCTTGGTGGCTCCATGTGTTCCTTGGCTTGTGGCTGCATAACTCCACCGTGCCTTTGTCTTTCTGAGGCTTTCTCCTCAACTTACTATGTGCCACTTGTGTGTGTGTGTGTGTGTGTGTGTGTGCGTGTGTGTGTTTTAGAACACTTATCATTGGTTTTAGTGTCTATTCACACAATCCAGGCTGATCTCATCTTGAAATCCTTAATTTTGTTGCATCAGCAAATATCCTTATTCCAAATCAGGTAACACTTACAGGTTCTAGAGATTAAGATGTGAAAATACCTTTTAAGGGTAGCACCCTCAACCCACTACAGTCCATCCTCTGCCCCTCCCCAAATTCATCGGTTACACATGTAAAATGCATCCACACCATCTCAATGTTTCCCAAAGTCTCAATGCATTATAGCATGGACTCTAGGTACAAAGACTTAATTAAATTCATTTGCTCTAAAGACCCAAGTTCATCATCTAAATCAGGCATGGGCTAGACTCTGGGTTTGATATCTTTGGGGACAAAATTGTTCCCCATAAGTGGACATACAAATTAAGAAAACAAATTATCTGCTTCTAAAATACAATGAATACAATTGTGATAAAATATAAACATTAGATATGACAGGATAGAAGGGAATAAATGGGTCACCAATTCCAAGTAAGTTTGAAATACATAAAGGAAAATTCCATTAGGTTTCAAGGCCTGTGAATAACATTTTATCTTAAGATTCTGCCATCTGAGAATGTATTAGCCCAAAGCCTCTACCCCAGATGCAGGGGCTCCACTTTGGAGACATTGTTGCTTATTCTTAAAAGAATGACACTTTCAATTTCCTGCCAGTATAATTTTGGAAACTCAATTTTTTTCTCTCATGTTCTTCTTTCTCCTTCCCTTTTTGTTTAAACTAGTAGAATCTCTGCTGTTACAACATTATTTAAAAAAACCTTGTCTCTCACATGTGTCACAAGGGGCCATGGCATTAGATAAGAAAGTAAGTCCCTCACAGATCTTTCCTGGATTACCTCATCTCTATTCCTGGTATCTTCTGAGATGAAAAGTGGATCCATATGTTACATGCCTAATTGTTTCAGCAAAAGTTTATCCAGCTATACCCTTGGGTTTCTCTCCAGAGAACAGTCTCTAATAGTGAATCTTCTCATTTTAGCATGATTTACCATATGAATAAGCCAAAATAGGCCTCTCAAATCATCAAGCACTGATTCATTTTTGCTTACCAGTTCCTTCCTTAAATTATTATCTTCTTACTGAATTTTACCAAGCAGAAAGGAAAAATCAGACCACACCTTCAATGCTTTACCTGGAAATCTCTGAAGCTACATATCCATTTTTGTCACTTTTTCTGTTTTCCCCACTACTGAAAAACATAATTCAGTCCAGCTTTCTTTCATTACATAAGAATTCCTGTTATATGTAAAATTCCTCCAGTGTCCAATAACATGTTCATCACGCCTTTCTGCTCATAGTCTCTTCAAGTCAACAGGCTTTTTCTATTACATACTTAGATTTCTTCCAGCCTTTACTTGGGTAATGGTACCCACGTGTCACAAAATTAACCACAGGTGGCCTCTATCTACTGTCCTTAAGTTGTTTACTTCATAGCAGGTTAAGATCCATTCATTAAAAAGCCTGAGAGCTCCAAACTAATATTTTAACATACCCAATTGTTTTAAATATACTATAAATGAGCAGATTTTTACCTATTTAGAGGCTGCCTGCTTTGTAGAGCCCATCATCTTTGCACAAAACATCTGCTAGCCACAGAAAAGATAAACTCCACACCTGTGAAGACCCCAAACTGCTGCTGCCTTCTAGAATCCTCTGATTTGGAGAAACCTCCATTAGACAGCTAAGGGACATCACCTAAACACGCACGTTTCCTCTCCCAAGCTCTCTGCCTCAAGACTTCCCTTTCCCTCCTCTCTTTATGAGTGGAGTTCCCCCACACCACAACCTCTGAACAGGGTTATGCTGGGAAACACTTCCACTACTAAGCAAATATGTCCCAGTGGAGTCCTACACTGCATGTGCTACTGCCATCTCATGGTCATAACTTTTCCTTGATTGGCCCCCTAAATACCTCCAGCCCCTTCCAACTAGTGATGAGGATGGTGTAGCCACATCCATATTTTTAGGGGCTTGTTATGATTGTTCTCCGCTCTCCCGTACTATAACCTTATCCTTTTAAACATGTCATATAAATAAAATAAAACTATATAACTTTTTTAGATAATCTTTTTACACTCTGCTTAATGCCTTTGAAATTCACACTTTCGTTTCGTATTATCTCATTAGTTCATTCCTTTTTCTTGCTGAATAGTATTCCATTGTATATATTTATCAAATGTATCACCTATCAAAGATAAATTGGTTGTATTCAGTTTAGGGCAATTATGATTAGAACTATGAATATTGATGAATAAGATTTTGTGAATATGTAGTATTACTCTAGGGTAAGTACCCAAAATATGGTTATAAAGTATATACTTAACTTTATTCTAATAATAATGCCAAATTATCCCATAGTGGATAAACCATTTCACATTCCCACCAGCAAAGTGTGAGAGTTGCAATTCCTCTGCATCCTCATCAGCACTTAGTATTTTCAGTATCTTTAATTTTAACTACTTTGCATTGAAAATCATTGTGGTTTTAATTTTCGTATTCATAAAGACTAAAGATGTTGAACATTATTTCATGTGCTTCTTTGGCAAACATACATCCTTATAGTAAGAATCTACTCAAATTATTTACCCACATCATAATTGAGCTCTTAATTTGCTTACTGTTGAGTTTTGAGAGTTCTTTTTCTATTTTAGTTACAAGTCCTGTGTTAAATATGAAACTGGCAAATATTTTCTTCTGGCTTGTCTTTTCATCCTGTCACCAGTTTCCTATGGCTAAGAAGTAAGTTTTATTTTTTTGTAAAATTCCATTTATCACTTTTCAGTGAATCGTTCTTTTGGTGTCATGTCTGAGAACCCTTTGACATCTAGCCTGAACTCAGGTCATGAAAATTTGCTCCTACATTTCCTTCTGAAAGTCTTACTTTAAGTTTTACATTTAAATTTGTGATTTATTTTGTTACTGCTGGTATAAAATGTGAACTTTACTGTCTTGTTTTGTTTGCATCTGGATGTCCAACGGTCCAATAACACTTACTGAAAAAGTCACTAATTTTTCTCCATTTAATTATTTCATAACTTTGTCAAGAATCAAATGGCAATATTTTTTATTGATCTATGTCTGGAATTTCTATCCTTTCTTCCAAACTTCTGTAGACTGTTTTATGAGTTTATGTGTTTGCCAGTATCAAACAATCTTGAACATAATAGTTTTATAGTAGGACTGGAAGTGAGGTGCTACTAACTCTCTAAGTTTATTTTTCTTTTTCAAGGTTTTAATAGCTATTCTAGTTCATTTGCCTTTTGATATAAATTTGGGAATCATCCTTTCTATGTTTACAAAAATGCTGAATTTTCATTATAATTGTATTAAATATTTAAACTAATTTGGGAAGAACTGACAACTTTCTTTTATTGGATATTGTAATCCATAAACAAAGAGTATCTCTTCATTATGTAAATCTTTTTTGATTTTCTTTGTCAGCATTTTGTAGTTTGCATTGCATAGATACTGCAATGTGGTTAGGTTTATTCTTTGATATTCATCTTTTTTGTTGGGAGCTTTTCTAAATTTTTAAACAAAATTTTGATATCGAATTGTTCATTGCTAGAATGAAGAATAATTATTGTTTTGTTGTTGATCTTGTGAATCTGTGTTCACTGACTTTCTTTCACTCATGTTTATCCTTGGATTTTAAAAATAAGCTACTGAGAATGTTTTATATTGGAAATCCTGTCATCTTCAAATAAGCAGAGTTTATTTCCTCCTTTCCAACCCGTAAACATTTTATTCATTTTTATTGATTTATTGCAATTGATAGGGCTTCCAGGATGATGCTCAATAATAATGGGTGAGAGTGAAATTTTTTATTTTTTCTAGTCATAAGGAAGAAACTCAGTTTATCATCAGTAAGTACAATGTAGCTGCAGATTGTAGATGTTCTTAATTAGGTCAAAGAAGTTACCCTCTATTCCAAGTTTGCTAGACATTTTTTATCAAGAAAGCAAAATGAAATTGGACTTTTACCTCACCCCATATATATGAAAATCAACTCAAAAAGGTCTAAGAGCTTAAAAGTAAGTCTTAGTAAAACTACTAAGAGAAAACATAGGAAAAGATCTTGACATTGATCTCAACAAAGATTTTTGAATATGTACCTAAAAACACAGGCAGAGAAAGCAAAAATAGACAAATGGGATCCTGTCAAACTAAAAAGGTTCTGCGTTACAAAGGAAATAGTCAACAACCTGAAGAGATAACCTATGAAATCGGAAAAAAATTGCAAATCATACATCGGATAAAGGGTTAATATCCAAAATATATAAGGAACTCAAATTAACTGAATAGCAAGAAAACAAATAACCCAATTAAAATGAACACAGGATCTGTATAGATATTTTTCAAAAGACAGTCAAACAGCCAACTGTTACATGAAAAAGTACTTAACATAATCATCATGGAAATGGAAATTAAAACCACAACATCACCTCACATCTGTTAGACGGTTTTTATCAAGAAGATAAGAAAAAAAAGTTTTGCATGGTTGAAAATGTGAAGAAAAGGAAACACTTGTACACTGTTGGTAGGTATGTAAATTAGTACAGTAATCATGGAAAACAATATGGAGTTCTGTTAAAAAGTGTAAAATAGAACTACCGTATGTTCCAACAATTCCACTTTTGAATATATATCCAAAGGGAAAGAACTCAGTTCATGGAAGGAATCTTTGTACTTCCACTTTGATTGCAGCATTATTTACAATAACTAATATATGGAATCAATCTAAGTGTCTGTCAACAGATGAATGGATAAAGAAAATGGGCTACATATACATAATAGAATACTACTCTATTATGAAGGAAATTCTGACATTTCCAACAACATGGATGAGCCTGGAGAACCTTGTGCTAAGTGAAATAAACCAAACACAAACAGACAATACTGCCTGATCCTATTTACATATGGGAATTAAAAGGATAAACTAAAAGGAATACTTGTTACCAAGGGTTGGTTAGGGATAGAGGAGATATAGAGCACTGTTGGTCAAAGCGAATTCGTTCACTTAGAAGCAAGCATAAATTCTGCTATCTATTATCCAGCAACGTGAGCATAGTTAGCAAAAGTATACTTTGTATTTCAATTTTTGATACAAATTCTGTTTTTAAATATTCTTGTCACAAAGATAATTATGTGATGTTACATATATATTAATTAACTTTATTAATCATTACACAACATATACATTTATCAAACATTGTGTCATACTCCATAAATAAATATAATAAAAAATTAAATAATATATTTGAATTTTGTTAAATGCCATTTCAAAATCAATTGATGTGGGTTTGTGTGTGTGTGTGTGTGTGCATCAGTAATTTATTTTTGTTTTGATTAATACTATATTAGATTAAATGTTTTTTAACTTGTTCTTTTTAGATATGCATGACAGTATAGAGTGTGGTTTGACATATTGTATATATATGGAGTATAACTTATTTTAATTAGGATCCCATTCTTTTTTAAATATTTTTTAGTTGTAATTGGACACAATACCTTTATTTTATTTATTTATTTTTATGTGGCACTGAGGATCCAACCTAGCACCTCACACATGCTAGGCAAGCACTCTACCACTGAGCCCCAGCCCTAGCCCCTAGGATTGTGGTTATATATGATGTGGTGTTTCTGTGATGGTGCATTCATACATGAACATAAGAAAGTTATATCTGATTTATTCGACTGTCTTTCCAATTTCTACACCACTCCCCATGTGGGGTTTTTCTTCTTTAGAATGTTAATATTATCTGTTACAAACTAATTTCCAAATTAACCCATTCCTTGCATAAACTCTATTTTCTCTTAGTTTTTTCATTTTATGTTGTCCTAGATTCAATTTATTAATATTTTTCTGGGGACTTTGTATCCACATTCATGAAAGATGTTTGTTTGTGGGATTTTTTTGGTATTTTTCTGAATTTCGTATGTGACCTCATAACATGAATTAAGAAATATCTCCTTCCCTTCTAATTTATGAGAGAAATAGTATAGAATTTGTATTATTTTTTAAAAAAACATTTAGTAGAATTCACCAATAAGGCCATATCAACATAGAGATTTCTTTTTCAGAAAGTTGTTGATTTTTAACTGTGAATTCATTTTTTGTCTTCTTTCTTTTCATTTTTAAGTCTTGCTAGAAGTTTGCCAATTTTATGAATCCTTTAAAAGAACCAGATTGTGTTTTCATTGATTTTCTTTATTACATTTATTTTTCCATTTACTTGATTTTTATTCTTATCTTTAGTGTTTCTTTTCTTCTGTTTCTTGTAGGTTTATTTTTCCTTTTTTTTCCTAGTCTAAGATGGAAACTTAGACTGTTGATTTGAGATCTTCCATCTTATTTAATATAAGCATCCCAATGTTATTAATTTCCAACTAAGCATTGTCTTCATAGCATTCAAAACTTTTTATGTATTTTTATTTTCCTTCATTTCAAAACTGTTTTTAACTTCTCTTGAGATCTCCTCTTTGACACATGATATTTAGACACATATTGTTTAACTTGTAAATAGAGATTTTCCTGTGAAATTGCCAGTATTTTTTCTTGTTTAGTATCTACTGTTGTTGGAGAGTATAATCCATATTTTTTGAGTATGTTGAATTTGTTAGCTTTGTTTTAGGTTCCTGGATAGGATGTATCTAGGTAAGTGTTCCGTGAGCAACTGGAAAGACCACAAAATCTCTTGTTGTTTGGTGGAGATTTTACTCTTTTATATTCTTGTTAATTTTCCGTCCACGTGTTCTCCTATTACTGAGAGGAGTAATTGTAAATCCAATTACTTTTGTATAATATTCTATTTCTCCTTTTACTTCTGTCAGTTTTTGTTTTGTTTAATTTAAAGGCTATCATTAGGTGTATATAGATTTAAGATGGTTATGTCACAGTGATACTTTGACACCATTATTATTATACACTGATCTTTTTATGCCTGGTATTTTTTAAACTATAAAGTCTATGTCTGCTATTAAAAGAAAAAAAAAACTATTGCTTTCTTAGGTATCCATTTTTTATCTTTCTATTATTAGTATTTCTCTATCATTACATATGAAATTACTGACTTTTAGACACCATAAATTTAATTTGTAGTGTTTTTTCCATTAATGCATCCTGACCTTTTGTCTTTTCTATTGGTATTTGTAGAACCTTTGAACATAATATAATCATTATGTTTTCACTTGGAGCTAATTTTTTATAGCACATCTAGTTTTTGTTCCTCTTTTTTTCCCTGTCCTCACTTACTATTTTTAAAATATTTTTAGTATGCCAGATCATATAGTAAACATTCACTTTTTGAGGAACACATCCTTGTTTCCACCTGTTACTGCCTTATTTCTTACAGTCATATTGGAATTTTGAAATGGTATCTCATGATTTTGACTCATCCATTTTTTTAACCACCTACCTGTATAGTTTTTAGTTGACTTCTCTAGAGATTATAGGTCATTTGGGGAGAGAATAGAATGTAGGGTAACGTATCAATTATAAAATTGGCTAAAGTGCTGTAACAAAGAAGCCATCAGCACAGAAGCTCAAACAGAAAGAAGGGAGCTTATTTCTTGCACAGTATCTGGAGGCAGGAAGGTGTTTCAGAGCTGGAAGGGGGTTGTGCACCTAATGCTCACTCAGGGACCCCTGCTTCTGTATCAGTCCCTCCCTGTTCACTCATGCAAAGCTGGTGCTCTGTCTGCTATTACCAATCTGTGAGGTGGCCTAGGGGCAGGAGGAGGGAGTCTAAGCAGCTCTCTTACAGAAATGTGATCTGGAATTGGTGTATGTCACTTGTGAGGGGACTCTCTCACCTTGCTACAAGAGGTTCCAGGAAGGCTGTCTTGAGCTGGGTGGGACTCAGAGTGCCTACTAACTTGCAGTGGACCTCTCATTCTGAGAAGAGGAGGGAGGAGGAACGCACAGAAAGGACTGAAGTCATTCCAGCCTTTTCTATTCTAGAGGGATTCTTTTTTCTTCTTAACATTTTTCTGATTTTTAATTAAAAATGGGTGTATATTCCATTTGATTTTTGCAGATGCACCCGTACACAATTGAAAAAGAAAAGAAATGCTTATCAGGTATGTTCTGTGATACTTCTTATTAAAGGTTATCCCTTATAGATACCTGCATACTCTAATGATGTTTCACTTCATTAGGCTGATTCCAGCTTTGAACATTGAGAATGATGAAATGAATAATAGAACACATAATATCCAAATAACTTGTCTAGCAGAATTTGTTTTTCTTTTATTTATTATCTTTATAGCAGATTAGCTTTCCTGGATGTAGATGTTGTGTTGAGAATTTATTCTTGAGAATATATTCATTGAGATAAACCCAGCATAAATTCAGGAAGAATTGACTGAATTCCTGGTAGGGTTGAGAAATTGTCTTGGGTTAAACATTTACATCAATAAAACACAATAAAACAGCATTTGCTACATATCAATACTTTTTAAAAGACAGAGAGAGAGAGAGAGAGAAAGAGAGAGAGACATGAGAGAGAGAGAATTTTTAATTTTTTTTTTTTTTTTTTTTTTTTTTTTTTTTTTAGTTTTCGGTGGACACAACATCTTTATTTTATTTTTATGTGGTGCTGAGGATTGAACCCAGCTCCCCGTGCATGCCAGGCGAGCGTGCTACCGCTTGAGCCACATCCCCAGCCCCATATCAATATTTTATCATTGGTTCTTGATAATATGCTTTCTCTTTGTATGGATAAAAATACTTCCCTCTCCATGGATTTAAAAGAAATATCAAGGGATGAAGATGTAGCTCTGTGAAAGAGCACTTGCCTAGGATTCACGAAGCCCTAGGTTCAATCACCAGCACTTTTTTAAAAAATGGAAAGACATATCAAGATTTTCTCCAAAAGATGTGAAAATTTCTTCAGGGCTATTTCTCCAATTATAGGCTTTGGCTTTTAGATCAAGCCTCATGTTCATTTTTAAACTTTGAATCATCAGTGGGTTTTTAAATATTGCTAATTACAGGAGGCATAAATGTTAAAGTGTTGAAAATATTAAAAGTGAGCAATCTTCCAGAAAAGATGTTTTCAATTGAATTTCTTGACTAATGACAATGAAATGTGGGTGTTATTCAATTGTCTCTTTTAACTGACAAAGACATACGATGTGATGACACATGAAACACAAAAAAAGATTGATGAGAATGGAAACTATTGAATGGAAAAAATTGGACATGGGTGGGATGGTTTTGTAACCAGTAGAAAATATTCATTTAGAGACAAGATAATTGTTCTATCAATCTGAATGCTGTGGATTTGATAATCTACTTGAATGTTTTCATTGATGTACTGTTCCCCCCTATAATTATGGTGGCAATTTTTCAGTAAATAAGATCATTTAATAATCTTGATTTTTCAGGTCAATGCTAGCCCTAATAATGGGGCAAAATGATTGATATGCACTTGAAATGAATGAATAATAGTACAGTTAACACTTACCATGAATCAGGAATACTTGAAACTCTACTGTGTTAATTCATTGACTCCTTACAACAGGCCATTTAAGAATGTACTATTATCATCTATATTTTACAGATAAAAAAGAGAAATATTAATTTGTTTAATAAATCTTCTGGATTTAAAAAAGAGAAATATTAATTTGTTTAATAAATCTTCTGGATTTATGTGTGTTTTGGAATGTCCAGTGATGTGTGCATGTGTATACTAGCTTCAGAGTTTAGCAGAAAGTAGACTGTAGGAAGAAAAGCAGCTAGTTACTGGAGGAGCATCTCCAAGAGGTAGATTTTAGTCCCCAAAATGTGGTTGCAGTTGCGTTTAAGATCTTTCTCCTAGTTGCTGAAGTAGGTAGTGCTCTTGTGAACAAAGAGTGAAGAGTGGGCTTTCATAGATAATTAAAAGTGGTGTTTTTAGGGAATAAGAGGCATTCTGGTAGTTATAAGAAAAGAAAAAAAAGAAAGATAAAAGGGAGGAAGGGGCAGAGTAAATAACAGTGCACTTCCATTCCCACCAACAGCATAAAATAATTCCTTTTCTCTTGATCCATGACACCATTTGTTATTTTAATATATTTTGATAATAGTCGTTCTGATTGGGGTAAAGCTATCTCATTGTGGTTGATTCGTGATATTGAACATTTTTTTCATATAGGCTGAGCAAGTTCCTTATTTTGGTGGATAAAATATGACTGATTTTCGTTTGTGACTTTGAATTCTGCAACTTTGCTGAATTTGTTCATTAATTCTATATATATATATATATATATATATATATATATATATATATATATATATTTTTTTTGGTAAAGTCTTTAGGTTTTTCTATATAGAAAAGCTGAGTAATTCTTAGTATATACGTGGATCTTTAATGTCCTCTGAAAAGCTCAAGTATGAGGCAATGTTGGATGCTCAGGGTGAAAGGACTAGATTATGAGAGTTACAACCTCATCAATGGATTAATTCATTGGAAAGATGAATAATTTGGGTGAATTTCTGGGTGACAACTGTAGGCAAGGGGGGTATGGCTAGATAAAGTGGATTACCAGGTCACGGCTTTGGGGACTACATCTTGCTCCTTGCTCCTGGCACATTCCCACCCTCCCTCCGTTCATCCCTCCCCCTCCCCCTGTCTTCCTGGCTGTGTGAACTGAGCAGCTTCCCTGCACCATGCTCACTACCTGATGCTCTGCCTCACCTCAGGCCCAAGCGATGGTGTCAGCCAACTATGGATGAGGCTCTGAAACCATGAGCCCAAAGTCAACGTTTCTTCCTCCAAGTGGTCAGTGACAGAGAGCTAACAGAGTCTCCCTTTTGTCTTGCTTCCTCTTCTTAAGTCATTGCCCATTGTCATTTCCACTGGGTCCCTCCCAGTGCCTGGTATCTTGACTTGCCATCTACTCAGAGTCCCTGCCTCGTACTCACGCTCTGACTTGATCCAACCCTCTCGTCAAAGAAGCCTCCTTTTCTGGGTTCGGCAGAAGCAGTGTCTTGGATGGAGATGCGAGGGCAAGTAGCTTTATCTGGGAGGAGATCACAGGGAGCCCTGGTAGGGAAGACAGGAAGAGAAGGAAAACAAGAAATGGTCTGTGACCCAGCAAATGGGCAGCTGAGGCCCAGAACACAGAGTTATAGGTGAGAAATCTAGGGCTCTTCCTCACCACCTGCTGCCTGGTCGGAGGCCACTTCTGGGGTCATGAACTGTCTAGGCTTTGGTCTATCCTGTGAGAAAGCCTCACGTGGGTCCTGAAGGGCAGGGTCACTAAGGGTGCAGACATCGTCGGCATCTGGCCTTGGGAATACGTAGCAGAGTGCCTTGTGGATCTGGACTGACAGCAACCACATGCCTTCAGCCATGCCATCTAGGACAGCTCCCGTCCACCTCTGCCTGTGTCCGAACTTGGCTTTCTTTCACTAACTTCATACCTTGTACCACCTTTTGATAGATGTTTAAATATTTGTTCTAATTGTCTTTTTCCTCCTAGAATTCATACTACATCAGTGCGTGGACTTCTCTGCTTAATTACTGCTGTACCCCCAGCCCAGCATATGCCACATAGTAGGAGATACTGTACAAATATTTGTTAAATATATTTGTAAGGGTCCGGTGGAGTTCGGAGAAAGAGACCACACAAGGGACTTACTTCATGCAATTGGCAAAAGGGGATTTATTAATTCAGCATGCTGAGGTTCCAGGCTCACTCAGGAAGATAGAGCAGCCCTGAGCCCCGAGCAGAGGTCAAGCAGAGCTTAAGTACACTTTCTGGAGAGGGCGGTGGGCTTTGCATACATCAGAACAAATCATCATGAGGCGCGGGGAAATTGAACAACAAGTCTGAGACGGGATTAGCACATTCATTGGCGGGAACAATCAGGGCCGGGGTGATTGGTCATTTCTAAGCGCAGATACTGATTGGTTTTGGGACCTGGATGCTTTCATGCCATGCTACCTGGAGCCCTTAGCTATTAAACAACCAGAGAATCAATGGAGATATTTACTGGGCAGTTCCCGCATTGTCCTAACAACTTACAGAGATTACAGGTTCCGGGGGTAGCAGAGGAATTTTAACAATACCTAGTCTTTACTCTTTAGCCCAGGCCTTGTAATTTAGAAACCTTACAATGCCCTGGTCTTTTACACTTTAACTCAGACTTTTGCAGCTTAGAATCAGCTTAGAAATTTTACCTTTACAATTATTGAGTAAATATGTATTAGCTTTAAAGACTAATTGATCACATCATTTTATTTATTTTTCAAGCATATATTTACATATCAGATATGACTTTCAGCACCTCATTTATTCAACTCTGTATTTCAAATATTCTATTTTTAATGCATAGTAGGTCCTTATTGATTATTTGAAAATAACCTCAACTTAGGCAACAAAATTTGCTACATTTGTTCAGTATATTCCTCAATATGTTTAATATTTAGTATTTTAATATTGTATTGTTTTTCAATAAAACAAGAAATTATTGTAAAAAATTCTTTATTTCACCAAATTTGGGGGGGAACCAACTGTATCTATCAATCATGTTTGTAATCTAATCTATCATCTATCTATATAAATATTTATATATCTAAAACCTATGTATTCATCAAGTACAGAGATAACTAAATCTGTATAGGTAGATATTTTATATTATCTATCCGTATCTATAACTTCTATCATCTGGGATATCATCTATTGCTTGTGCATATAAAAATGTGCACTAGTTGTTATGATTTAGGCCTGGAATATCTGCCAAAGGCTTACATGTTGAAGGCGTGGCCCTCAGCTGGGAGTGCTTTGGGAGGTAGTGGAAACTTTAGCAGGTGGGACTGGGTTGGAAGTGGGTGTCACAGTGTGGATATGTGTTTGAAAGTTTTTGTCCTTGCCCTCTCTCTCTCTTCTTCCCCCACCCTCTTGCTAACAATAAATTGAAGCCACAAGCCAAAATAAATCTTTCCTCCTTAGAGTTATTTTTCTCAGGTATTTTGTCACAACAATAAATAGCTGACTAAAACATTGGTCATGCCGGAATAATAAGTTATCAAAGGCAAGTTCTTAAATATAGATAATTTTGCTACTCAGAAGAGGAAATTGAGACTCAGAATGTTTCTTGTTGTTGTTGTTGTTGTTATGTGTGTGTTTGTGCATGTGTGTGTGTGATCTATTCATGGCCATGTTACTACACAGTGGCAAATCAGGACTGGATCCAGGCTGCCCTCCTGCTAGATGGCTATTTTTTCTGCTACAAGACTAAGACTTATTTCATGAATTGCTATATTATATGGATAAATCACTTTCCTTTTGCATGGCATGGCTCTTACAAGAAGAAATTTTAAAATGTTAGTTAATCCCCCAAGTGCACAGCTGAACTTGAGTGATATGATTATTCCTTCCCCATACATTTAGAAAGGCGTCTAGGCCAGGCTGAGAGATTGGCCGCAGGTCACGAAAATTCCTTCTCTGAATCCAGAGGCCTTCCTTGGATGTCAGAGCAGCCCCTTTCTTATGGCTCAGAGAGAAGAGAAAAAATTATGCAAATCAAGAAACTCTATTCTGACGTCAGCCCATCTGGACCTTGATTAAATGAAAACAGTTTCCCCCATGACCCTTACGTTAGTTTCTGCTCCCTCTCTCGACTCTTGAGCCATAGCTACATGAAGCCAATTTAGTTTGAGTGATTTTCTTCTATTTAATGGCCTTTATTATTCTTTCCGGTATGGATCAGATACTGGTGAGTCATTAGCATTCAGAAAGACAGGAGAAGATCTCTGGAGGGGCCCACTGAAGTCAGTGTGTTTTCACAGGTTGTTGAATGGCAGGAACCCCTTATGGTTGTGGTTGTCTTCTGTGACCTAGTCCCTCTCTTTCTAATACCAATAGCACAATGAAAGCTCCATCCACCTGGTGTCTGTATTTCTGTTTCCAGAAACAAAAGCCCCAGAGTTGAAGCATCACACTCACTCACTCTGCCTCGATGGGAAAATGCCTCTGCTTCACCCCAGGCTGAAAGCGTGGCCGAGGCATATGTGCCTGCAGCCTGCGTGAGCTCGGCCCAGGCCTCGGCCTCTCCTTTGTGCAGTAGCTCAGACGCCGTGGGGCTTAGTCTGCTGGAATAAACCGATAAGGTTTTACACAGTGGCTTTCTAAAATTTCGTCTGTTGACTATTTATAGACATTTCCATGATTCTACATTGAAACCTTAGAGAGTAGACAAGTGATTTCAAATTTCCGCACCTAAGCAAGGGGCAGAGATTCTCAGAATGTGGGTGCATACGTGTGCTTCTGAGCTGGTGCGTGTGTGGTGGAGAGAGAGTGAGTAGAACTGAGTCTTTCTCTGGGACACATTGTGGACTTTATGAGCTCACCTTTTCAGACTAGGCCACATTCCTATCTATGCCTTTATCTCTCAACTTACCTGGGGATTATAGGGCTATTCTTTTACTAAACCTTTAAATTAAATGCTCGATTAATTATTTTTCAGATATTAATGTTTTCTTAGATGGCATTCAAGAGAGTCCACGCATCCTCTCTGGTTCTGTGGCCTGGATATGATTTATTGTCTCCCGGGTTTCACGTGTTGGAATTTAAAGCCCCCATGAGACATCGTTAGGGGGAACTTAATCCGACTTTTGTGTTTTGGGGAGGTGATTAGGACTAGGTAAAGTCATCAGGGTGGAGCCTTTGTGATCGGATCACTGATGGCTTCATGTGAAACCAGAGGGAGACCAGAAGAGAGACACATGCACTACTTCCTCCATGCCTTTCACCCTGTAGGGCCTTGGTCACCTCAGGACTCTGTGGTCCCTTGACCAGACCTGTGAGCTGAAATCAACCCTTTTTCATTGTCCTTTACCCAGTCTGTGATATTGTGTTACTGACAGCAGAGCACTGAGACGATGGCTGCAGTTTCTAAGTCATGAGTCTTTGCCACGACTTGTAAACATCTGTAGAATAAACCTGACGTGTCTGTTTGGGGCTGACTGGGCCCATGAAGGTTTGGCTGGCATAGGCTTCCCAGGTGTCACTTTGCTCACCCATCGCTGGCCTCTCTTCTTCTCATCAGTGGGCCACATGTCCAGTTCCTCTGGGTGCATTGACCCTACCCTGTGAGGACTATACCTTGTCTTCCTTACTCTCTCTTGGCAGCAACTACCCCTCTAAGTGGGCCATGTTTTGTTACGTAGTGTACAAATCCTGAGAGTGTCAGCACTTCACAGCTGTCAGACATGACTTACTGCCATGCCTGCTTATGGCTATGGTCTGTGTGAGCGTATACTCTCAACATTCATATGTTGAAATCCTAACCCTCAAAGCAATGATATTAGGGGGTAGGGGCTTTTAGAGGGGAGTAATGCCTAAGCCTCTTTATTGCTTCCTCTAGAAACTCTATTCAGACTGGTTGCTCCAACCTCAACCTCTTTCTCCTGGCTCATGGTAGAACTTTGCCTCTGCTGTGAACAGTCAGGCCCAGCCCCTTCATCCTGACGTCTTTAACAAACATAAGTGCCCACATCCACATTAGAATTCTGCTACTCATCCTGCATGCTGCATGTAGATAATGCAGGTCCCTGCCAGCCCCCCTCTGTGTCTCCAGCCTGAGGCTCTGACAGTTGACTTGCTTTATCTCTTGCTTTGGAGAGTGCTCAGCAGGCACCACCATTGCAAATACTGCTGCATCTTCTCCTCTCTCTTTTGGGAATCTCTGGGTCACCTCATTTATCCACATTTAAAATAAGCCGAAACACAAAGTCCTGAGACAGAGTTGCTATCATCTTCCCACTATCTGCACATTCTTCTACATGGTTGACCCATGTTCTTTTAAAACTCACAGGCATAGTTATAAGATTTGGTGTGAATATGTATAATGGACTTATGTGGTGTTATGGTATGGATCTGGAATATCTCCCCAAAATTTATGTGTTAACGACTTGGTTCCCAGCGCAGTAATGTCCAGGGGTGTGGCTTTTAGAAAGTGATTAGATCCTAGGACTATGACCTCTTCAATGTATGCACTCATTTGATGGAGAAATAATTTGAAGTAACTACTGGCAGGAGGTGGAAACTGTAGGCAAGGGATGCATTGCTGGAGGAAGTAGGTCACTGGGAAAATGACCTTGAGGAATATGTCTTGTCTCTGGTCCCTTTCTCACTCTCTCTGCTTTCTGGCTGCTATGAGAAAAGCTACTTTCTTTTGACATATGCTTTGATTGGGATGTTTCTGCCTTGGAGTCATTCAGCAATGGACTAAAACCTCTGAAACCATGATCCAAAATAAATTTTTAATTTTGTTGTTTATGTCACACATTTTAATTACAATGAGAAAAAGCTGAATAATACAGAAAATCAATACTGAGAAGTGAAGTAGTTGCTGTGATCATATCTGAGCATGTGGTCCAGTAGCCCTAGAAACAGGTTTGTAGGAGGAACATGAAAAGATTTGGAGATTCATGGAGAGAAGGATGAGGATGTTGTAAGCAGAGCCAAGTACAGTGCCACACACCTGTAATCCCAACTACTTGGGAGGCTGAGGCTGGAGAATCACAAGCCTGGGCAACTTAGTGAGACCCCGTATCAAAACAAAAACCAAAAGCACTAGCAATGAGTTCAGTCATAGAGCACTCGTGGGTTTAGTCCCAGGTAGGTAGTTAGTTAAATAAATAAATAAATGTTGTAAGCTGAGCTTAGTAGATGGTTCTGGTGTGATCTCAGAAGATGGGATGCTGAAAGGAGTGTGGACAGTAAAGAAGGTGCTCATGAGGTTTCAGGTGGAATGAAGACTCTATTTGGGACTGGACTAAAGACCACATGTTTTAGCAAGATGTCGCCTAAATTTTGTTCATGTCCTGCATGTTTGCAAAAGGTTAAATTTAAACATGACAGACTGATCTGGAAAAGAAAATTTCAAGATAGTACAGTGCAGGCGGTGGCATGGGTATTCTTGTGGATTTTAGCCAGGTTTACTGTGGTAATCAGAAGTAAGAAGCAGAGAAGAAAGCTTTGAAAAACTTGCAGGTTAGCCAGGAAAGTGCATATGAAGTTATGGCCAAGAAAGAGTGTTTCCTGAAGAGATTAACAAGACTAAAGAGAAACCAAGCACTTTGCATCAAGACACTAGGAAAGTCACCTTGAGGGCATCTCAGAAATCAGCAAGACCCTACCCACCACAGGTGAAATGCTTAATTTGAATTTTCAACTTGTTTGGATTAAGAGGTGATGATGATAAGAGGCTTCTGGATGTGTCAGAGAGGGTGTGTCTAGGAATGACCTGCAGGCTGACGGCCATTGTGGACTATCCAGCTTCTGGTCCTGTAAGCCAACCTCATAAATCCCCTTTTTATAGTCATACTTCCTGTGGATTCTGTTCCTGTAGAGAACCCTGACTAATACAACAGGTTTATGGGTACAAAAGCAAAAACTCATTCGAAAGACTTTGCTTTGAGAATAGAGTGTTGGGCATCCTGCTCCCATGAGGTTGCCTAAGTTGTCATCCCAGGATTCGATTCACCACGCTCAGCCACACAGGATCTCAGGCCACTGCAGCCTTCGTCCAGGCAGGCCCAGCTATTGTTCCTGCTGACAGTAAATATTGGTCTCAGTTACTTGGTGCTGTTTTTTTAGGAATTAATAATTCAGATGATATAGGGTCATGTCAACTTCTATCAGGATTTATGAAGAAGGCCTGGAAGATCAGGAAATGTGAATCAGGGTCAGAATCCTTGCAGGCGTTAGAGGATCATATTTAAATATTAGAGGGTAACATTTAAAGATGTGAAAGTGATGCTGAAGTTGCAATGAAGATCTAATGAAGGTGCAACGATAGAAACAAGGGATGTCCGCTGAGGGAGGAAAGTCACAGGAAGCAAGCAGACTCAGTGCAAGAGAGATCATATCAGCTGCAACTGGAAAGGGTCCTAGGAGCAGGGCTGCCCCAGCCTTTGGGGCCTCTATCCCCCCACCACATTCCCTGAATGCCACATATTGGAGGTATAGAATTGCACGGCTGCCTGCTGGGTTTTGGTCTTGATTTTGCCCTCCCGTTTTCCTGTGTCCCTATTCCTCCCTTATGGAATGGGAATGTTGACTCTGTTCCATTGTGGATTGGAAACATGTGACTTTCTTTTTACATTTATAGGAGCTAATGGCTCAGAGTGTGTCTGGAGACTCAGAGGAGGATTTGGACTTGGACGATTGAGTGATGCTGGAACTACTGAGACCGAGGACTCCTGAAGATGGGCAGAAGTTTGCACTTTCAGATGGGCACAGGATTTTGGAATCTAGTGTAGAATGTGATGGTTTAGATTTGGATTGTCCCCCAAATCCCATACATTGAAGACTTGGTCCCCAGTGCAGCGACATCCAGGGGTGGGGCTTTTGGAAAGTGATTGGACTGTAGGGACTGTAACTGAGGTAGGAATGAAGAAAGAAGGAAAGGTAGAAAGGAGATAAAAGGGAAGGGAAGAGGGACTATAATTCTATATAATTCTAAATCTAAATCTAAACACCCCAAGAACACCACCATTTTTACTCCCCTGCTCTGTTTTTTTTTTTTCCTCCAGGCCTGAAGTTTTAAAATGTTCAAGAACTTCTAGAGTCCTGTAAGTCCAGTTAATTAGTGCCTTGTTAATTTATGGAATGTATTTTTAGATTAATTAAAAGATGCTTAGAGACTTGGGGATCGTTAGAGACCCAGGATATGGGTATAATCCAAATGCCATTTATTGACTAGATTATGTCAACCTAAAGATTCTGAAGAGAAGCGACCTTCATGGCCCGCTCTGCTCAACTATTAAAGTAATCAAGATAGTTAAGCGGAGGCTACTCCACCTTCATTCTCACTATTTTCAATGTGTCCTTTAAAAGAAGCCTGAGACTCCAAAGAGTGAGGCTTGTTCTTGAGCAGTAGCACTCCCACCCACTTCAATGCACCTGCATCCTGAATAGATTCCCTTGCTTTCCTTAATAACTCTTTGCTTGTGCCTACTTTGATGTGTCCTGAAAATCCTTTCTGTGGCTTATGTCAAGAACCCGCCACAGCTGACCTGAGGTCTCCTTTTCCCTTCTGGGGACTTCTTCAGATCCCATCTGGTGACATTTCCTCATCAGTGGGCTCATCTACTTTATGCATTGGTAACTTGGATGAACTACTGTAAGGAAGTGGAACCTGTAGGCAGGAGGGGCGTGGTTGGAGGAGCAGGTCACTGGGAGTGTGCTCTGGGGAGTAGGGTTCCCTGTTGTCTCTGGCTCCTTCTCTCTCTGCTTCCCAGCACCAAGAGCTGAGCAGCTATCCTTTGGCACCCCTTCTACTATCATGTTTCTGTCTCGGAGCTGGCTGACCATGAATCTCTGAAATAGTGGGCCAAAACAAACCTTTCTGAGTTGCATTTTGGTCACAGTGACAAAAAGCTAACACATGTGGATAAAACCTGACGGAAAAACAGGATGTTTAGGGGATTTTGTTTTGTTTTGTAGTGAAAAATGAAGACCACAAAATGTGTAAGAGAAAAACGAAAACCTTCTAGAGTCCTGTAAAAACAAACAAACAAAAAATAGAGGCTGAGCAAAAGCCACGCTGCTTGGGATGGCACCGTGCAGACGGGGAAGAATGTTTTACGGTGGTCACTGGCTGAGCTATGAGTTGGCTTGAGGTCACCCAAATCCAGGAACTGATGGAGTTGGATCCATTCTACCAGGGTCCTTTTAGATTCAGGATGATGATTCTACAAAAAGACCTACGCCCTGCCCCCCATCCCCCCAAAAGAGGGTGAAGAGCATTTTAGAGGCCCCGGACATGCGAATCCATTGAGTTCTCTAATGCAAAGAGACTTCGGTTTTCCCATTATTGTCAGCCATGGGCTGAAAAATATTGCATCTGACACTTCTTTTGTCCTCCCCTCCTTAGCTATGCATTTCTATAGCAACGACCAGGGTAGCACCCAGATCCTCATTAATCCTCTCAATGCCCCTATTTGGTAGGCAGCTGACAGCTAATATAATCTCCATTCCATAGACAGAGTGGAAGCTGGCCATCATTTGTCAATATTTCTGCAAAGGGAGAAATGCTTAAAGTACCTCTAGACAGACATAGCACTGCATTAAAAGTTTTGGTGAACATTTTCTAGGTTTTCTTTTCTGATTGTTTTTTCCGGGGCCCCTCCTGGCACATTGACCTCAGCCACGTCCTACTTTCAGAAGGCTCTGTCTGTGACGGAGAACAAGAATGGCATGGCTCCCAGTTCTCCACGCTTGCCAAAAAGACAATAGGCGTCTTTCCTCCTGCTGGCTTTAGGTCAAAGGACCCACTGCCAAATTTGGATCCACTCTCTGGTTCTGACGAGTCTCTTCACACTGAATTTGTTTGCAGCATCCACCTGTCCCTACAGCAAATTTAAAACCTTCGTGAATTTAGTTTTTAGTCACTACCGGATTCAGGGGTTTAGAATTCAGTAAAAAAGACTGATGTCACTTTAAGAGCTTATGCAGTGCCCTGTCTGAAAGTAGGTACCTCGTCAGGTGAGTAATGAAAGGTGGGTGATTTGTTTTCCCTGAGGTGAGAGGAAAGATGCCCTTAGAAATGCACAGGACATTGGGGGTCCCCAGGAGAAGCACAGAAACATTTTAGGAAAAGAATTAGCTGTGAAAGAACAAGTCACGCAGGAAACTTTTGTGAACTTGCTAGATATGTGCATTAGTTCTGACTCTCATTCCAGTTGTTTGTTGATTGCAATATTGTGTTAATGTCAATACTTTGTCAAATGTGGGAAGCTTAAGTCAGCCACAGAAGATCTGGCAGTTAAGGAAAAAGTATTATTAAAAACAAGCGTTTCAGGAGCTCATCCATGGTTTTAAGTAAGTAGTATCATCATAACAATTGGGGATGATGAAATATAACTGGAGGTAGAGTATTTGAGACCTTCCCACAATACACAAGAATATGATAAGGTCATTGCATCTCTGTTTTATATCAAGTCCACAGTCTATATATCTCCAGCATTAATATACAATAGAAATAATAATAGACTAGCATTAACTATTAAAATACCTGCCAGTGACTAGAATGTGGAACCAACCTAGATGCCCGTCAATAGATGAATGGATTAAAAAATGTGGCATTTGTACACAATGGAATATTACTCAGCACTAAAAAATAACAGAACCATGGCATTTGCAGGGAAATGCATGGCATTAGAGCAGATTATGCTAAGTGAAGCTAGCCAAGCCCTAAAAAACAAATGCCAAATGTCTTCTTTGATATAAGGAGGGCAACTCAAAACAGAGCAGGGAGGAAGAGCATGAGAAGAAGATCACCATTAAACAGGGACAAGAGGTGGGAGGGAATGGGAGAGAGAAGGGGAATTGCATGGAAATGGAAGGAGACCCTCATTGTTATACAAAATTACATATAAGAGGAAGTGAGGGGAAAGGGGAAAAAAAGAGAGAGAGAAATGAATTACAGTAGAGGGGGTAGAGAGAGAAGATGGGAGGGGAGGGAAGGGGGGATAGTAGAGGATAGGAAAGGCAGCAGAATACAACAGACACTAGTATGGCAGTATGTAAAAATGTGGATGTGTAACCGATGTGCATCTGCAATCTGTATACGGGGGGAAAAATGGGAGTTCATAACCCACTTGAATCAAATGTATGAAATATGATATGTCAAGAGCTATGTAATGTTTTGAACAACCAATAAAAAAATAACTGATACTATTAAAAATGTCAAGGTCATGAAATACAGGCAAGAATGCTGGATTGGTAGAGCCTATGAGATATAACAGCCAAACAATATGTAGAATTCTAGATTGAACTGTAGCAGGAAAAAAAGAAACTCAGTAAAAACTCGATGATATTTGAATAAGACCTGTAGTTCCGTTAATATTATAGCATTACGGTTATTTTCCTGGTTTTGATAATTGCACTGTGGCTATGTTAGATGTTAGTTTTAAAGGAAGCTGAATTAAAGTGATACAAAAACTGTAAGTATGAAATTTGAAACTTTTCTATAAGCTAAAAATACTTCAAAGTAAAAACTAAAAATAAAGTTTGATTTTCAACTCTGTAAAAAAAATAAATAAATAAATACCTGCCAGTGAGTTTTAATATTTTCTTATCTTGCATCCACAGAAAGAACTTCAATTCAATTAAGTAATTATAACCTGGTCTTGCAGTGATTAAAAAAATCAAAAAGTCACCAAAATATACCAAAGGTAAAATTTTCCTTATTGAGAAAATGAAAGGATGAATTTCCTTCTGCAATACAGTTTCTGTGTTTCTCTGCAAAATCCTTAGTTCCATGAGTCAAATTACATCAGGAAAAAACAAGCAGACATAAGTAATAAATACCATACATATTTTAAAACAACTCTAGCTCAGCGCAGAGCACTTACCAGACTGCATTCCTCCAAGCCAGTGCTCTGGCCTTAGCAGGCTGCCTTCCTGGAGGCTGTTACCGCCTCACCGCCAGCCTCTGACTTCTCTCCCGCCAGGTCTAGTCATCCCTGATGCTGTGCCCCCTCTGTCTTGCAGAGTCGTGCCTCCTGGAGTCTGCCTGTGCCTGTGGGCTCCACTGTCTTCAGACACTGAGGTGGTCCTCGGTGAGACACAGGAGAGCCTTCTTTCCAAACTGTCAGTCTCCCTTTTAGCATTGGATTGTCCCAGCTCCTCCGGAAATGAGAACAAAACCCTGTAGGAATGAGAATATGCAGAGAAACCCCCTGGTTGGAGTCCTGGAGTCCCCGACTCCCACCCATGACCAATCCGTGTCTCACTAGGAACCTCAGTCTCCATGAACTCACAGTAGTCTTCTTACCTTCCACAGAAGCTGTGAAGGTGGATTTTTATTTGAGAATCTTGATCCCAGCAAGCCTGATTCATTTGGAAAATCCCCAAATCTTTTCCATCGTTTGGCAAAGGAAACGAAACCAAACAAACACGATTCTTGATTGTTTCTCTAGCACTTAAAACCTCAGTGATTGCTAGGGGCTGAACTTTGTCTCCTTTTCCTCATGCTTATGTTGAAATCTTAACCCTAAGACCCCTGAATGTGAGAGGCAGGGTCCTTAGAGTCATCACGTGAGGTGAGTTCTTTAGGGCGGGCTCTATTCAACATGACTGGGTCATTAAAAGGGGTATCAGGGGATCCTTTCACCTGGGATCTGGGTACAGGGCACCCACAGCGTTAGCAGAGAGGCCTAGAGCATATCCTCTCCACAGCCTTTAGAAGAAACCAATCCAAACCCACAGCTCAGCCTCAGATCCCCAGCCTCTCCAGAATAGTGAGATGTGCCTGTCTCTGGCACTTTCTTAAGGCAGCTTGAGCGGACTGGCTCAGCGGTCAACTAGGGCTTATGGATTAGGATCCATGATTTTGGTGCAAATCAAACACAGTTGGATGTGTGATAGTTTGGCTCTGTCCTAATCAGGTGATACTGGATGATGGGTAGGGCGAGCTATGTAATTATCATTCAAATTAGAACATTTTGGGGAGTAATCAGGGTATTAAAATCATTACTTAGAATAAGCAGAGATAATCTGCCGGCTGTACTAAAGAAACAGGAGGATCGGTCACTCTGCACAGGGCACTCAGCAATGAGATGAAGGTCTTGGTAGTCCTTGGTCTTCTCCATCTCCTTTTCGTAACATGTTCATTGAAGAAACCATGTCATTCACTGTGTGGAATTTTTCACTGGTATATTTTGCTCATTGCAACCCTGTGTGCTGTGTCCTTTTAAACCCTTCGCTTCCTTGAAACTGCTAATTAGCTTCTGGGGGCTTTGTAGACGAAGGTTCTATTTATCTACCTTTTTAATAAGAGAATCTCATTGGTCCTGCTGGGTTCTTCCATTGCACGCCGTCAGGAAGCTCAGGATGCCCAGTTTTCCCTTGGTAATGTCAAGGACAGGTCCACTACAGGTCCCAGATGTTAAGGGCCTGGTCCATCTTCTGTAAAGTTGCAGTCAGTCTTTCATCTGACGGTAATTAGCCAGCCACCGATGACTGTCGTATGATGTCCTTATGCCTTTATCAATTGGAACTCATTATAGAAGACATAAAGTCATCACCTGTTCTTTTACTCACTGGTACAATCTTACAAGAAAGGCAGAAAAGCTCCTTGATTCTTTTCCTTTATTTGCCAATTTTCAGAATAAAGTGTTGGCCTAATAACCTTTAGAGTTAACTAAAGATTGTGTCTATTGTCTTTCCTTAGGAATCACGTGGATTTTTAACATAGTTGATGAGTTACATTCCTCATGATCACTGTTTGTTTTAATGCTCCCGATTGCCCCAACTTTGGCCAGTTTGAGCCCCTTCAAGTTGGTCCCTGGGTGCTTGTCACCCAAGAGTTCTCTGCGTCATTGCTTTCAATCACAAGACATTCCTGACCCAGTTTAAACAGTCGCTGACCCAGACTCTAGAATAGTCATTAGCCAAGGAGCCGTGATTCTTCTGTGCAAAAGAGAGTAAATAGGGCACAATCACAGTATAAAAGATACTAGGTCTTTTAGTTGTTGCTGAATTAGTCAATGCTCTGCACCTTATCATCAGAAGCAGTAGAAAATGCGCATTTTAAGAAAAACATCACATAATGAGTTCATGTAGATAATTCCAATTAAAAATTGAGATTATAGTGCATTTTACATTTCATCACTGATTTATGCTGAGAATATGGGCTCTTAATATCATTTCCATAATTATGCATTTGCTTAATCCTATTGCATAGTTCTAAAGCAGCAACATAATTTTGTTATTTAGAATTTTATTATTGGTTGCAGATTAAGATACTTTCAATACTTTTTTATCTTCAGATCTTTCCAGTTAATTTTGCTGGATAATGTCATGTTCTTTCCATGGTAACGGAAGCACTAGCATCTCTATCACAATGTAGGAGAACGCTGTCTCCTCAAAGATTCGCCTCAGAGTAGGACCGACTTTTAGACCTTGTTTAGTCTGATGAGTGGGAAATTCAATTGCATTGGGAATCTTTAGGTTTTATTAAATCTGATTGGTAAGAAATTATATTTCAGGGTATTTCTGAGTTGAAATTTGTATACATTTTCATGTCACAAAATCTTATCTAAATAAGGAGTTTGTAGGAAGAAATTAAGTTCTCCCATTCTGGGCTGGGAATTAGTGATTTATCTAAAGGCTTTTTTTTGGTCTATGGTTTTTCCAAGAAATGAAGATGGTTATGTCACTGTTAGGGAAACTAGAGAGAGTTCAGACAACAAAATGAAGTGTTTGCCTTTCATTATTTATTTCTATTTCAGAAAATTTCACTGTTGTTCATCAGTGATAACTCCCTTTATGGAACAACCAATGTCTTTATAATCTGTATTTTCTCAAAAAAAAGGTCTAATATTGCCTCTGTAGTTTTCAAAATGCTGTTTTAGTAAGAAATTAAATTTTATACATATTAAAGATGTATACATAAAACAAAGGAAAAAATAAATGTAGGTTCCGTATTAGTCAAAATTATGAGAGAAAGAGTAGCTGCAAAAAAGGGCTTCATCCTCTTCCCCTCTGGGATGCTCCATCTTTTGGACTTTAGGTAGAATACCCCTTTATAAAGATCACCTTCTGTTGTATTTAGGTTTTTTTTTGCATTGTTTTAACCAAAGCACCCAACAAGATCAACCTAGAGGTAGAGCGTTTATTGGAGTCTCATGATTTCAAAGGTCTCAGTCCATCCACGGTCAGTCCATTGTCCTGGATCCAAGATGGAGCAGCATATCATGGTGGAAGTTCAGGAAGCAGATGGGGTGGAGAGGAAGGGGAGACAGGGAAGATGCCACCTTCCAGGAAACAGCCCCAGGGACCCATCTTCTCCAGCCCCACTTGCCCATAGTTGCTACCCAGTTCATCTGTTCAAACTAGGGCTGATTAGGTCACAGTGTCACAATCCAGTCACATTCCACCTCTGAATATTCCTGTATTAACAGAAGCTTTTGGGGGACACCTCGTATCTAAACCATGACACTTTCAATATAGAATCTGGCCCTTTCCATGACTCACTCTAGATAAATTTCGACACCACCCTTCCTGGGAATGTCAGAACATAAGCCAGATTTTGTTAGCCATGGTCAACCTTTATGTAGAAATGAAATCAACTTCCTTAGACAAATGAAAACTAACATACAAATATTATTAGAGTAAGGTGGAATTTTTAATTTATATAGAAGTGTATACAAATTATACACTTTAATTTATACTATAATTTGTATACTATATAAATTATATAGTATATACTATAATTTATATACTATTATTTATATACTATATAATTATCATAATTATATAATATACTATAGTATATTATAATATACTATATAATGATAATATAAAGATTACCATCTAGGATGAGTCAATGTAATTACATTTTGTGATGTTTTATGTATACAGTATTAATTCCAAATAGATGATGGATAAATGAAGAATGTATATTTAAATTCATACAGCATCTTCTGAAATATTAGTAGTTATGTATAGCTAAAAGGCCAAGAGAAGAAAAAAATGGAATATCAAAATCATTTTTTTAAAAGAAGATTGGAAAAGAGGAACAGAGATACACACACACAAATGTTGAGGGCCACAGCCGAATCGGGATGACGCATGGCATTTTTGCCAGAAGTAGTGGTTGAGAGGTGACACCAGCGAGCCATGAAAATGATGACTTTTGAGTTCTCGTGGAGTTCCCATTGAGTTCCGGTTGAGCTTTCATGGGGATTCCTGAAGAGTTCGAGTTGGTTGGTGAAGTTCCAGTGGTGGGAGTTCCAGTTGGTGTGTGGTGTTCCCGGAGGAACCGAGTGGGTGGCGTTCGGGAGAGTTCCCGGGGAGCGTGTGTGGAGTGTGCTGGTGGAGTTCAGAAATAAAGTTTGTTCCTGCTTGAGTGGCTCGTTATTTGTGCCCAGCCAGACTGCGGCACAAAAACAGACAAACAAACAAACAAACAAACAAACAAAAAAAAAAAACCCAGAAACCAGAGACAGCACATACAAAACAAGAAGCAAGATGATAGACTTAGAGGATATCAATCATAACATGAAATACAAATAGATTCAACACTTCAATTAAAGGGAAGATACTATCTAACTGAATAAAAAAGGATATTTAACTATACATTATCTAAAAGAGGCATAAACAAATATAAAGATACAAACAGGTTGGAAGAAAAAGAATGGAAAATAACAAACCAGGCATATAGTAAGAAGAAGCAAGCTAGTATATCAAACAACACTGACTTCATGACAAGAAGTATTATCTCTGATAAATAATTCAATTAATAAGGACTAAAGGATCAATTCACCAGGAAGACAGCAATAATAACTTTGTATGAATCCAGCTGCAGGTTCTCAAAACAGTCAAAGCAAGAAATAATCATTTAAAAGAAAAATAGAACATGCAGTGAATTGGATGTCTTTCTGTAATATGTAAAACAATTAGACAACAACAGTTCATAAGGAAATAGAAGATCTGAACATGAGCAAGAACATAGTCAACTTTTTCAGGACACTGCAACCATAATGACAGAAACCACTTTCTTTTCAAAAGTACATGGAAGATGCATCATGAGATTAAATCAAATGAATCTCAAAGTTGTCAGCTACTGAAATTTTGCTGAATATGTTCTTTGATCACAAAGAACTCCAACTGGAAAAAAAAAGCAAAGCAATAGCATACCTAGCAAATGCCCACACATTTGAAATTAAACCAGGAATTTCTAATTAACCTCTGAGTCAAACATATCACCCAAGAAACTAAAAATTCTAATGAAATTACACCATATCAAAATTCAGGGGATGGTTTCAAATTTTGTAGTGGAAAAATATTTTAAATGCCTAAATTAGTAAAGAAAAAAATATTTAAAATCAATTGTACTGTTTTTACTCTAAAAAGCTACAAGATAAAGGACAAATTAAATGTGAAGTGGAATAGAAACTACAAGATAAATAAGAGCAGAGACCATTGAAATAGCAAGCAACACAATTAAAGAAGATTGTTCTTTGAAGGAATTTATAAAATTAATCACTAGAAGTTCAATCACCAAAACTTAATAAATAAACAATAGAAATTATATATATGACAAAATTAAAATGTGACATTTCTATAAAACAGAGGATAAAAAAGGAATATGATAACCAAGTTTATGCCAAGAAAATTTTAAAACTGAGAAAATTTAAAGCAATAATGTCAGATGTGATGGAATACTCCTGTAATCACAGTGGCTTAGGAAACTGTGGCAAGAGGATTTCAAATTCAAAGCCAGCCTCAGCAAAAGTGAGGCACTAAACAACTCATTGAGACCCTGTCTCTAAACAAAATACAAAATAAGGCTGGAGGTGTGGCTCAGTGGTCAAGTGCCTGTGTGTTCAATCCCTAGTACCTCGCCTCACTAATCAAAGAAAGAAAAAAAAATTAAGTCAGTAAAAATGAATAAATTACTTTAAAAAATTACAAAATTTAACTCAGAAAACATATTAATATCATTGTAAGTATAAAAGAAAAAAATTCAATAACTTCTTAAAAAGAAAATTCCAGCAACAAACTATTTTCAATGATGAATTCTATCAAATATTTTGGAAAACATGATATTAGTCTTAGCTGGATCTAGGTGCACAGCAGGCCTGGTCCACTCCTTTCCTGGGCAGGGCAGATACTTGCCAGAGCATAGCCTCTTGTGCAGGACTGCCCCTTCTGACCAGTGGACTACTGCAGGAGTCAGATCCAGCCCAGACCACCCACACCAGCCCTATCAGAATCCAGGCCCTCAGTAGGCCTGGTTCACCCCTCCCCTGGTGGGGCAGACACTGCCAGAACCTAGCCTTTGACACAGGACTGCCTCTTCTCACCAGCAGACTACCAGGGGAGGTCAAGCCCAGCAGCCCAGATCCACCCACTCCAACTTTTGCAGGACCCAGACCTAAGATCCAGTAGCATTCGTTGAGGGACAACAGCAGGGTCTGGAAGCCCAACATCAAGGTGAGGTACAGACAATTTGCATGGGTATTACAAGAATATAGGGAAGAAACTGTAATATCTCCGATGCACACTTCAAGAAAGGAAGACACATAGACAACATAAAAAAACAAGGGAGGAAAGTGCCCCAAACAAACAAGGGCACTATCACAACAGAACCCATGGACGGCAAAATTGATGAAATGTCAGAGAAGGAGTTCAGAAGATTCATAATTAAAATGAATTAAAGAATGAGCTAAATGAGCAAATACAGGCAAAATTGATCACTCCAACAATGAAATAAGAGAGAAAATACAGGTAGCAAAAGATGACTTCAAGAGCAAAATAGAGACTGGGGTGAGGGGAGTGGGGGAAACAGTCAGAAATCCTTAAAATGAAAGATAAATAAATTAAATAAAAACTCAATAGAAAGCATAACCAACAGATTAGATCACTTGGAAGAGAGAAAGTCAGATAATGAAGACAAAATATACAATCTAGAAAATAAAGTTGATCACACAGCGAAGAAAGTTAGAAACCATGAACAGAACATCCAAGGATTATGGGACAACATCAAAAGACCTAATCTCAGATTTATTGGGATAGAGGAAGGTATAAAATTTCAAACCAAAGGCATTCACAATCTCTTCAATGAGATGATATCAGAAAATTTTCCAAACATAAAGAACAAATTGAAAGAAAAATACAAGAAGCTTACAGGACACCAAATGTACAAAATTACAACAGATCTACACCAAGGCATATTATAATGAAAATGCCTAGCATTCAGAATAAGGATAGAATCTTAAAAGCCACAAGAGAAAGGAATCAGATCTCATATAGGGAGAGACGAATTAGTATCTCAGCAGATTTTTCAACCCAGACCCTCAAAGCCAGGAGATCATGTAACAAAATATACCAAGCTCTGAAAGAAAATGGATGCCAACCAAGAAACTTATATCAAGCAAAACTAAGCTTTAGATTTGAGGATGAAATAAAAACCTTCTCTGATAAACAAAAGTTAAAAGAATCAATAACTAGACAGTGGGTGCTATAGAACATCCTCAGCAAAATATTCCAAGAAGAGGAAATGAAAAACAATGATGAAAATCAACAGAGGGAGGGATTACACTAAAAAAAAAATTTAGTCAGGGGAGAAACCAAATCATGTTAAATACCAAAAATAAACAAGAATTTCTGGGACTACAAATAATGTCTCAATAATATAACCCTGAATATTAATGGCCTCACCAATCAAAAGACTTACACTAGCAGATTGGATAAAAAAAAAAGACCCAACAATATGCTGCCTATAGGAGACTCATCTGATAGGAAAAGACATACACAGACTGAAGGTGAAAGGCTAGGAAAAATCATACCACTCACATGGACTGTGGAAGCAAACAGGGGTTTCCATCCTCATATCGAATAAAGTAGACTTCAAACTAAAATCAATCAAAAAGGATAAAGAAGGACACTACATACTGCTCAAGGGGAGCCATACACAATACTTAACATTTATAAATATATATGCCCCAAACCATGGAGTAGCTATGTTCATCAAGCAAACTCTTCTCAATTTCAAGAGTCAAATAGACCACAACACAATAATTTTGGGTGACATTAACACATCTCTTTCATCACTAGATAGATCTTTCAAACAAAGAAACAAAATATGAACAAAGAAACTATAGAACTCAATAATACAATCAATAACTTAGACTTAACTGACATATATAGAATATCCCATCCTTCAATGAGAGAATATACTTTTTTCTCAGCAGCACATGGATGTTTCTCTAAAATAGACCATATAATATACCACAAAGCAAATCTTAGCAAATATAAAAAATAGAGATAATACCCTGCATTCTATCAGATCATAATGGAATGAAATTAGAAATTAACGATAAAATAAGAAATAAAATCCACTCCAACACCTGGAGACTAAATAATATGCTACTGAATGAACAGTGGATTACAGAGTATATCAAGGAGGAGATTAAAAAATTTTTAGAGGTGAATGAGAACACAGATACAACATATTGAAATCTCTGGGACACTATGGGGGCAGTTCTAAGAGGAAAGTTCATTGCATGGAGTTCCTTCCTTAAACTAAGATAAAGTCAACAAATAAATGACTTAAAACTACATCTCAAAGCTCTAGAAAAAGAAGAACAAATCAACACCAAATGCATCAGAAGACAGAAAATAATTAAAATCAGAGCTGAAATTAATGGTATTGAAACAAAAGAAACAATTGAAAAAATTGATAAATAGTTGGTTCTTTGAAAAAATAAATAAAATTGACAGACTCTTAGCCATGCTAATGAAGAGAAAGAGGGGTAAAACTCAAATCACTCTCATACATGATGAAAAAGGAAATATCACAACAGACACTACAGAAATACAGAAGATAATTAGAAATCATTTTGAAAACTTGTACTCCAATAAGATAGAAAATGTCAAAGGCATTGACAAATTTCTAGAGTCATGTAATTTCCCAAATTGAATCAGGATTATATACACAATTTAAACAGATCAATTTCAAGTGATAAAATAGCAGATGCCTTCAAAAGCCTACCAACCAAGAAAAGCCCAGGACCAGACTGATACACAGCCAAGTTCTACAAGACCTTTGAAGAACTAATACCAATACTCTTCAATTTATTTCAGGAAATAAAAAAGAGGCAGCACTTCCAAACTTTCTATGAGGCTAATATCACTCTGATTCCAAAACCAGGCAGAGACACATCAAAAAAAAAAAAAATTCAGACCAATATCTCAAATGAACATGGATGCAAAAATTCTCAATAAAATTCTGGCAAATATGGAAATCAATAAATGTAATTCATTCATCACATTAATAGACTTAATAGAATCAGATCATCATCTCAATAGATGCAGAAAAATCATTTGACAAAATACAGCACCCCTTTATGTTCAAAACACTAGTAAAACTAGGGATAAAGGCTAGCTATGCTAAGCCCCAGGCCAGTATCATTTTAAATGGAGAAAAATTGAAGGCATTCCCTCTAAAAACTGGAACAAGACAGGGATGCCCTCATTCACCACTTCTATTTAAAATAGTTCTTGAAACACTGGCCAGAGCAATTAGACAGATGAAAGAAATTAAAGGGATGCACTTAGGAAAAGAAGAACTCAAATCCGCATTATCTGCTGATGATATGATTCTATACCTAGAAGACCCTAAAAGTTCCACCAGAAAACTTCTAGAACTAGTAGATGGATTTAGAAAAATATCAGGATATAAAATCAACACCCATAATTCGAAGGCATTTCTGTATATCAGTGACAAATTCTCAGAAAGAGACATGAGGAAAACTACCCCATTTTCAATAGCCTAAAAATAAATAAATAAATAAAATACTTGGGAATCAACTTAATGAAAGAGGTGAAAGATCTATATAATGAAAATTGCAGAACCCTAAAGAAGGAAATCAAAGAAGACCTTAGAAGATGGAATATCCTCTTGGATAGACAGGATTAATATTATCAAAATGGCCATACTTACAAAAGCACTAGAGATTTAATGGAATGCTGATCAAAATTCCAATGACATTCCTCATAGAAATAGAAAAAGCAGTCATGAAATTCATCTGGAAAAACAAGAGACTCAGAATAGCAAAAGCAATCCTTAGCAGGAAGAGTGAAGCAGGAGGCATCACTATAGCAGACCTTAAGCTACACTGCAGAGCAATAGTAACAAAAACAGCATGGTATTGGCACCAAAACAGACTGGTAGACCAATGGTACAGAATAGTGGACACAGAAAATAACTCACAAAATTACAATTATCTTATATTAGACAAAGGTGCCAAAAACATGCATTAGAGAAAAGATACCCTGTTTAACAAATGGTGCTGGGAAAACTGGAAATCCATATTCAACAAAATGAAATTAAACCTCTATCTCTCACCATGCACAAAACTCAACTCAATGTGGATCAAGGACCTAGGAATTAAACCAGAGACTCTCAATCTAATAGAAGAAAAAGTAGGCCCTAATCTTCATCATGTGGGATTAGGCCCCAGCTTCCTTAATAAGACTCCTATAGCACAAGAATTGAAACCAAGAATCATTAAATGGGATAGGCTCAAACTAAAAAGTTTCTTCTCAGCAAAAAAAACCAAAAAACAAACAACAACAGCAACAACAACAACAACAAAAACCAATATGTGAAGTGATTAGAGAGCCTACATCTTTGAAGCAAATTTTTACCCCTCACACATAAGATAGAGCACTAATCTCTAGGGTATATAAAGAACTCAAAAAGCTGAACACCAAAAATAAATAAATAAATAGATAGATAAATAAAATAACCCAATCAAAAAATTGAGTCAAGGACCTGAACAGACACTTCTCAGAAGATGATGCACAATCAGTCAACAAATACATGGAAAATGTTCATCATCTCTAGCAATTAGAGAAATGCAAATCAAAACCACTCTAAGATATCATCTCACTCCAGTCAGAATGGCAGCCATTATGAAGACAAACAACAATAAATGTTGGCAAGGATGTGGGGAAAAATATACAGTCATACACTACTGGTGGGACTGCAAATTGGTGCAGCCAATATGGAAAGCAGTGTGGAGATTTCTTGGAAAATTGGGAATAGAACCATCTTCTGACCCAGCTATCCCTCTCCTCAATCTATACCCAAATGACTTAAAATTAGCATACTACAGGGATATAGCCACATCAATGGTTATAGCATCACAATAACTAAACTGTGGAACCAATCTAGATGCTTTTCAATAAATGAATGGTTAAAAAAAGCCTGTCATATATACATAATGGAATATTACTCAGCCATAAAAGAAAATAAAATCATGGCATTTGCAGCTAAATGGAGGGAGTTAGAGAAGATAATGCTAAGTGAAGTTAGCCAATCCTCCCCCCCAAAAAAACAAATGATGAATGTTTTCTCTGATATAAGGAGGCTGATTCATAGTGGGGTAGGGAGCAGGAGCATGAGAGGAATAGACTAACTCTAGATAGGACAGAGGGGTTGGAGGGAAAGGGAGAGGGCTTGGGGTAATCAATGATGGTGAAATGTGAGGATCATTATTATACAAAGTATAGGTATGAAGACACGAATTGGTGTGAATATACTATGTATCCAACCAGAGATATGAAAACTTGTGCTCTATATGTGTAATAAGAATTGTAGTACATTCTGCTGTCATATATAAATTAAAAATTAAAAAAATTGAGAGATGAAATGTGCTTACCAACTCACTTTCTGAAACTATTACAAATCTGTTACAAATATCTCAATAAAACCTCTCAATACTAAGATATCTCAAATACAAATATCACAATAAAAATTAGCATGTAAATTCACACATATATCAAATGAATTGTGCATTATGATCAAATGTGTTTTTTAATTCTGGAATGAAAAATTGGTTAAACATTCAAAACTAAACCAAATTTACATTTGTACAATTAAGGACAAAGGTCATGATATTGTGTCAGAATACAAAAAGTATTTGACAAGATACAACACTCAATTATCAAAAAGTTTTTTAGCAAATGAGAAATTGAATAAATCTTCCTTAATTGGATAAATAGCATCCACATCCTACAATTTTGATGACAATATATTTGTAAGCACTGCATAAACAAGCAGGAATTTCCATCCTCATATCAAATAAAGTGACTTCAAGCCAAAGTTCGAAGGGATAAAAGACATTTCTTACTGCTTAAGGGAATCATACATCAACAAGACATAACAATTGTAAATATTTATGTCCCAAACAATGGAGCATCTATGTACATCAAACAAACACTTCTCAGTTTCAAGAATCAAATAGACCACAACACATTAATACTGGGTGACTTTAATACACCTCTCTCACCAGTAGAGAGATCTTCCAAAGAAAACCTAAATAAAGAAACTGTTAAATTCAAAAATATAATCAATAACTTAGACATCACAGACACATACAGAATATTTCCTCCATCAATGAGCAAATACACCTTCTACTCAGAAGCACATGAATCCTTCTCTAAAATGGGTCATATGTTGTGTCATAAAGCAACTCTTAGCAAATACAAAAAAAAAATAGACTTACTACCCTGAATTCTATCAGATCATAATGGAATGAAATTAGAAATCAATGATATAATAAAAAATAGAAGCTATTTCAACATCTGAATACTAAATAATATGATATTGAATGATCAATGGATAGCAGAAGAAATCAAGGAGGAGATAAAAGAAAATCTTGGAGGTAAATGAGAACACCAATACAACATATCAAAGTCTCTGGGTCAGTATGAAGGTAGTGCTAAGAGGAAAGATCATGGCATTGAACTTATACATTGAAAAAATAAAAACAAATAAACGAAGTGACATTACATCTCAAGGCCCTAGAAAAAGAACAAATCAACATCAAAAGTAGTAGAAAACAGTAAATAATTAAAATCAGACCTGAAATTAATTAAATTGAAGCAGAAAAAAACAATTAAAAAGTTGACACAATGAAAAGCTGGTTCTTTGAAAAAAATAAATTAAATCGATAAACCTTTAGCCATATTAGCAAACATTAGAGAGAAAAATCAAATTACTAAAATTAATGATAAAAGAGGAAATATCATAATAGAAATCATTGAAATACAGAAGTTAATTAGAAAATATTTTGAAAATTTATACTCCAATAAAATGGAAAATCTCAAAGACATCCACGAATTTCTGCCCAAACTGAATCAGGAGGACACACTCAATTTAAACAGATCAATTTCAAGCAATGAAATAGGAGACACCATCAAAAGTCTACCAACCAAGGAAAGCACAGGACCAGATGGATTCTCAGGAGAGTTCTACAAGACCTTCAAAGAAGAATTAATACCAATACTCCTCAAATTACTCCATCAAATAGAAAAGGAGGGAACACTTCCAAACTCATTCTATGATGCTAGTACCACCCTGGTACCAAAATCAGACAAAGACACACTAAAGAAAGAAAAATTGGTGGGGGATATGGCTCAGTGGCTGAGCAGTTGCCTTGCTCATGTGAGGCACTTGGTTCAATCCTTGGCAATATATAAAAACAAATAAACAAAATAAAGATGTTGTGTCCCTGTATAAGTAACAAAACTTTAAAAAAAGGAAAGAAAACTTTAGACCCATATCCCTGATGAACATAGATGCAAAAATTCTCAATAAAATTCTGGCAAATTGAATACAAAAACATATTAAAAAGACAGAGCACCATGATCAAGTGGAGTTCATCAAGGGATGCAAGGTTGGTTCAATATATGGACATCAATGAATGTCATTCATCACATGAAGAGACTTAAAGATAAGAATCATATGTTGATCTCAATAGATGCAGAAAAAGCATTTGAGGAAACCCTTTCATGTTAAAAACACTAGAAAAACTAGGCATAGTAGGAACATACCTCAACATTGTAAAAGCTATCTATGCTAAAACTAAGGCAAAGATCATTCTAATTGGAGAAAAATTAGAAGGATTCCCTCTAAAAACTGGAACAAGACAGGAATGCCCTCATTGACTCCTTCTATTCAGCATAGTCCTTAAAACTCTAGCCGTAGCAATTAAAAAGACAAAAGAAATTAAAGGGATACTAATAGATAAAAAAGAACTCTAACTATCACTATTTGTCCACTACATGATTCTACATAGAGAGGACCCAAAAAATTCCACCAGAAAACTCTAGAATTAACAATGAATTCAGCAAAGTAGCAGGAAATAAAAATCAATACCCATAAATAAAATGCATTTCTATATACCAATGATGAGTGCTCTATCTGATGTGCATGTGGTAAAGAGAAATTAGGAAAACTACCCCATTCACAACAGCTTCAAAAAAATAAAACACTTGGCAATAAATATAGAAAATAAGGTGAAACACCTCTAAATGAAAATTACAGAATGCTAAAGAAAGAAATTGAAGAAGACCTTAGAAGATGGAAAGATCTCCCATGTTCTTGGATAGGAAAAAAATTAATATTATCAAAATAGCCATACTACCAAAAGTGTTATATAGATTTAATGCATTTCTAATTAAAATACCAATGACATTCCTTATAGAAATAAAAAAAGCCATCATAAAATTCATTTGGAAAAATAAGAGACCAGGAATAAACAAATCAATCCTTGCAAGAAGAGTGAAGCAGGAATCATCAGAATACCAGAACTTAAACTATACCATAAAGCTATAGTAACAAAAACGGCATGATATTGGCATCAAAACAGACATGTAGACCAATGATACAGAATAGAAGACACAGAAACAAACCCACATAAATACAGTTATCTCATACTGGACAAAGGTGCCAAAAACATAAATCAGGGAAAAGACAGCCAATTCAACAAATGGTGCTGGGAAAACTGGAAATCCATATGTACCAAAATGAAATTAAATACCTATCTCTCACCATACTCAAAACTCAACTCAAACTGGATGAAGGAATCCAAAAACTTAACACCACATAAAGAGATAACTTAGTCAATAAATGGGCTAACGATCTGAACAGACATTTTTCAGAAGAAGCTATATAACCAATCAACAAATATATGAAAAAGATGTTCAACATCTGTAGTAATTAGAGAAATACAAATCAAAACTATAGTGAGATTTCATCTCACTCCAGTCAGAATGACAGTTATCAAGAATAAAAACATTATTATGTGTTGACAAAGATGTAGCGGTAAAAGTACACTCATACACTGCAAATTGGTGAAACCACTCTGCAAAACAGTACAGAGATTCCTTAGAAAAACTTGGAATGGAACCACCATTGGACCCAGCTATCCCACTCCTCTGTGTATACCCAAAGGACTTAAAATCAGCATACTACAGTGACACGCCCACATCAATGTCTATAGCAGCTCATTCACAATAGCTAACCTATAGAACCAACTTAGATATGCTTAGATAGATGAATGGATAAAGAAACTGTGGTATATATACACACAATGGAATATTACTCAGCATTAAAAGAGAATAAAATTTTGGCATTTGCAGGTAAATGGGTGGAGACACTCTAAACAAAATAATCCAATTCCCCCCATAAACAAAGCTGAAATGTTTTCTCTGATATGTGGATGTTGAACCATAATGGGGGGGGTACAGAAATAATGGAGGAATTTTGGATTGGGCACAGGGAAGGGCCCATGGGGGTAGGAAAGGTGGTGGAATGAGATGGACATCATTACCCTAGGTACATGTATGCTCATACAAGTGGTGTAACTTTATAATGTATACAACCAGAAAAATTAAAAGTTGTGCTCCATTTGTGTACAATGAGTTGAAATGCTGTCATGTATAACTAATTAGAACAAATTTAAAAAAAGAAAGTAGGACAAAATATCAATAAAAATAAAAGATTTGTAACTCTTTTATCCACTGGATCTATGGCCGTTATCATTAAATAACATTTTGTCATTGTGAATTTTTTCTCTTGAAATTAACCTTGTTTTAAAAAAATAATTTTATTTTGTAATCATTTTGATATTGTTTTTATAATTTTCCCTTTTTACTTTGAGTTCATATATTTATAACTAGTAGTACAATATTTCTTGACCCAATACTTATTTTAAAGATATTTGTTTCTCCTTTCTTTTAATAGAATAAATATGTAATATTACATCAAGGTATCTTTTGCTTTTTACTTTAATTCTTCGTTTGTTCTCTATCATTGTTCTCATAGTGTATGGGTTCTGTGATTTTATTATTATTATTATTATTATTATTACTTTAGTTTTACAAGATACCAGAATCTATTTTGATATATTTATACAAGCACTGACTATATCTTATTCTAATGAGGATCCCAGTATTGTTGGATGTAAAAAAAATTGCATTATTTCTATTTGTTACCATATTATTTTCATTTATTGGTCAGGGTTCATTTGCAGGAAACCAAAAGTACTCTGAGCAAAGAGAAATGTACAGACTTAAGTGCGGACAGCAGTGTTCTCTTGCCGGTCCCCCCGGGAATGACTGCGAGAACTAAGCCTTAGCAGGGACTGAGGACAGACTGACCATCATAGCAGGAAGGTGGACAGTAAGGAGCCACCACTTAGAACCATGGCTACACTACTACCCTTTCCCATAAAAGATGGGAGGTAAGGTACATGGGACACTGCAGCTCCAAGCAGCACTGGATACTACTTTACGTTTCTAACATTTCAGGAGAAGTTGCACACACCACATCTACCACTCTTTCTTCATTATCACACACCACCTTTAAGCAACAACAACCAAAAGTAGAGGAAACTTCACTGTGACCAGCTTCCGTCTTTCAGATCTTCAAAGAACACCTCTAACCAGCAGACCAAGCTTGTGGAAGCCAGGAAATGCAGTTTTCTGTTCTCTTCTGTACAGAGAACACAGAGAAAGAGTTGGAATGGGTGGCGATGGCTGAGCCAGCTCCAGGGATCTTTCTTAACTGGCTGTTAACTAATCCTTACAAATGATATTTTCTAGGAATTTCTCTACAGCCATCAGTACACTCCTAGCCAGAAATATTTATCTGATTCAGTTATCCAGACATTTTTTTCCAAACAGTACATTTCCATATGAGTATTCTGGACTACATTATTATAATTGATCTCATTTCAAATTATATAATTTTTGAGTATTCAACTGACATAATTGAAATTCATTAATTGGGTTCTTCATTATCACCATAATTTTATTTAAGAAGATTTTTATCCACATTGTTTGGAGAATTATTCCCTTGGTTTAAACAATGTAGCTCCATTGTAAAAAAAAAAAATGGGAAATCTCTCCTAAGATAGAGGACAGGTGGATATGAGTAACACTGTACACACAGGAAGTGGGTGTGTGTACTGTGCCTCTAACCTTGCACCATTTGGACAAGCTGTTCTTAAAGCCCTTGATTGTGTGCCTGGGTAATAATTGTGAACTCTGGATGTCAATTCAGCAGCATAATGAGACCATGCACATTTTTAAGTGCTAGTTCTTAAAAACAAATAAAAGGGAAGAAAACTTTGCTTCAGGTGGTCCTAAAATGTAGTAATGTAACTCTGTAGCACTTCTGGAAATATAGCTGATTGGCATGAAAAAGGATTAAGTGCTTTTCTCATACCTGTGTGCAATTTTAACTGTTCTATGAAGCTTAAATATAATCAAAAATGCCTCAGAGTTTCAGGGAAGGTTTGTACAGGCAAGAAAAGATCCTGTCAAGCTGAAGAATAGGCTAGTATTTTGCCTTACCCTAATGTGTGTCTTTAAAAAAAAATCTATAAATTTAAGGGGGGAAAAGAGTAGAAAGAGCCAATAAGTGGGAAAAGTCAAAAGTCTATATTTTCTTCTGAAATTTTTAGTGGAATCAATATTTCTGCATCCAGTTAATAGAAAACTCTTGAACATAACCCTTCTTAGGTGTGTTCTGGGAATTACAGATACTCACTAAGCATGTGCTAGTTGTTCTCCACAAAATCATGATGACAACTCGATGTGTTTTAGGCACTCTCTCAAATTGAGTTTAATGCTGTAATATAACTATATATGCAGATTCTCCATTTGCATCTCAGTGAGTATCAACTGTGTCTTAAGTTAATGACAGCCATCAATGGGTTTGCCTGTTTCAAGATCAATGCCAAATAGCATATGATGGAGGCTTTCACAAGAAGCTTTGTTAGCCACTAAGAATGTAAAAGAATCAGATTCACCACAGATATAAATGACAGCGGCACCGTAATTTCTATTGTATAATAGAGAAACTGAGCCAGTGACAAGGACACTTAAAGATGTGGTCAGGGGCCTCAGCTAACTTGAGCTCTGGTTACTCTTTCTCCTGTGATGGGCAGACCCTCTTGTGACCACATTTTCACTACAGTAGGCCCTCTTATCTGTGGTCTGATTTTCAACAATTTCATTGGCACACAGTCAACTGTGGTCCAAAAATATTATATGGAAAATTCCAAAAAAGAACAACTCATATATTTTAAATCCTGTGCCATTTTGAGAAGTGTGATACATCTTGCTCTGTCCTAGCCTGGATACAAATCACTCACACACATATTTATATCCAGCTGCAGCCAGTTAAGAAAGAGCCCTGGAGCTGGCTCAGCCATCGCCACCCATTCCAACTCTTTCTCTGTGTTCTCTGTACAGAAGAGAACAGAAAACTGCATTTCCTGGCTTCTACAAGCTTGGTCTGCTGGTTAGAGGTGTTCTTTGAACATCTGAAAGACAGAATCTGGTCACAGTGTAGTTTCCTCTACTTTTGGTTGTTGTTGCTTAAAGGTGGTGTGTGATAATGAAGAAAGAGTGGTAGATGTGGTGTGTGCAACTTCTCCTGAAATATTAGAAATATATATGTATTTATATAGCAATGTCTGAGTGTGCCTTTTCCCCCATATCCTCACCAACACTTATTGTTGTTTCTCTTCATAATAGCTGCCATTCTGACTGGAGTGAGATGAAATCTGAGAGTGGTTTTGATTTGCATTTCTCTAATTGCTAGAGATGATGAACATTTTTTTATATATTTGTTGATTTATTGTATATCCACTTATGAGAAGTGTCTGTTTAGGTCCTTGGCCCATTTGTTGATTGGGTTATTTGTGTTTTTGGTGTTTAGCTTTTTGAGTTCTTTATATACCCTAGAGATGAGTGCTCTATCTGATGTGTGAGGGGTAAAAATTTGCTCCCAGGATATAAGCTCTCTGTTCACCTCACAGATTGTTTCTTTTGCTGAGAAGAAACTTTTTGGTTTGATTCCATCCCATTTATTGATTCTTGGTTTTAATTCTTGTGCTATAGGAGTCTTATTAAGGAAGTTGGGGCCTAATCCCACATGATGAAGATTAGGTCCTACTTTTTCTTCTCTGAAGACAAGAAATAAAGACAAATTTGATTTTCACTACATGCCTCAATCCAGGCCCTTGTTGAAACTGATTGTCAGTACATGCTCACCTGAGGTCCTTACCTGGAGGTCCTTGAATTCTCCCACAAAACCCAGTGCTCCCTTTCAGTTTCCCAGTGTATCCTGTACACCTTGTCTTTTGGTCATATTCCTTGTTTGTGGTAAATACTTTCATTTAAAATTCTTGTTTGTATAAAAAATATTTCAGTGATTAATGTGCCTGCATAAAAAGGTACCCTCCCATTGAATAGTATGCTGACTTTAAGTCCTTTGGGTATAAACCCAGGAGTAGAATAATTGGGTCAAATGGTGGTTCCATTCAAAGTTTTCCAAGGAATCTCCATACTGCTTCCATATTGGCTGCACCAATTTGCAGTCCCACCAGCAATGTATGAGTGTACCTTTTCTCCCACATCCTCGCCAACACTTATTGTTGTTTCTATTCTTAAATGCTGCCATTTTGATGGGGGTGAAATGAAATCTTAGAGTTTTGATTTGCATTTCTCTAATTGCTAGAGATGTTGAACGTTTTTTCATATTATTTGTTGATCGATTGTTTGTCTTCTTCTGAGAAGTGTGTGTTCAACTCCTTAGCCCGTTTATGGATTGGGTTGTTTATTTTACTTTGATGTTAAGTTTTTTTGTGTGTGTTCTTTAGATATCCTGGAGATTAATGCTCTATCTGATGGGCATGTGGTAAAGGTTTTCTCCCACTCTGTAGGCTCCGTCTTCACATTACATATTTTTTCTTTTGCTGAGAAGAAGCTTATCAGTTTGCATCCATCCTATTTATTAATTCTTAATGTTTATAGCAGCTCAATTCACAATCATTAAACTCTGGAAGCAACATAGTTGCCCTTGAACAGATGAATGGATAAAGAAACTGTGGTATATATACACAATGGAATATCACTCAGCATTAGTAGAGGATAAAATTATGGCATTTGCAGGTAAATGGGTGGAGTTGGAGAATGTCATACTAAGTGAAGTCAGCCAATCCCAAAAAATCAAAGGCAGAATATTCCCTCTGGTAAGTGGATGCTGATCCATAATGTCAGGGGATGGGGTTGGGGCGAGCCATGGGAAAAATGGAGGAATTTTGATTGGGCAAAGGGGAGGGAGACCAGGGGAGGGGGCATGGGAAAGATGGTCTAATGTGATGGACATTATTACCCTAGGTACACGTATGACTGCACATATGGTGCGACACTACATCATGTACAACCCGAGAAATGAAAACTTTTGCTGCAATTGTGTCCACTGAATCAAAATACATTCTGCTGTCATGTATACCTAATTAAAATAATAAATTAATTTAAAAGGTACCTTCTCAAATGCTGTTCAAAGAGCGTCCCTTCTTGATGAAAAAGAGCAACTTTTTTCTGATTTTTATAATTTCACATATATTCCCACTGATGGAGCGCTGCATCCTAGTGACCAGCATTCCACCGAGAATTATCCACAGTGGATAGTCATGCAAACCACGGGAATTCACTTCCTCTTTCACCCTTCCTTTTTCCTTTCCTCCTCCCTCTGTCTTTCCCTTCCTTTTCTTCCTTCTCTCTCACTCTTTCTTTGGTTCTTTCTTTGGAATTTTTCCTAGAACAGGATGATTCAGGTGAAATGAATGTTAAAAGGTTTAATAACTAAATGGGTCATTATAAGGGTAAAAGACACAGAGTAGCAAAGAACCATGACAAAATGCTAAATTAACAACAAATTTAGAAAACTGCAGATGACATGTGTGCATGGTGTAAGCTGTATAGAGTAGGCCTAGCAGCAGTCAGATGAGGGAAATCCTCCAGGGCTGTTGATGTGTTCAGTATAGTCTTTATTTCTTGATTCAAAGCAACTGAAATCACCTGTTACTTAAATACTATAAAATGTGATTTAACAAGCTATGAAAGGTCCCTGGGTGTAAATAATGTACATAATAATTTTATGGGTGCAGCATGGTGGCTTCTTTTATGCTATCGATCCACAGGCTGACCATATGGTCCAGGTTCATGCAAAACTGTTCTGGTTTATGTCTGCATACAGTGTAATTATTACTCATGGCCCCCGTTAGTCCCCAGAGTGTCTTGGCCTGGATGATAAGTTATATGTTCACATAATATACCAGCACACTGTCTACACAGAGTTATACGTGGGTTATTTTTTTACTGTGTTGCAGTCTTGGGATCACGATTCACCTGCAGATCTTTAGGACAGAAAGATTTCAGGGATCTAATTATGGGGGAGGTTCTGCTTAAACAGACACAGCTGAAATTACCGTGCTCAGCCCTTTATAAGGTAGTAGCCTCCACATGCTGGGTGGCAGGCAGAATAACTACTGGACAGTTGCAGGTGGGGTGGGGGTGTTGCCTAAGGAAAACTACAGTGTTCTGCGAAAAGGGCCTGAGGGGAGTCTTGAGCAAAATAGGGTAACAAAGGGTGATTGTATGAACTAGACTCATCAGCCTGATAAACAGGGAGGAAAATGAGCTCTGCCTCATGAAACCCAGGGGAATTTTCTAAAGTAAAAGCAAAGAGTGGATCTCCATTGTTAACCAGATAATCCAAATGTGAAATGGAGCAGGGAAAAGAGAAATCCAAATGATGCCAGAGTGCTAAAGTCTGTGAATAATAGAAATTAGAGAAAAAGAAAAAAAAAAAAACCTAGAATGATGTTAGTAGGAGTGATTCATACTTCCAGAGTCTGGGTTTGCATGGAAGTATTGTCCATAAGAGAAGTAGATGTCATTCTGATTTAAAAGCTAACGTGCCTAATGAGCTTCCAAAACTGAAATTTTAAGAAAAGGGATTTTTAGAAATTCAGTCTTCATAGTACTAAGAAAAGTGAGGTGTTACGGGCATGACTCAACTAAATGTTCCAACTCATGTTTGGCATGTTCCGGGGCGGCGGGGGGGGGGGGGTGGTCAACTATGGCATTCAAGCATCACCATGCAACCTGAGAACATGCAAGCTGCAGCCCAGGCTACTGTCTTGTGCATCACTGTCAGGATGCTGCACTTGAAACCCTCAACTAACTAACCTTCAACTCTCAGATGCCTCCTCAGTGAGAACTGAAAGAAAGCAAACATTCAGGGAAGCTTAAAGTCAGGCAGCTATTATTCGTAATGCTTTAGAAATGTGTGTGTCTGTGCGCACATGCGTACACACACATTTCTTTTCTCTGCTGTACTTGTAGTCTACTCTGAGTAGCAACCACAAATTTTGTGTCTTACCGCTGTCAAGATTGGTGCTGACACTGAAAATTTAGTAACGACCATAAAGGGCATCAGATGTAACTGCATCTGTCACTCCCGTGGATTTGGTAGAAATGCCAGGAGAAAGAGACAGGTTCACTGTCACTTTGTCATCTGATGCTGTGGTACTCAAGACAGCCCTTTTTGATATATTCACTGGGAATCTGTGTCAACTCTGTGTATGAAGTCCCTGGTTTGTTCTTGCCTGGGACAGGTTTAAACAGTTAAAAAGATGAAGTTGAAATCTGAGGTATTTTTTCAACCCCAAGAGTTATTAAATATTATTCAGTCTGAAAAGGAATTTGTTTAAGCTCTTTAGCTTGATGTTGTCGACTGCCTGAAAGTTAGCAGCCTATTTCATAATTGTCCTCTTGGTATTGGCTATAGGGACCCACAAAGTTATAAAAGCTAAATCATTCTTAATTGGGCAGGAGATACCTCCCTGTCCCCAAACCACAAACTTAATAAAAGATGATTGGGACTATCTTGTGCAAGTATGGTAAAATAAATCTGGTTCAGAATGTTCCTACTCTTTATGTCCTTTAAGAATATTGGATGTTCTGTTCAACTGTCTAATAGTAGAAGAGAAATGAACTGGGAATTTCTAAAAAGTTATGTGAGAAAATTTAGAACATTTTCTTCCATGAGTGCCACATCTTCTCTGTTGGCTCACATAAAACTGCAAATCTTTGTTCTTGATGATCCCTATGCAATTTATAGAGCTAAATCTGAACATAACATGTAAAAGCCACCAGAGAAGGAAAAAAATATGGAAACAGGCTTCTCTATGACAGCTAAACAATGACATGAATTAAATTCATTTTTCCTTGAAAAAACTTGAGCCTATCTCCATAAGAGGATTTCATTTGGTTCTAGAAGTGTTTTAACACTGGGCTATTCACAGTGACCACTGACCCAGTGCAGGTGACAAAGTGTTAACCATTTTGAGACACAATCAGCAATGAAATTAAGCCTTAGAAATTTTATAATCATTTGACTGATTGAGAGTAATTTTATATACGTTGAATCCAATAAAAATGGAGCTTTATTTATCTTTAATATTTTTTAGTAATTTAATTTTTACATGTTTTATAAAACTGGGTTTTGTAAAAATATAATTTCAGCCCCCTTAACTTGAGAAACATTATTATTGCACACAGAAATCACTTTTCAATGGTTTTCCCAAAATAAAGACACTCAGTAACATCCAAGTGACTTTGAAAATTGTGAGTCATTTTGATCAGAATAAAAATCCAAGTCAGTAATGGGAGTAGAATTTATAACATCTCAGGTTATTTTAATGGAGACAACCAAAATAAAAATTGATGGAAAGTATACTTTGGAAGCATCTATAATTAATAACTTCGTTTACATAAAACTAGATAAAAATTTAAGGCCAGGGCCTCTTAAGGGCAGAAAGAATTAAGAGTTGCCCAGCTAAGATCCCGAAATTAGAAGATGGGACTCCAGTTTCACCCAGAGAACTAGGTTCATCTAGTCAAGCCTTCATTCTTTTTCCCTTATGATCTAGCTAGCCCTGTTCACTAGTGTCAGATTAAAACAAAAAGGCCAAATGAACTTGTTTCTGACTCGTTCTCTGCTGCAGAGTCCATTTCTGCAGAGTTCTGCAGGTTGCATCTAATGCCCACAACCACAGCAGACAGATCAATGGCTCTCCCTCCATAGACCTGGGGAGCTCTCACGTTCAACAAGCTGCACCAAAGTGTGAGACAGCTAAAGACTGGCTGGTTTCCTCAAAAACTTTAAAGAAAACTTAGATCAACTTTCCTCAGTTTTTTAGTACTAGGATTGGAGCTAGGGCTTCACTCCTGCTAAGGAGTGCTCTACCATAGATTTACCCCCACCCCATTCTTCAACCTTGATTTTCATTTGCCTTATTGAAAAACTTCTGATATCTTCCTATTTTTTTTCTAGCAGTAGCAATAAAAAGCAGAAATTTAACAAAAATATCTCTTTTCTTTAAATGTGATTTCTTTTTTTTTTTTAAGAGAGAGTGAGAGAGAGAGAGAGAGAGAGAGAGAGAGAGAGAGAGAGAGAGAGAATTTTTAATATTTATTTTTTTAGTTCTCGGAGGACACAACATCTTTATTGGTATGTAGTGCTGAGGATCGAACCCGGGCCGCACGCATGCCAGGCGAGCACGCTACCACTTGAGCCACATCCCCAGCCCCTAAATGTGATTTCTTAAAAAATATTTCATGCTAATGAAATATTTCATGCTAATGTTAGATTTTAATAAATTTGAAGATGAAGAAATTCATGTTACATGGAGTTATGTATTTTTTTAGAAAGAGAGAGAGATTTTTTAAATATTTATTTATTTATTTTTTTAGTTTTCGGTGGACACAACATTTTTATTTTATTTTATTTTTTAATGTGGTGCTGAGAATCGAACCTAGTGCCCCGTGCATGCCTGGCGAGTGCACCAGCGCTTGAGCCACATCCCCAGTCCCAATGTATTTTTTTTTTTATTTTGCTAGAAAACTCTTGCTATGAAATAAAGAGGAACAAGTTGCCTTATGTTAGAACAACATGACAACCAGACATTCTGCTCCTGAATACATTTTGAGGCTGATTGGCTTAAATCAAAGCATGGCCTTCTTATAAATGCCATTAGCAGCTATTCACTTTAGTAACTGGAGTTTTGAGGGACATTATTGCTTCCCAAGGCAGTGCTGTTTTTGAAGTCATTGTGTAAAACAATCTCATTACTTTATAGCTAGGTAATGAATAGCATTTGTTCATTCACTCATTCATTCATTCATCAAAAAACATTTGTTGAGTATCAACTATGTTCTGGGTAGTCAATGACTACTAAGTACCTAATCATTAATAAGATATCTAGATCCCAGCCTCATATCGGTAACAGCCCAATGGGAGAGGCAGCCAGTGAACAACAACAACAAACCCAAATACTTGATTATAAATTGGGCAAAATGCCAAGTGGGAAACCTAGACCTATGCAGAGACAGACGTGGATGGCTCTTTCTTTGCCATTTAAAGTCTTCATCTGTCTGCTCAGTCCTTTTCTAGAGATGTGGCCAATTTATCTTCTTTCAGCAAGTCTAATAGTTCTATGAAATATTCTTCTCATCTATTCTAGTGATTTTCATAAGATAAATACAAGAAGAGAGAGAGAGAGAGAGAGAGAGAGAGAGAGAGAGAGAGAGAGAGAGAGGGGCAGGGGGTAGAAAGTCCTTCCCAGACCAACTGAATCAGAATCCCTGGCATGGGACCCAGGTATAAGTATTTTTTATTTTATTTTTATTTTTTATTTGTTTTAGTTTTATTAATTTCATTTTTTAATACAGGACAGCAGGATGCATCACAATTCTTATTATACATATAGAGTACAATTTTTCATATCTTTGTACATAGAGTATGTTCATGCCAATTCATGCCTTTCTTTATACATGTATTTGCTGTTTTTTTGCATTACAATTCTTATTACATATATACCACAATTTTTCATGTCTCTGGTTATATATAAAATATGTTGACTCCCAATTCGAGTATTCATGCATGTACTTTGGATAATGATGTCCATCACATTCCACCATCCTTACTAATCCTCTTCCCTCTCCCTTCCTCTCCCACCCATCTTCCCTATCTGCAATTCATCTAATCCTCCCATGCTTCCCCTCCCTACCTCACTATGAGTCAGCCTCCTTATATCAGAGAAAACATTCAGTATTTGTTTTTCTTGGCGGGGGGGGGGGGGATTGGTTAACTTCACTAATGTGTAGTGCATGTGGAGGGGCTTGACTTCCACTCTGCAGAAGTGCATCAGATGCCACAGAAAGAATTCCATATCCTGGGTCCCTCCCTTGACCAAGAGAGTCCTATAACATCAATTACAACCAGCTACATTACCTCAGGTCACCTGGATTTTACCCAGAGCTGTCACTTTCAGTAGCTTCCTAGGGAATAGAGTTCACATAGGTTTCACTCTGTTCCTGTCCATCAACCTGCTGCAGAGACGTGCATGGCTATAACTTGCCATGAACAGAAAAAAAAAAAAAGAAAATATAATTCCCCTCCCCAAAAGAATACACCCCTAGGTTTTTACTTTTCTTTTCATCACTGCCTTTCTTCCCAGTCCTTGGATAGGAGACATGAACTTCTCCCTCTTTTCAAATTCAATCAGTTGGGAGCTCCTAAACATCTTCCCCTGGATACATTATTTTTTTTTCATTCTCATTGCTTCCATAACAACTGGCACATCTGTTGGGAATCCTTACCGACCCACTGAACTTTCCTCAAATCATTTCTGGAAAGACATCTGCTAAAAGTGTGTCCCCGTATTTCCCAGTGTAACGTTACATTGTTTCCTTATGTCCTCTGTCAGTTTAGTATGCCATCCCCCCCCACAGAAATGGACCACAGTTTCTAGATTCCTGAAACAGTTTTCATAACAAATGTTTTGTTCCATCATTCCCATGAAATTAAAGAACTGCGCATTACTTAAGAATTTACATTGCATTCAAAAATGACTCCTTGTGAAAAATTAATAAAGAAAAAAAAGTCATAGAATTCCCTGGACCTGCTGAAAAAGCCTGGCAATACCCTCTTCTTCCAGTGTTATCTGTTCAACTTCTCTCTTTTTCATAGTCCAGTCTAGATGTAATTTCCTCAGAGAGGACTTCCTGGATCAAAAAAGAATTAAAATCTTTGTTTCTGAATTCCTGAAGCATGATTTCTATGTAATTCTAGAAATTCAGTGTCAACATACCTAATCTTAGGTAAATTTATAAGTACAGGACACTCCTTACCCTCCTTATTCTCTTCTAGGTTCATTAGAAACTTTATTTTTTTTTTCCATTTTCTAGGATTTATTGTTATCTTTAACAAATAAGTATTTTTGAAATAAATAGATGAATATGTCAACGAATGACAATGTCCATCTGGAACATTAGTTTACCAATCATGGGTTATTTAAGTCAACTCAATTACATATTTCATTGATACACAAAAATCTCATTGTAATTACTTCTGGACTTCTTATTTACAGAACTTTTAATCTGATGGCTCAAACAATATTACTGAGCTCTTATGATGTGCCAAAAAACTAGATATGATTGAAAGAAAGTGTGAAGTGTGTGGAAAAATAAAATAGATAACTATCTTTAGTCTTAAGTAAAACATAGAAGAGTGACCTAGATGCTAATCAATCTGTCACACAAGAGAATGAATAATTGCAACCAAGTGAACCCCTGGATAAGAGATGCGTTTCCTGTTTGAAAATCCATTCAATAGGGAGAACTGACCTAGTCCTGGAGCTTAAGAGGACAGATTCCTCCCAATGTGTCTATTATTTGAGTTGAGATGCACCGGAGAGAGAAGAGCATTAGGGATTATTCCAATGTATAAAGTCTCTGAAGGGACGTGAAACCTAAAGAGTATTCACGTGACTGATATTAGCAAGAGGTGAATGAAAGGTATTTGTTGGGACAGGTGGGCATGTGGCATGGTTACAGGTGCATTTTGTGCAGAGAGCTTTGAGTGTGGTGTTGAAAAGAGATGGGAAGGAACAGTGGGGTAAGATGCTGTGAAAGACCCAGTTAGGAGAACAGTGTAGATGGTACCGTCTGGAGGAAGGTGGATGGAGGGAAGTGGATAGATGAATACTATGAGGGTGATACCCTCGACATGAGCTAGTGAGCACTCACAGGTGAGAGGATTCGGTGCAGGAAAGTATTTAGGAATTTTTCCAGATTTCTTGTCAACTCCCATCTTCTGGGGTGTTGACAGTTCACCAAAAACTGGATTTGTGGGGGAAGAGAAGAAAGGATGAAGGGGATACGTCAGAAGTGTTAGATGGAGTGAACGTGAAGTCTAAAGTTCATTCTATTTGTCTCATATATTCACTGGGCTCTGGCTCCAGGAAAGAAAGAGTCAATCTCAGAAGTGGGAAGAGAGTGGATTAATGCAGCGTCTGTCCCACGGTGTTTAACATTGCAGGCAGAGCTGAGGTTCCCCTGGCCAGTGCTCACACACCTCAAGTACTTTCAGAAGGACTCATAACCTTGACCAGGGAGATGCTCTGAGAAAGCTTAGCAGCTTAATTCTGTAGTTTAGGAAAAAATGCCCCTGAATCTCTTCATTTTTTAAAGAGATGTTTTAGAGCATAGAAAAGCAATTCAATGCAAAAAGAGTCATTCTGAATGACTTGACTGTAAGTAAGCAGATTCATTTCTGAGTCTAGTGAAATTTGAACTTTGAAAAATAGCTATGTTAGCCTAACTGGAAAAGACCAGAAATTTCTAAATCCATATTTGAATAATAATTTTCTTAGTGAGATTGCAGGAGAATTTTAGTTGGGTTTTCTCTTCTTGGGAGTTCCAAACTTTAAAATACACTAAACTTTCATTTATAATTAAAAATGAAATTTTAAGCTCCTGAAACTCTGTGCTCTTGATCAAGTTCTGCTTAGATTTTTCTTTTGGAGAGTGAATGTGCCCACGGGTGGAATCCACAGCGGGAGGGCGGGGTGACGCTGACACTTCAGCATCTGCCTTCCCCTTAGAGATTGCAATGGAGGTTGATGTATGTGCTATCACACAGCTGGGCAGCCACCAGGAAAAAGAAAGAACAGAGGTGCCTATCAGTGGATGTCTAGGCCGGCAGAACAACTGTTCTCCATGAAATTTGCTGAGCCAATAAGCAATGAGAGGATCATAATGATACTGGAGGTGCCTGCTCTCTCTGGGCCGACACAGGCCAACGCCTGTCTGTTTTGAGCACAGAAGAGTGCTTCGTTTCTGAGTTGGCCTGCCCAGACTGTGATGTGCTGTTTTAGAGTGCTCTCTATGGTACTGGTGTGACTATGACTGCTGCATACTGGTGTCATCTTTAATAAGTTTTTATGAGACCTGTTCCACAAAGGTCCTTTTTAAATGAAAGGCTTTTAAAATCCAATATATATATATATATATATATATATATATATATATATATATATATATATTCCCCCCACCCCAACATGTCCCCTGAGGATGAAATAAAAGGACAGGGGACAGGGTTTACCACTTGGTGCAGTTCTTCCCGATGTTGCATTTGTCAGATCACCAACATTTCTCTTCTTTTCTTTCTTCTTTTGGTATTGGAGAATGAACCCAGGGATGTGTTACCACTGAGCTACATCCCCATACCTCTTTTATATTTTTAAGACGATGTCTCACTAAGTGGCTGAGGCTGTCCTCAAACGTTCGATCCTCTTGCCTCAGCCTCCTGAGTCACTGGGATTACAGGTGTGTGCCACCACACGCAGCACACCAGCATTTCTTTATCTGATATTTTATTGAGCTCAGGCTGCCATAACAAAATTCTTACAGGAGGTGACTTATACCCCATAAATTTATTTTCTCACCTCCTTTCTGGAGGCTGGAAGTCTGCGATCAGGAGGCACGGCCAGCTTCTGGTGAGGGCTCTCTTCTTGGTTTGCACATGGCTGCCTTGTTGCTGTGTCCTCACATAATGGAGGGAGAGGGAGATAAAGCTTTTAAATGTCTCTTCTTATAAGGACACTAATCCCACCATGAGGACCCTACAGCATGAGCTCACCTCAGTTTGATCACCTCCCAAAGCATCACATTGGAGCTTAGGCCTTCACCATAGAGACCCAAAGGGACAGAATTCAGTCTGTGGTACTGGATTCCGCTGCTCTCTGGTCAGTCCTCTAGGAGAAGGAAAAAGGGACTCGGAGAGGGGACGCAGAGGGTTAGGGTTAGGGTTGTGCACTAACAAAGAATGCCCTTGAGCCGACAAGACCCAAGTCTCTAAGGTCAACTCTTCTGGACTTATTATCCACTGTTTCATGTTTTATTTTAATGTGCCCCCTTCTACCGAGACTTTTAAGTAAGAGGTGTATAGAGATGAAGTGCACAACATTCTGGTCACTGATGAAACACATCGGAAAGTGGTACCAAGATTACATCACCTAGTGACATGGCAGCTGTCTTAGTTGGTGTAGACACACAATATGATGTTCAAAGACAATGAAGTCCCTAATGACGCATTTCTCACAACTTATCCTCGTTTTTAGGTGACATGTGGCTATTCTTGTTAATATTATCACTCAGTTACTAAATGGGCAACTTATTTTTTAATTAATTTTTATGTATAAAAGTGCTTCCTAAATCACTGTTGTTGTTAAGTTTCCAAGTTGTGATTCCTGGCATAAGTCACCCCAGTTGATGAGTATCTGAGCAGAGAATGGCTGATGAAGACATACATTGTGTCAGTATAGACTAGAGTCACCATGTTGTGTAGTAGATGTAAAGCTGTATATTTCTAATCAGCAATTTGATGGGTGCCAAACTGACCAGGATGCAGTCACAGGATGTGGGTTGTAACTGCTGCTTAGTCTATGAGCCAACATGTTGGCTTATTATTTCTCACAAGTCAGTTTTTTGGTTGGAGTATCAAATATATTTTGTCCAATTGAATTCTGAAGATAAAATTTCCCCCCAGCCCCAAATATTTTTTCTCTTAAAAAGCTGAAAATCCTTGTACATAAATATTGCATGTTTTAAATCACAAAATCTCGGCAATATATTTTTGTGTAAAAATAAGAGAACTCCATTTTTGTCTTCAACTTCACGGCTGTTTGTGGTCTACCACAAGTTCAGGTAGAACATGAGATGCTTGGAAAGGTGAGTAACATATAGCTATTTTGTCCTCAATTCAATTCTAGTGACAGTAACAGATTTTCCTCCAACTGTATATTCCGAAAATTTTCAAACCTGAAAAAATGATGAAAGAATAATATTTAAAAAAAGTGTAAGATCTAGCCGGGTGCGGTGGTACATGCCTGTCATCCCAGAGGCTCAGGAGGCTGAGGCAGGAGGATCGCAATTTCAAAACCAGCCTCAATGCAGTTAGACCCTGTGTCTAAATAAAATACAAAAAAGGGCTGGGGATGTGGTTGTGGACAAGTGCCCTTGAGTTCAATCCCCAGTACCAAAAAAAAAAAAAAAAAAAATTAAGATCTATTACACAGAATGGTGACTCTAGTTTATAATAACATAATGTATAGTTCTATTTTTTAAAATATATATATATTTCAATTGTAGTTGGACACAATACCTTTATTTTATTTATTTTTTATGGCGTGCTAAAGATCGAACCCAATGCCTCACACATGCTAGGTGAACACTCTACCACTGAGCCCCAGCCCCAGCCCCCCAAATTTTTAAGAAAGTAAATTTCAAATTTTCACCATAAAAATTAGAAGTATATGAGGTGATGAATATGTTGATTCATTCAACTTAATCATCCCAAATTGTACTCACAAACCATAACTCACATTGTACATAAATCTCTCATAACAACACATTGTATATAATTATTGACAATTAAAAATATATAATAAAACAATTCATCTCCAAAAAGAATATAATGAAAACTCAAAAACACTTTTTACACATTCAATGCATGTTAAATTTTTGTCATATTTTTGTGTTTGTGTGTATGTGTGCTGTGCACATTCTGAGTCACTTGAAAGAGCGTCACAGATACGGTTCTTGATCATTAACTATTCCAGATCCAGAACGTATCTCCTAAGAGCAAGGATATTCTCCTCTGTGACCTCAATACCAGGGTATCTAGTCTAGTGTCGCACTTTGATAAAAGATACACAGTCATTATCCATGCTTCCCAAATTTCCCAACAATAAACTTAATAGCTTTAAATTTTCTTTATCAAGGACATAATTATTGAATTTTATCTCGTATCTTTTAATTGAAGTTAATAATCTTGCTTCTTTTTCTTCCATGACATTGACATTTTGAGGGGTGAAAACCACTTATTTTTTAGAATGATCCCCAATTTTTAAAAAAGTTAAATTCATATTAAATGTTTTTTTGCAAGAAAATTACATTGGTGTTAATATATTATCTCTGGATCACATGAGGCCATCGGTCTCATTCCTGGTAAGTTCAGTATAAAAATTTATTTAAAGGAGGTGTCTTCCATATCTCACCATTTTCTCTATATAAGTAATAACTTTTGTAATTAATAAGTTATAAGTGAATGTTCTGTTTCCCCAAATAATAAAACAAATGCTACTAAGCTAAACCAGTACATTTAATAAATTTCTGTCTTTTTTCAGTACCTACAATTTATTGGGCATATCTCTGATTTCCAGTGGCCACTGTTGGCAACACCCACTCTGAGATGCTGGGGGAGAAAATTCTAGGGAATTGTCACATTTAAAATTAACTACAAGAGCTCACAGCAAGCATTTGAGATTAGAGGGTAGTTTTTAATCTATATTAGTAGCATACTGTCTTAGAAATTTTGAGTTTTTACAAAGCTATTATTATTATTATTATTATTATTATTATGTGCCGAGGATTGAATCCTAGGTCTCACATAGTTTAAGCACACGCTTTACCATTGAGCTACTTTCCCACCCTCTTAACAGAGTTTTAATAAAGTGAAACCACAAACTCCCTACACACATAAATAGTCAATCTTCTTTATCTGTGGGATTTAACCAACGATGGATGAAACACATGCAGAAAAAACTGCCATTATTCCTTAAAAGTTAATATACTGTACAAGGTAATAGAGATAACTTCCAGTAAACAGGAGGATTGTGTAGGTTCTAGGCAAAAACTACGTCATTTTAATAAGAGACTTGAGAGTCTGTGGATTTTGGTATCTGATGGGGTTTCTGGAACCAATTCCCTGCAATGCAGAGGGACATCTGTACTGTCTGTCTTGAAAATAGATTTAAAATTTAATAGCACCTAATTCTGCAGGTTGGTGCCAGAGCAGAGAACACTGGATGACACAAGAATGTCCGTGGGAAATGTTATTTACTCTTGGACCTATGTAAACTATTGTTCTTGTCCCAAGAAGAGTATGTCTGAATAAACTCAAAGCTGATAATTATTGCTTCATGTCTCTGAATCCCAAGGAGCCTTGCAAATCAGCATTTAAACTACTTCCAGGAGACATAGAGATATCAAGATACTAGTTCTATAATGGCATTTGAGGGCTGGAGAAAGCAAATGCACAGAGTTGTCACCTGTTTCACAAAGCAGTTCTGATTACAGAGGTGGGAGTGAATGCATTTTAATGTTTTCCCTGCCATTTTTTTTTTTGGCATTAATGAAAGGTGGGCTTTTTTCTTTCTTTAAAAGACACTGTGAACAAGGTATAAAGTAAGGTCAGCTGAGCCTCTTTCTGCTTGAAAAAATAGTCATATCTATAAAGCACTTTCCTAATTCTGAAAGCATCCTAGAGTTAAGAGCAATTCAGACAAAGCGAATGAATCGGTGTTGAGGAGTGGAGAACAAAGGAATTAAGAAGCCACTCAAAAATGTTTCAAGGAATTAGTTCAGAGGCAAAGCTGGAAATTTAGAACCTTATTATTCTGGTTTTGAATAGGCATTCAAAAACACTAATTAGGGCCTTAACTCTCAAAGGGAGATTGGTTTCCTCAAAGGCCAGTGTGGAAGCAGAAACAAGTAAAAAGAGTTTCTCTAGGCAGTTCTATGTAGGCTCACTTAAAATTCAAAGATGGGAGAATTTCACGGGTGGAAATAAGCTGTGTGACTTGGTGTCAGAGAGAAGAGGAGGGCTGGGGTGCCCCTGGCATCTCAATACCTCTATTTAAAACAAGGCAATCTGTGCATGGGTGGCGAAAGTGGTGGGTCACAGAGACCAACAAATAGCATGGCAGTCAGCAGCCAAGAGAACTCCGTGGGAGTGGTTTGAGCCTTTTATGCATGGAGTCAGACAAAAGAAGGATATGGACATGAGGGCAGATACTGTGACCCTCTGCTGAAGCTGTTGGACTTTCCAACAAGAGTCAGGCACTCGGTTGCCTACAGGCCTAAGCGGCTGTCCATGAGCACTCTCTGAACTCATGTGTCTCTGCCTCCACAAGGTACTTTTCTCAGTACTGAAGATGATTTTTCACCATGACTAGATTCAGCCCCTAAATATTACTTCCACTTTGTAATATTTATTGCTAATGCCCTCTGTGACCATCTTAACTAGATTGCATATCGTATGCATATAATTTCTAATTCAAATACCATCTAGTTCATGGGCATAAAATTCACATCAGCCCCGTGAGGGACATTGATCAGAAGCTCATCAGTTTTTCACTATCTCACACATGAGCACTGACTTCCTGTTGACAGTCCTGGAACATTCTCATTGCACAGACTGTAAACAGTCTCTGCCTCAGAAATCAAGGTACTTACTCTCTGTTCATTTGCAGACCCTAATGCCACACCAGTGCCTCCCGCAGTGGCTGGTGAGCCAAGTAACAGCAGGGAAGAGCTGACCCATTTAGAGAAGGGCCTGGAAGTAGTAGTGTTTGTAAGTGACATATTTTATAGGGTTTTAGAGACTGCTGATAATATATCATGAATTGAATTAGCTAAATCTCTCAGAAAGTAATGGGTTGTTTTGACATCTGAGACTCTTTTTCTCAAATTTTGTTTACCTTTCAGAATTTGCTATCCATAGATTTAAACTCTACCTGTGGTTGGCTAAATTTGAACAAGAATTTATGTTTTGAAAACAAAGACTAATTTAAGATTGACTTTTTTTTTGGTACAGTTCACAATTGAGGAAGATAAAGAAAATAGAAATTTCCAAAAAAAATAGCAATATCTTCATAGAGAATAAGTTTATCCTGTTGTTTTCACACCTGTGTATTTTATGTGCAATTTAAAAATAGACTTCTGTTAACAAGTTTATATTCTGGAACATGCCTCAGAATATAAATGCATCAGTTTGTGAAGTTCATATTCATACTCTTAAAGGGGAGAGCACATTTATTCACACTCAAGGTCTTTTTTAAATCTGCAGCTCTGACCACATTTGTCTTTGTCTCTTTAGAGAGAAATGTTTTTTAACCAGTTAAAAACCAGCATTTGGGGCTGGGGATGTGGCTCAAGCGGTAGCGCGCTCGCCTGGCATGCCTGCGGCCCGGGTTTGATCCTCAGCACCACATACCAACAAAGATGTTGTGTCCGCCAAGAACTAAAAAATAAATATTAAAAATTCTCTCTCTCTCTCTCTCTCTCTCTCTCTCTCTCTCTCTCTCTCTCTCCTCTCTCACTCTCTCTTTAAAAAAAAACAAAACAGCATTTGTTTTTTTGTTTTTTGTTTTTTGTTTTTTAATTAATTAATTTATTTATTTATTTTAGTTCTCGGCGGACACAACATCTTTGTTGGTATGTGGTGCTGAGGATCGAACCCGGGCCGCACGCATGCCAGGCGAGCGCGCTACCTCTTGAGCCACATCCCCAGCCCACAAAACAGCATTTGTACTGGACAAAGGAGACATAAGGATTTCCACACCTGCAAACCCAACATGGACAAAAATTAACAGAAGAGAGTAAATAATTTCAATATGTGGAGAAATCAAAATGAGATCATAACCCCAATATAGACCTTCAGAGCTACTAATTAATGACACAAAGGTGTGAGCCAGTTGCTCAGGAATGAGTACGAGCTAATCTAAGACCATGAGTGCTGAGCATTTCATTTCCTGAATGAGAAGAGCTAAAATCTTTGGATGGTATATAGTTACGATTCTCAAAAATTAAATAGAATCAATAGGATAATATAGGATGGAAACTGTCTCTGTTGTAATTTAGTCCAAATTCAAGATCATGAGAGTCAAATATCTAAATCTTAGTCCAAAGTGAAAGGCCCCAAATCCAGGTGGAAGGAGAAGTAACTCACACAGAAAATTCATTCTCCGTCGTCTACCTTTTTGTTTCATTTTGGTCCTCACAGGATTGGATAAAGTCACCCCCCTTGATGTGGGCAATCTTACTTAGTGAGTCTGTTGAGTCCCTGCTAATCTCTCCTAAAAACACCTTCACAAACACACTCAGAAGTTACATTTTACCATCTATCTGCACAACACGTAGTCCAGTCATGTTAACACAGGAAATTAACCATCACAAGCCCGCCTCTTGATAACTTGGGGTATGTATACACATTCCCTGAAACCAAACTTAATCTCCAAATAAAGAATAATAAGGTGATAATTCCACCTAATATAATACAACTATTCTGCCACAACAACAACAAAATTTACTAATCCCTTCCCAGAACAGAAGGCAAAGGTCTGAGTGAAGTTTGCTCTCCTATTATCCAGTACCTGAACACTGTCATGTAAAATAAATACTTAAATTCTGATATAAAGTGAACATATTTTATGTTACATAAAATAATAAAAGGTAAAAGGAAGCAAAACTATTTGTTTAATGCATATGTGCACAAATAAATGTATTCATAATAAATGGTAAGTACGACAATCACAGACATTTTTTCCTCCTCCTCCTCCTCCTCCTCCTCCTTCTTCTGTCTATACAGCTATAGCTGGAATTCCTATTCTTCCACAATTTGTGTATTTTTTCCTTTAGCAAGCACCTTGGCTGATCATGACTCTGTCCCTAGCAGAGTAACAAAAACCTTCATTGCTAAAGGGCACTGGAAATTTGTAGATCACCTGGAAGTGGGATTTTTGCAGTTTCCACTGGATTTCATTGCAAGCCATGGCAATCTGAGAGATTCTCTAGGACGTCTCCAGCCTTTCAGACATTCTCCTCTTTACTTCCGCTGTGGAGAAATACCTGATTTCCCTTTGATAATCTGGATGAACCATTCCAGCCAACACCATAAATTCTTTCTTAGCCTATGCTCAGAGGTAGACAGAACCCAAAGTGATCCAGTGTCATCCTACGTCTAGTTCGATGGAGGAACTATTACATCTCTTGATGGAAACATTCCTCCCTCTGCAGCTGAATCCTGTAGGTGACCAGAGCGTAACCTCAGGAAACAAGAAGTAAACATCCTGCTAGTGCGTCAGTAGTGGTAATGGTCCTTGGCAGCACTGCCGTTTCTGCCCCTGATTCCTGGACCAGGAATCCTGGTAATGAGGCAAACTAGATATTTGGAACTGATTTGGAGCATATGCAGCCTTATGAAAAAGCCTGCACCGGTTCTATGAAGTCTTGTCACTTAGCTTACACTGTAACTGATATTCAAAAGACCATTCTACCTTTGTGTCAAACTGGATACTTCAGCATGGTGATGACGTATGTGGTGAAACTCGAGAATTCCATGATCGTGAGCCCATTGCTAAACTTCCTTGGCTGAGAAGTTAAGTCCCTTGATAGGAACCGATGCTGTGAAGAACCCATAAATGTGGGTTGTGCTGGCAGATTGGGCACTCAACAGTGGTCGGAGCCAGAGCTGCCTGGTTGAGGAGAAGTACAGGCTGCTCGTCAGATAGACAGCCTCCATCCCTGCCACCACGGCCGCAGTGTTGATGGACCTATTGTGGGTGACAGGGGTGCTGGGGCAACAGGTGGAGTGGTACCCACAGGACACATCAGGCTATCCACATGGCTTATTAAAATCATCCTCTTGTCTGGTTGCTCTTTTGTAAGTATCCACATGAGACACGAACCTCTTCATGATTTTCACCATTCCAAGAAGTCTATCCACATACCTATTTCCCAGATTTTCATGTCACTAATTTTCCAATTTTTTCCTTCCACATTTTTGACCATTTAGCCAAACCATTGGCCACAGTTGATGAATCAGTACATAATCTCACACCTGGTCATTTCTTTTTTCAAATCAAAGTTTCCAACTAAGTGCACTACCCAAAGTTCCACCCACTGGAGGATTTTATCCTTTCTCTGCTGTCCTTCCAGAATGTCCCATAGAGGGGCTGTAGCACCCGTCCACTATTGGATGATGCCAAACATCTGCAAACTCTATCCCAGTCCGTAGGCCTAGACTCTGGAGTACATGCCCCTTGGCTACAAAGATTGATTCAAAAGTGGACATGCTACTGAGGCAGCTTCACTTTGTGACTCTCAGAAGTTTATCTCAGAATACAGGGCAAAGAGGTTAGCATTTAATAAGAAATTCTGGGTACAAACAAAGAAGCTGGGAGTTTGCTGACAGCCAGTTTGGTAGCATGAGCTTATGCTGGAAGGCTAAGTGGGTACATGGAAAGAAACAGGGTCCTTGTGGGAATTCACACCACTGGATCAAAGCTTTCTGTCATTAGAACATGTTAACTCCCTTATTGTTCCAGCTCAGCTGGTTTTGAGTCTGTTTTTCTCTATGCAAGAGAAATATTCCTAACTGAATTAGAGCAAATAAAGTTCTAAAAGTGTCAGAGTACTATGGATGGAGATAGAGTTCTAAAATCTTCTTGCAAGGAAAAACAGTCATCTGTGAGAAATTATTATCAGATTGGCAGTTGACCTGTAATTAAATTTCCTGGATGTTGTAAACAGGATGTAACCATCTCCTAAATGTCAAAGGGAAATTATTTTTATCTTATAAATTTATATAGCTTACCTTTTCTGAATTGTGAGGAAATGATATTTTCAGGTTTACACGTTTTGTCATCTACCTTCCATATACTCTTTCTTAGAAAGTTATTTAAAGATGTGCTTTCAGATGTGCCCAACCAGGGAGAGGACAACATGAAATACGGGCTGAGGTCCAGGCAGCCTAGCTAATGATGTCCCAAGGCAGCAGCAGTACTGCAGCAGCTCTCCAGGCAGAAAGTCCCACATGGGGCAGAAGACAAGCTCAGAGAAAGACATTTCGTCAGGAGGAGTGAGTTCTGACAAAGAATTCCCTGATGGGACGGGTTGGAAAATAACATGCACAGATAAAAATCATGCCAGTGAAAATACTAGGTCGTTATTCACTGTAGGAAGAAGGAGGATGCATGATTAAAATGTTATGATGCACAATTACTATCAGAGTGAATAGGTTATAAACCATGATTGTTTTCCAATTATTAAAAACTTGTGGCCATACTTGGAGAATGGGATGTGGTTTGTGAAGGCCCTCATCCACATTACAATGAAGTAAAATGCACCCAAATTACTTTTAACTTAGAGATGATTATGAATATCTAAAGTTCACTACTTAACAAATATTGTATTTCACAATAAATTAGGCGGTTACCATTGTTTTTTTTTATTTTTTCATATACTAGATTTTTTTTCTAGATGTTAACACAAGCCCTTGAAAATCCCATGACTCTTAGGCAGTTGTCTACAATTCCTAATGGACAATAGATCATGCCAGTGGTGTGAGAACAAGGTGCCCTCATCTGTGTAAAGAGAATTGCCTAGAAAAAACAACGCGCTTGTGAATAGTGATAGCATGCATTGAGTGTTTACTCTCTGCCAAGCATGTTCTATGCAGTACATGATGTGTTATTCCACCTAATGACTTCATCAACTGTATCCTGTTCTTATTGTCCCTCTGATAGAAGATGAATGGATGTACAGAAATGTTAAATCACTAGCCTGGAGCCATCCAGGCAGAATCTAGTGTCTAAAACATAAATCAAGAAGTAGCAGAAAAGCATGTTATTTGGAAATGTGAAGGTTTCTTATCAGGAAAAAGAACTAATAAAACTTCAAGTGGGCATTTGAGCAGTGAATTTAGAAACAGGGAGTGCTAGGAAAGAAAATTACTAATTTTCATTATAAACATTGTATTGTTTGACCTTTTAACTGCATGCTTGCTTTATTTCATGAAATGTTCAGGACTTTAAGATAAAGAAAAGGAAAGCCAAAAAAATGACATATTTAAGCTCCAAACAAAATTTTCCCCACTTTGATTTTCACATGGAGTTGGAGCTTGGGTAAGTGTTAGGTGCCCCAACACCTGAGTGACAACAGCAAGATGATCCAGGGGATTGTTGGTGATTCCCAAGGGCTGATTCTCATCTGCCTTCAGATTGTGTCTTTCCATACTCTGATGCTTTTGCTGCATTTTAGAATACGATACGTGTATTATGAATACAACAGGATAATATAACAGAACTGAAGCAGAAACATGAAGGGGAGGTATAAAGAGTTTCAAAAAATCATTTGTATTCTGAATGATAGCAGGACCTAAACAAGTTCATTTATGTGGTAAAATATCCTTCCCTCCATTTATACATTAAAATTTCTGCTATTTTCTTTATTTTCTCAGTAGCATTTATTGGCAAATATTGACAAATAGTAATTTTGTCGTACTAAGGTCTATTGTTGGTGAGGACTACTGGGTACATAAAAGTTATGTGAAGTGCAAAACCACTACTGAAAGTCCAAAAAACTTACCTGGTACTTTTTTATGTGTGTAAGGGAAGGGTGTGTGTTTGTGGGGGAAGGGGATGTGTAGAAAGTCTAATCTCAACTACTAGGTCATTCTAATTTCTAAAAATTGTGTTTTTAGGGTCCTAATCCAAGAGTTAAAGTATCCTAACATCGTTGAATCTTTACAGTCTAACACAGATTTGATGCAGACAATGCGACATAAGGAATAGAATTTATTCTTTAGCACAGTGCTCACACTTTTTCTCATAGGATCATGCAGCATGAGAGCAATGATATTTTGAACCCATCAGCCATTTTTCATTTCTTCCCAGTACAACTCTGTCCACGTCAAAATGTTCCTCTTGGAGGGGCCTCATCACTCACTGCCACGGGCAAACCCAGAGCTGACGACTTACAAAGATGGAGTGCAGGTGGGATGACAAAAATCATGATAAACATGATGGAGAAAATCCTTCTTTCTGACAGAACTTTCTGTGACTGAATCTGAAAAGATGTGGTAAGGTTGGGTGAAGAGTAAGATGTTTTAAAGTGGGACTCTTTTCCAGCAAAAGAAGATGGATTATTAAATAGCCTCAACTCAAGCTGAACATTTTAGTGAACACAATGAACAAGGTAGATCTCACACATAAAAACATCGGAAAATTAGTAATCTGAGCTCAGAAGAAATAAAGGTGTGGTCACGTCCCAAATGACACGTTGTGAAACACAGACTTGAGAACACGAGAAGCAGGTGATATATAAACATTAAGACACATTCTAATTGTTGGCATCAAAGTTCATCAGGACATTGTGTAACTTACACATCATGATCCTCAGTGTTCTCCATATGACCGTCAGAGAGACATCATCAAACGTCTGGCTGAATCAGGCATCAATGACACTGTCTCATATAACCTATTGCGACATCTAGACATAAACAAAATTGAGACTTCCTTTCCTTACTTGTTCTTAATGAACCAATATTTGCTCTAATGACCGTGCATCTAGATTCTCACAAATAACTCAGAATCTTTCTCAAGTCTATAACTAACCTCACCGATCAGAAGTTGCCAAAAATTTTACTCTTCTTTCCGAACCTTAAAAACACATGTGACCTGCTCCAGTTTGATGGTGGCTTTAGTCCTTTGTTCCATGTTTTCTCCAAATCTTGTTAAATACAGTCGTTAGGCAAAGTTTACATAGAGATTTGTAAATGATCTAAATTTCATTGAATTCTCAGGTTTTTTTTTAAATGAATTATCAGCTTTTTGCTAAGGATAAGCATTGTTGTTATCCGAGCCTGGGGATAAGCATTTGTTCATGTGAGGACTTATTGTCTCTCATGACTTGGTCCCGCATCTGGAGCTGGCTGCCCTTGCTATTAACAACCAGAGAAGTCAGGTTTACAAGTCATCTTGCAAATGTCATCTTATGCAGGGCCCAAATGTTCTTGTCTATCCCTCTCATTACCTGCGGGTATGTGCTAAGGATAATAATACTCTTTACTGACCATTTTCATTAATAAATTATTAATAAACTAGGGAAACACATTCAGTCCTAAAATTTTAGCTATTTCTAAATTAAACAAAAACCAAATTTACTTAAACAGATTCTCAGAAATAAATATTTTCTTTGTGTAACTTCATCAATTGTTGCAAGCCATTTGGGAACTGCCAATACATGAAAAAAAAATTGAAATAAATGACTTCTACACCAGAGGTAAGTCTGGAACCTTCTGTTTTACCTGACTCTGTAGCTATATCAATTGAATATGCTTCAAGGAATTCAGGTTAAAAAAAATCAATCAATTGAACTGAAAACATTTCCCTTGATGATTTACTACCATGACTTTTATTATAGGAGTATGAAAAGTTTTACCAGGCTAAAGACTCAAAAAGGAAATGAAGTTTGAAATTATATACTGAGCCAAGACTACCACCACATTTCCAGCTGTCCTAGATTATAACTTCTTGAAGAAACTTTCAAAGGAATCATCTGAGATTTCCAAGTTTTTTTTTTTAACTAAGTGAGCAACAACAAACAAAGGAATGGATAAAATCAATGAACTACCCACCAACCAAACAAAAACCCTTTCATGAATTCTTGTCATCAAGCATGGCACATTATTTTTAAAAATATGGTCTGAAAATGAGAAGTTAATAGGGGTTTAGCTTTATGGGAAATGCAGTATACTTTTCTGATTTTCTAAATAATTTCTTTCTTTAAAGACAAACATTTTCATCACAAAGTAGCCTGGATACTTTTTATTAGTTTGTAAAAAAAAAGAGAAAACAATCACTGATTTAAAGGGCTGGCATTTCACTCAATGCCATTAATGAAAAACAGTTCAGATAATGGGAAAAAAAATCTTCATTAGTTCTACTCCTTCCAGAGCAATGAGTAGGGTCAACTGAGGAACAGATAGGATGAAAAGAGACACATTTGCTACCATTGTGCTGAACAGAGAAAGAATCAGGAAATCAAGATCCAAAAGTTTAAAGGTCGATGCACACCTCCAGAAGCATGGCACGTGAAGCCCAGCTGCAGACCCTGTTCAGTCAGGACCCTGACTTTCCAGACTTCCAGTTAGTGGTGGTGTTCCAGGCCTGCAGCTATAAGGACCCCTGATTGGCTGTGTTTAGACACTATTGCACACATATTTAACCTCAGAACTCTGTGCAACAGCTCCTAACATGGAAGATGCGCGGCTTTATCTGCTGCTTCTGTAATCTACGTGCGATCCTTCAGGAAATTAAGGTATTAGCGGAGGCATGAAAACTATGTCTTCTTGAATTGCATCCAGAAACTTTGAAAGGGATTTGTTCTTTCATTCACTCCGTAGCTCAGCATTCATTTAACAGACACTGAGTGCGTAATATTTTAGACAATGTAAAAAATGAAATAGTAAATGGGTAAAAATTATCATATCTGAGTTCAAAGATTACAATCTATGAGGAGCAAAAGGTACAGACATTCCCAATGCAAAATGAAAATATAAATGTATTAAATATACCTAAGAATAAATTTATCCAGAGTCACCAAAAGATGAAGATAGGGAGGCAATAAATGTGAAATTAGGATATGCACGTCAAGTTTCTAATACGGTTCTTTTATTCTGAGTGAAATTTTAAAGAATTAATTCATATTATGACCCTGAAAAAGTAATTTAACCCACCTACCTCACTAAAAATAAGAAAACCAAGGTAGGCCTTTCCTTTCTACTTGAAAACTTTTGATTCTGGGATTTTATGACAGAATTTTCCATCAGGGGGCAAAAAAGAGCATTTGAAGAAAGACAGGAATTTTCTTTTATCAAAACAAGTAGACAGTTCTGTCACACGTGTTCAGATCTGTAGAGATTATTCCAGATGAAAAATTCCATGTGGCAGTTGTGGAAAGCAATGTACTCGACAAATAGTTCCCAGTGCAATTTAAGGGCAGGAAGGGTATGACTCTAACGCATGCCACACACTGATGCCAGATTCGTCTTCCCGTAGGATTGTGCTGGCACAATAGACAATTGCTCAGAATAGTTTCATTGCTTTCCACTGCATACGGAAATGCTTACGCTAACACTGAGCCTCGAAGCTCAAACGGCCTTAAACTTGTGTCCCATGGCTCCCCATTTAATTACAAATTATTGTATCATAAAGAGGAGAATCTCTGTAAGCTATTTTTTAAAGAAATACATTAAAAGGATGAATGGGCATGTTCAAAAAATTAAGCACAGCTGCATTAAGGAATGAATCACATGAAGCAACAATTTTATTTTTATTGATCTAATTTTAATACCATACATGTCAATATTTTAGAGTAGAAGTGGTGTTTAGTGTATTCAGTAGGCCATGCAAGCATCATCATTTCCTAATTTCAAAACATTTTCAGCACCCAAAGGAAACCACACTCAGTAGTTTACATGTTATCTTTTTCCCCTACTTGTCTTTGAATCTAAGGCTTCTCTTCTCCCTATACCACATAGCTGGGACCTCTCTCTTATCCATCCTGCCCATCTGTGTTTTAATTGGAACACTTAGTCATTTATGTTTAGTGTGATTATTGATAAGATAGGATGAACCACTTGTGCCTCACATACCTTATGTTTTCCCCGCAATCCTTCATTCCTGACCCTTGTTGTTAAGAAGATGTTTTCTAGTGAAGCATTTGGCTCCCTTTCATTCCTGCCACTATACAATTCTGAGTTATGCTCTTGGCTCTTCCTTTGGGGGTTACTTTTAATGTCTTAATTTGAACCAAACTTGTTTGGGTGAATATCAATTTAATTTCAATGCTAAACAAAAACTGAATTCATTTAGATCTGGTCTCCCTTTCCTACTTGTTGTCACCAGATGCATCTTTGTTCATTGTTCTCATCAACTTAGATTTTTGCAGTCTGCATCAGTCTTTTAATCTCATAGGAAAAATGAGGTTATGAACAGAAAATGCATTCATGTCTCTTTTATATACCTTTGTAGTAGTTACTGGTATTCTTTATTTTTTCACGTAGATCCAAATTACACTTCGATATAAAGGACCCCTTTTAGTATTCCCTGTCGGGTCGATGTGTTAGGGATGAGCGCTTGTTACTATTTACCTTGGGTATTTTCAATTTCTTTTTCATTTTTTGTAGGATAGCTTTGCTGGACACAGAATTCTTGGTTTATAGAATTTATTTTCATCCAACACTTTTAACAAATTACCCAATGCCTCTGTTCTCCGTGGATTCTGCCATTTTTATAGACATATTTTCAGAACTAAGATGTGTAGATAATATGTGTTTGTTTCTCTCCCTCTTGTGTGTGTGTGTGTTTGTCCTTCTAAATTTCCCCCCAATACTCAGTATTTTTCTTCTAACAATCAGTTTAGACAGGAAGGACACTAGTATTGCTGTATATATAAATGTGGCTGTATAACCAATGTGATCCTGCAATCTGTACACGTGGAAAAATGATTCATACCCCATTTGAATCAAATGTATGATATGTCAAGATCATTGTATTGTCTTGAGCAACCAATAACAAAAAAAGACATGAAGGAAAACTAAGATGATTCAATTTGCACATATTCAGACCCAAAATATATACTCAAAGCAATCTGGGTCCTATAGGTATTCTAAAACACATCGGCCGGTCATCATCAGAGATTTTTTTTTCCTTTAAGTTGTTTTATTGATGACAGAAACTGTGCATAATTGCTGATTTGATGAGGAAACGGCAAACGTTAAAGAATGTGTCTGTTGCCAACAAAATACAATTATTCCAGGTCCTTTAGACATTCAAATATAGAGTTCTTCACACCAGATGGCTTTTGTGCAACAAAGCCATTTTAGAATGTTTAATTGTGCTTCTACAAAACCTTCAAAGAATGAGGTAATTTCCTTTACCCACTATTTTCCACATTCCCAATATTACACTGTAGTCAGCTGAAATCCTTTCATAACCTTAAACCATTTTTCATGAAAGCCAGTCCTCATTTACAATGTTCATTTCCTCCTACTTGCTTGCTTCTTAAAGAGAACTTCAAAAAATGACTACAGAAGAGAAATTGAGGCTAGGGCTCATCTTTCCAACAGCAATGGCAATCAGATTCTGATATAAGAGAATAGGTTCTACAAACTCCCTGGTTCACCTGACATGCTGTTCGTATCCTTAAGCTCTGATTTAAAAACTGCCTCAAACTACTTATTTGCCCTTGGCTGCCGAATCAAGCAGCTCAAGTTCTTTGAAAGTGTAGGTCTGGCTGCAGCTTCAGGTATCAGCTGGCTGAGGACACTGTAGGACCATCCTTGTTCTAAGGGATCAGAGAAACATCTGCAGAATTGACACAGGCAGCAGGGGTTAGCTCGCTTACTGTTTCGTTCCCTACTGGCTACTTTATATTTTACAGTACTGGGCCCCTGGAACCTGACTGAGCCCTTTCTCTCCTCTTATTTCCTTTTCCTCTTATCAGCTCCCTGCTGAATCACCCCAACGTCTCCCAGCTCTTCTAGAGACTGTGGTCACATGTCCAGTTCTCTTTTGCTTTTATACCAAATCCACTTCCAGACTTATTGTCTAAACCTATCAAAAGGCTTATAACAAAAAAACAGCTTCTGTTTAGAAAGATCTCACCTCCTTTTCATGCAATGACAAATTTAACACAATGTCCTCTTTTTACAAGGGCTCCTATTCACATTTCTGTATGTGAATTCTTGTTGCTCTTCTTCCTTACGTATGACGTCCTCTGGTGAATACTGTCCAGACCACAGAGTACGTTGATAGCATGACTAATCTCATTTCGCCAACTACACTGTCACTTTCTTTGCAGTGATAAGAAAATAATCAGCCTATAATGAGTTGCCAATAAATATTTGTTAATGATAGTGATCTTGAATTCGTTTTATTCACTTTATAAGGACAAGACTTACTGGTAGGTCGAATGATGCAGGAAACCATTCCACAGTGTGAACAGTATTTACAAAGGAACTAAGAAAGATGGTCACAGGATGCTTAGGAAGGTATTCACTGTGCTCTACCACTGAATTTGTGAGAGCCAGTATTTCTCTTTTGATTCATTCTTTTCTCTACTAATGCTCTTCAGTCTCCTGGAAGGGATAGGTATGACCTGGCCTTTCAGATACTGATGAAGACAGTTTTTAAATCATGATTATTAATCCCCTTATGAAGCATATAGGAATTCCAGTACCACAGAGCACACCTAGACCAATTTTTTTTCCTTTTACTTAGGTTTGATAAAGTTTTCATATACAGAAAGGCAAGATAAAACTTTTAAAGAAAAAAAAAAGTTACCTGCTGAAGCTGATTTTCAATCAAAACTGAATCCTCCAAAATGCACTCTCCTGACTTTTAATCAAAAACCAGATAAAATGGGATTTTTTTTTCTACAAGGGACATTTCTTTTTAAGTGGACCAACATAATATAGTAAGAAGGTCTTATGTAGGAATAACACTTCACAGAATTAAGTTTTTCCACATAGTCAACCCATTGTATCTTAGATGATGTTATTTCATTTTATTGCCAATAGTCAGGGCAGTCTGTATACTTTTTTTAAAATGAAAATATTGAAATACAGAGCTTGGGAATATAAATTACTAGATAAATAAATGGCAAAAGAACTTAACTGACACTTTTCTTCTCAAAAGAAGAAAAACGAAGGTCCACAAATATATGATAACAAATGTTCAACATATCTAGTAATTAGAAAAATGCAAATTAAAACTATCCTGAGATTTCATCTCACTCCAACCAGAATGGCAATTATCAAGAATACAAGTAACAATAAATATTGGTGAGGATGTGGGGAAAAGGGTATACTCATACATTGTTGGTAGGACTGCAAATTAGTGCGTCCACTCTGTTAAGCATTATGGAGATCATTAGAAAACTTGAAATGGAAGCATCACTTGAGCCAGTTGTACCACTCCTTGATATTATATATCTAAAGGAATTAAAATCATCATACGATAGTGACACAGTCACATTAATGTTTATAGAAGCTCAATTCATAATAGCTAAGCTATGGAACCAACTTAGGTGCCCATCAACAGATAAGTGGATAAAGAAATGGTGGTATATATACACAATGGAATATTACTCAGCCATAAAGAAGAATGACCTTATGGCATTTACCAGTAAATGAATGGATCTGGTGACTATTAAGCGAAGTGAAATAAGCCAATCCCAAAATACCAAAGGTCAAATGCTAACCCACAAGAAGCAGGGTAGAGGGAAAGAATAGACCTTCAGTGGATTAGACAAAAAGTAATTAAGGGAGGGGGAGGAGTATAGGAATAGAAAAGACAATGGACTGAATCTGACATAACATTCATATATATGTCTATGAACACAGCACAGTGAATCTCACCATTGTGTACATCCATAAGACTGGGATCCTACCTAGAATAAGATATATTCTGTGCTTGTATAAATATATCAAAATAGATTATACTGTCACTTAAAACTAAAAAAAAACAATAAAAAAATAAAGTAATAATGAAGAAAATTGATTCCTCTATTAGTGGGATTGGAGGTGATTTTCCCAGTGTCATCAGGGAGTCTGGGGAATGTGTGAGGCTTGTTCAGGAAAGTCAGGATACAGAGGTTAGGTAGCACAGGTAAGAAATACTAAAAAAAAAATAAAAAAAAATACCAGTCATAAGCTTTGAATGAAGGGATGTTAAAAAAGAATGAATAGAAGTTTTAGAGTTAAAAGATATCTAACTGAAAAGTTAAGTAACTGAAATAACTGAAGAGATTCAACATCAGTTTTAAGCAAGCAGAACAAATAGTGAGTTATAAGATATATCTTTTAGAGTATACAATCTGAGGAACAATTATGAACAGAGATGTACCTAACAACATAACCCAAAATAAATGAAACAAGAGATGGCAAAATTGAATAGGGGAATAGACACTTTCACAGAAATAACTGGGTATGTCAACACCCCACTTTCAACTACTCAGAAGATTGAAAGCAAAATGAAAGACAAAAAAGACTACTGTTTATCGACGACGATTAACTACTTGTTGTGCTGATGCTGACTCAGGGCCAGGACACGGGGGTTCAGGGCTCCAGCAGGTAGAAGAAAATGCCAAGTGTGGTTGGGATGTTAGTCATTCTTTCTACAGAGGTGGCACTAGCACCTCGGCTGACCATTTCCTTACCCCTTTTTTATATGCAGGCCAGGCAAAGACGGCACACTGCCAACAGGTTACATCAGGGGGTACATGTTCATAAGCAAACATTTATGACCTTGAATAAGTACTCTGAATCAGAATATGACCTTGACTATACACTGAAAACAGAGCCCCCTGAATCCTTGGTGAGGGAGCTAACTCGTGGCCTTGCCAACACTACTGTTGAGCAGCTACACAGAAGATCAACTAAGAAATAGAAAACTAGAAGCAAATACCTAGCAGGCATCTTTACAACATTCCATTTACCAACTGTAGAAAAGAAATCCCATTCCAGTAGACAAGAAACATTCTTTAAGATAGGGCGTATGCTAAGTCCTAAAGCAAACCTCAATGTATTTGAAAGAACTGAAATTATGAAAGGCTTTTCTTTGGTCTCAAAGGGATGAGAGGGAGAATCATTAAAAAAGAAAATCTGAAAAAGGTATGAATATATAGAATTAAGATACTTATGAATATTCAATACCAAATAATAAATCACCAGAGCAACTGAAACATATTTGAGATGAATAAAAACAAAACAAAAACTTACAGGGTGCACCTAATGCAGTGCTAAGAGGGAATATTATAGCTAGAAACACCAAATGTTATAAATAAAGATCTCAAATCATAACTTATCCACATATCTCTAAAAAATAGAAAAAAAGAGTAAATTCTAAATAGGATGAAAGAAACAAATGAAGAGAACAGAAATAAATAGACAATAAAAATTGAGAGAAAAATCAATTGTAAAAAGCTGGTTCTTTGAGAAGATCAACACAATAAACAATATTTTAGCAAGACTGACCATGATACAAAGAGAAAAATCCCCAATTACTTAAAACAAGAACCAAGAGGAAACATTAATACAAATTTTATACAACAAAAAGATTGTAAGGGAAGGAATACTATGACCGGCTGTATGCAAATAAATTAAAAAATGTTGATGAAATAGACAAATTCCACAGAAATAACCTAATTAGGATAAAATAAAAACCTGAACTGACCCACAAAATGTGAAGTGATTGTATTATGAAGCAAAACAAATCCCTCTGCCACCACCCAACCTTCATGTATGTATGCCCAAGACAACTTCATTGATAAAATCTACCAAGTATTAAATAAGTATTAGTCCTAACTATTCTCAAGTTCTTCCAAAAAATAAAATTAGAGTAAATAGTTCCCAACACATTTTATAAGACCACTCTACCATGATAACAAATCAAGCAAAGATATTACAAGGAAACAAAACAGACCAATATTCCTTATGCATATAGACACAAACATGTTCAACAAAGTATTAGAAGCTAAACCCACCAACATGAATATGCAATTAAAAAACATGAATTTCAGGGATGAAAGATTGGCCCAACATGCAGAAATTAATCAAGGAACATTCCATATTAATACAACAAAGGACAAACACACAATAGAAAAAAAGCCAAGAAGTCATTTGATAAAATGCCATGAATTTGCATTAAAAAAGCACTAAACAAACTATGAATAATAGGACACTTCCTCAAGCTGATAAAAGATGTTTATGAAAAACTCATAGTTGACATCTTTCTTTTTTATGTTGCATTATAATTCTACACAGTAATAAGATTCATTGAGATGTATTTGTCCATACACAAAACATAATATGTTTGACATTCTTAGTGTTACCATTCTATTTGAAGTTTTATGCAGGGCAAATCACAAAACAGCAACAACAACAACAAAAGATATCCAGATTGGAAAAGGGTATACCTATATTTATATATATTCACAAATGACAGGGTCTTGTATAAACAAAATCCAAAATGCCTTATAGGAATGAATTTACAAGTTTTCAGGATAAAATATCAATATATAAAAGCCTGTTTTATAATGCTAACAATTAACAATCCTAAAATTAAGAAAAGAATTTCATTTACTATAGCATAAAAAAAAATAGAATGCTGACAGCATACTTAACCAAAGAAGTGTAAAGTCTTTAAATACTACAAAACATCTCTGAAAAAAAAATCAAAGAATGAGCTTTAAATAAATGAAAGATTCTGTATTCATGGAGTGAAGTTACTAAGATTGTTAAGATGGCAATAGTGCCCAGATTGATAGGGTCAGGTCAGGGTTAGGGTTAGGGTATAAGTTAGGATTAGGGTTAAATACATCTTTCATCAATATTACAATTATTTCTTCGTATTATAATGGAATTCATATGGAGCCACATAAGACTCAGAATATGCAAAATAAGCTTTTAAAAAAGGAACACATTTGGAAGACTAGTACGTCTCAATTTTAAATTTTACTAAAAAGCTACAGTTATCAAGATAGGGTGATACTGATGTCACATTATACATAGAAATCAATGGAATAGAATTGAGAGCCCAGAAATATGACCATATGTGTATCATCAGTTGATCTTTTCCCGTTTCATCTTCTCTGTTTTTTTAATCCATAGTTTTTACTGGTGCATTATAGTTCTTATGTAGACGTGCCTGTGAAATTGGGTGATGAAAGGGGGTCAATGTAGATAACAAACAATTGGGTCGTAGTTGTCTGGGGAAGATGAATCAAACGCTGATATCTCCAAAGCCCTTGTTCCTCCTGTGACCTGTGGCCATGGTGGCCAGCACTAGGAATGTTCCTCCCTGCAGGGAGTCCTTAATTAATGCTTCAGCATTGTCCCTCCCTGCCTGCACCCCTGGAAGCCTTCTTTCCTGACCTTGGATCTCTCCACCTTCACTGTTTGTCCACTGGTCATCTATGCAAGATGGGGAGAGGAGAGAGGCAAGATAAGGGGAGAAGGACACATGAGAACAAAGGAAATCTAAAATGTAAAAATAGGGCAGGACACCCCCACTTCTTTGGATATACAGCTCCGGGGTCCCTCTCTGCAGAGAAGTCTCTGTTCTCTCCTTTAAACAGAACTTGCTTTCTATGCCGGCCTCAGTGTTTCTTGTGTGTTCAATCCTCACATCTGGGGAAATGGAACTCGGCCCTGGTTGATTTTCATCACCAGAGCTATCCCCTGCACACGATACTAGAATATAATTTGGCCAAGAGCGTCAAGGTAATTCAGCCAGAGAGAATAATTCTTCCAACAAACAGTCCTGTATAACTGAGTATCTATATCTAAAAGAATAAAGTTGGATTTTTTATTTATACCACATACAAAAATTAACTTAAAAAGTATTAAAGACCTAAATGTGCATGAGCTGGAATTGCAAGTCTCATAGAAGAAAACTGGATTATATATCTACAAAACCTTGGATTGTTGGGGTGCAGCGGAGCGTCGGAGGGAGAGACCACACAGAGACTTACTTCATGCAATTGCAGGGGGGAAATTTATTGGGGATCCGTTCCAGCGCTCTGGGGCTCTGTGCTCACTCAAGAAGGGAGAGCAGCCCGGAGCCCAGAGCAGAGGTCAAGCAGAGCTTAAGTACACTTTCTGGAGAGGGCGGGGGGCTTTGCATACATCAGAACAAATCATCATGAGGCCCCGGAAAATTGAACAACAACTCTGAGTCAGGATTAGTACATACATTGGCGGGAACAACCTGGGCAGGGGTGATTGGTCATTTCTAAGCGGGGTACAAATTTAAACTGATTGGTTTTGGAGCCTAGATGCTTACGTGCCATGCTACCTGGAGCCCTTAGCTATTAAATAACCAGGGAATCAATGGAGATATTTACTGGGCAGTTCCAGCATTGTCCTAACAGCTCACAGAGATTACAGGTTGGGGGTGGGGTAGCAGTGGAATTGTGACAATAGATTTTTACAATTGTAACAATTGTCTTTTACTTTTTAGCCCAGGCCTTGTAATCTAGAAGCTTTACAATGCCTAGCCTTGTACACTTTAACTCAAGCTCTTGCAGCTTGGAATCAGCTTAGGAATTTTACCTTAACAGGATTAGGCAGTGGTTTCTTAGACATGACACCCACAGCCTAGGCATTCAAGGAAAATAGATTGAAACGTAATACTATTGTATATTTTGTGCTTCAAAAGACACAATTAACAAGTAAAAAGAAAACCCAAGAAGGGGAGAAATATTTTCAAATATTTCTCTTATCATGTCACAGATGATCACATGACGTGACTTTTTCAAGTCAAACATCTTTACCTCATCCCCTAACATCTGTCAAATTTTAAAAAAATTAGGAAAATCCTTCTTCTGTAACTTGTACAAACAAGGCACATTATTCTCTGGACAAAGATCTTTTGCTATGGCCCAGCTTGGCAAGGTCTCACATCATAAGAAACCAAAAGAACAGAAAGATCTTAGGGCTTGTGCTCAAATGCCGCCTTCTGTGCTTTGCTCCAGGGTGAATGGCTTTAATTATGTTTGTGTGGACTTATTCAACTTGTCACTTTGTCTCTTAGGCTCTTCTATACAGTGTAAAGGATGGGTTAACAAATTTTTGCATAAGGAGGTAAAAATGTTTCAGTGGATTAAAAAATAAACAACTGTCCAGAACTCATTGAATTGTCATAGTACTTCTAGAAAAATTCAACTAAAAATAGGTTTATGTTTATTGCTCCACTTTCTATGCTTTTCCATAGTTCTTATTACAGTCATTTGTTTTTAAATAGAAAGAATTTATGAAACCACTGAGAACATATTACTGTCATTTTAACATCAGGTTGTAACATCTTCATCATTGTCCTCTTATAAAACTGTTTGATTATTCTGTCTTTTATATTTTATGTAACTTTCAGAATCAGTTTGTTGATTTCTACAAAAACATTTTGGAGTTTTGATTAGGATTATATTGATCTATACATCAGTTTGAGAATACTTTAAATCAATAATATTTAGTCTTTCAGTTCATTTCTCTCAATAATGTTTGGTAGCTTTTAGATTTTGGTAGCTTGTAAATATTTTGTTAAATTTATACAAAGCTATTAATTACTTCCCATTTTGATTGTTATTGATAATATAGCACATATGATCAGCATATATTATATATATAATATATACACATATATATACTGCAATTATGTCATATATATATATCAACATAAAAAAATCTTGATTTTTTTATGTTGATCTTAATTTGCTACCCTGTTAAACTCACTTATTTTAGTGGCTTTTTGTTTTTAGATATCTCACTTTGTATATAAGATGATTATGCTATCTATGATGTTGAACATTTTTTATGTGCTTATCTGCCAATATTATATCTCTTCAGTAAGATGTATATTTATGCCTTTTGTTTAATTTATAATTAGATTGCCAATTTTATTGTTGAATTTTGCATTCTTTTTCCTAGACGAAGTCTGTGGTTGGATACGTGGTTTGCAAGTATTTTCTCCAACTTTGTGGCATGTCTTTTCATCATCTTCACAGGGGTTTTTCAAAGAGCAAAACTTACTCATTTTTATTACATCAAATTTATCTATTTTTTTTTCTTTTATAGACCATGCTTTTGGTATCAATTCTGAAAGACTTTGGCTTAGCTGTATATCCCAACGATTTTTATTTTTTCCCCAAATGCTTTATACTCTTACCTTCTACATTCAAGTCCAGAATCGGTTTTGAGTTACTCTTTGTATGAAGTGTCTTGTCGATGGATGACCACTTGCTTTAGCACCCTTTATAAAAAGGCCCACACTTCTCCCATTTAATTTCTTTGGCGTCTTTCACAAAAAGAGTTTGACATGATTGTGTGAGTTTACTTCTGCATTTTTTGTTACATTCCATTGATCTCTGTGTCTGCCCTTCTGCCAATACCACATGGTTTTGATTACTATAGCTGTACACTGCACTTTAACATCAGAGGGAGGGATCATCCTAAGTTACTCTTATCAAGATGAGTTTGTACTCTAAGTCTTCTGCCTTTCTTTTGGAGGGGGGGCAGGGGGTTACCTGGGATTGATCTCAGGGGCCCTTGGCCACTAAGTCAGATACCCAGCCTTATTTTGTATATTTATTTAGAGACAGGGTCCCACTGAGATGCTTAGTGCCTCGCTTTTGCTGAGGCTGGCTTTGAACTTGTTATCCACTGTCTCAGCCTCCTGAGCCACCGGTATTACAGGCCTGTGCCACAGTACCCAGCCTTCTACTTTTCTTATACATTTTAGAATAGCTTGTCTATGTCTTGCTGGAATTTGAATAGGAATAATGTTAAGTTTATAGATCAATTTGAATCCTACTGGAGGCTTGATAGTATTGAGTCTTCCTGTTCATGAATACAGCATGGGTCTCCATTTATGGAAGACTTCTTTTATGTCTAATTTTTTAAAAATTTTAGGATATATGCTTTGTTAATGGTATACCTATTTAGTCTATTTTGTACAAATCATAAAATATATTGTTTCAGTTTTGGTTTTTGAATGTTGTTAGTATATTAGAATATTTTGATGTTGATCTTGTATAACAATGAGAACTTGTTGAACTCAAATGTTGTTTCTATGGAAATTTTGTAGTGTCCTTATGATGTTGCTCACACATAATCATGTCATTAGCAAATGGGGACAGTTTCCTTCATTTTCTTCTTCTCCTTTTTTTTTTTTATTTTTCATCCTGATTGCTCTAGTTAGGTATCCAATGCTATGTTGAATAAACACAGTGAGAGCAAACATTCCTACTTTATCCTGATCTTAGGAGAAAAATATTCATTTTTTAATCAATAAATATGATGTTACTTGTAGTTTCTATAGAAATAGGTCTTTGAACTTTTTTATCTTTTATTTTTAAAATTCCATCTTGATTTGGATTTTTTTTGGGGGGGGTGTATTGATTTACTGAGTTTTCTTGTTGCTCTAAGTATTACAATGCACAATATAACTTATAATCTATTGATATTCATGTTTTAATACTTGAACGAAGTGTAGAAATTTCACTTGCATATAAGTCTCTTTAGAATCTCCATGTTTTAAATAGTCTTAAGTTTTTCATTTGTCTTAAGTATTTCTTCAACATATATTGAGCACTACAACAATTTCAGTCCAAAACTAAATTAATTAATAAGCTCATAACTATATTATCTTTGTGCCCATTTCCACCCATTCTAATATCCTCTTTGTCTTTTTGATATTCTCAGTTGTCTTCTTTTAAAATTTACTCTCTGTTTAGAGAACTTTCTTTAGCTGCCCTTTAAGGGAAGACTTGCTACCATTCGAAAGACTTTTTCACCCTAGGTAGGATGTCTTTCTCTTGAGCTGCCTTTGAGATTTTTTGTTCTCTAATTTTCAGAAGTTTATGTCATGTCTTAGAGCAAATTTCTTTTGCTTTGGTTCATTCCCCCCCCCCTTTTCTTTTTTTCCATTTATCCTATTTGAATTTCACTCTCAGGTTCTTGAGTCAGTAGGTTTATATCTTTTTTTTTTTAATTTGAAAAGTTTTCTGTTGTTATTTTATTTCTTTTTCAGTCCCACTCAATGATATCTCTTTTTCTGGGGCTTCAGTTATATTAATACAAGTTTTCTTCTCTTGTCTGATGGGGTCTTTTGTCTAGACTCATTTTGTTTTTCTGTCTATTTTCTCCATGTTGTCCAAACTGGGTAAATCCTAGTGACTTGTTCTCAAAATCCCAGACTTTATCCTCTGCCATATTTACTGTTGAGCCCAGCTATTAAGTATAGAAATTTATTTATTGTAGTTTTTTATTTAATTCCGGTAAAATTCTTTACTACAATTTTCTATTTGTTTCAAGGGATTTTTAAATTGCTTGTTAAAATATTTGTATAGTTTTGGTTTAAATCTTTGTCAGCTAATTCCAATCTCTGACTTTTCTCACTCTTTTCATTGATTTTTCTAATTCAAGTTGTAGTTTTCCTGGTTCTTGTTATGATGCATGATTTAGATTATATCCAGGAGTTTGGGTACACTTTAAATATTTTACTAACTTATTTATCAAAAAATTCCCTTGTTGGGGTGCAGTTCAAGGACCTGATGCGTGGGCATGTCCATCATATCGGGCCCCACTGAGACCACCACAGCAAAAGTAGAGCCCTGGCTACGAGAGTGTGGAGGCAAGGTTCTGGCCTGCCTGGCTTCAGATGGGTGCGAGGTATCACAGGGAAGCAATAAAGGGCAGAAAGAAGACAAGAGGAAGGACAAGCAAGCCATAACTTTAATCTAAAGCCTTATGCTAATGTCCTGTATACCCTTCCTCACCAACCCAGTTCTATCAGAGGTCTGTCACTACCAAATTTCTCAGAAATGTGTAAATATCAGAGTTAATATAATTTCACTCACTTATAAACATTACCTTAGGCACTGTTGATCAGTCTATGTAATAAAAAGAATAAGCAAAGAGAGATACAATACTTTAAGAAACCTAAAAGTACTAGGGTACTTTCCAACACTTTCTATGAACAGATCATGGAGAGCACATCATCTTGAGGATCCTGAGATTGCAAGACCACCAGACTGCCATCATGCCTATATAGTTCCCATGGCCACCCTCACCAAGTGTCCTTTAACAGATGAGCCTAAGAACTCCCAAGCATCTCTCACTTTACAGATAGCCTATCTTGTACCCTGACCGTGCATTCCTGGCTTTCAAAATAAACCTCTGTGCTTCTGGTATGTCCCTAAAATAATTTCCAGAATGTTTGTCAAGAACCTCGCTCATGCCGAGTTGAGGTCTCTCTCTGGGAACTCCTCAGACTTCCTCTGGTGACTGATGGAAGTTCAGATTTTCTGCAGGCCTTGCTAACATCTTACCTTGCCAGGGACAGTGAGCGCCAACTTGGACTACATTGGCTCCAGGTGGAAGTGTCTGTTCAGCTCATGGATGGGTCTCAGTAGTACCACGGAGAGAGGAAACTGAGGACTGTCTTGTTTGTTTGTTTGTTTTGTTTTGTTTTGTTTTTTGTTTTCCCTGCAGGATAGAGGCAAAAACTCAACTTCCCACTGGGGCCTGCTAACAGCAGAAATTGGGAGTGGGCTGGGTGTGGGGGTTCATGCCTATAATCCCAGTGACTCAGGAGGCTGAGGGGGGAGGATCACAAGTTCAAAGCCAGCCAGCCTAGCAAGGTCCTCAGCAACTTGAGACCCTGTCTCAAAATAAGAGAAAATAAAGGGGGGCTGGGGACTTTTCTCAGTGGTGAAGCATACTTGAGTTCAATCCCAAATAAATAAATAAATAAATAAATAGAGAGCTGGGGCAAAGAAGTATCCACCATCCCCACTTCACGCCACCATGTCCTTCTCTTTGGTGCCAGATGATGAGCAGTTCTGCTGCCAGCCAGGCCCTGCTGACACTGAGTGGGGCTGGAGTAAACCACAGACCAGCCTCACCTGTTCCACTGTGTTAACTCTGCTGCCTGGTGGGGATGCAGGCTGCTGCTCACCTGGGTGGAGGCATGAGTGGAAGACAAGCTCTACCAGCAGCCTGGCTGAAACCACAGGACGTGGGAGGCTTCTCTGAGGTTTCACCCAAGTTGGCAAATGTTGTCAGGGAAGTTTTCTACTAGTCCGTTCTTTATCCTAGTCCTTTGGCTCAAGGGAATAGCTCTCTGGGACCTGGTTTTGTCTGTGCCTCCTGGAATCTCTGGTTGAAGATTCAGCAGTGACTTTTCGAGGACATATGAGAGGCAAAAGGGAGACCCAGAGAAGCCACCACTGTGTCTTTTCTCCTGTCCTGGTCCCCGGGGAAGTCTGTCTTGTCTGTTCCTTGTGTGATGTCCAGCATTTTACGGTAGTAAGCCACACAAGGAATAGGACTGTTTCATCTTGGCAAGGAGAAACCTAAGCCAAGATGAGTTTTGAAACCTTCTTTTTGTGAACAGCAAGACTTCAGGACTTGCAGAAATCAGGTTATCCACTTCATGGAAGTTTCTAAGTTGATTGACGTAGAGTCAGTGGGATAATGATAATCTTTTATTATTCATCTCACTGTGGACAAAAGGATGCCCCAGTCAGGATCAGAGACATGTAGGGCCGAGATTGGGGACACAAGCCATTGACCAAGCTACAGACCCAAAGTGCCCTGTAAGTAGAACTAATCTAACGTCAGTGGATAAAAGACAGAGCACTGCTCCCTGGTGTGGGGAGTGGGTGGCGAGAAGAACTGACACTCAGGGAGGATTTCTGGGAAATAAGTTATGTTCCATTTCTTGACCTGAGTGCTGGATACACAAACATATTTATTTATATGATGTAGATGACATTCCAACTGAAAGCTTAAAGAGCAGTCCATTAGGGGAAATCTGTAGGCCAGAAATGAATTTCCATACGTAAGAGATTCCTTTCTTAAGAAAATGACATCATCTTTCCTGGAAACAGCAGCAATTTGTTTTTCTTGCAGTTTGAAATTACACTGGACTGTTTAACCCACGTTTTTGAGAATAAAATGGATCACACTTTAGATCCTGTTATCCACCTCCCAAATCTTTCTTTGAATACATATTTAAAAATCAAATGGTGGGTGCAGGTCCTAATTTGCAACCTGGAATGCCTTTTATAAAATGTGTTATCTGTTATCTAAATAAATTAAAAAAGGAAGTTATTATCTATCTTTATTACTTATATCTCCACTTAAAAATAAAAATCTTGTCAAGAAACAAAAGGGGGGAGGGTTTTCTTCTTCATGAATTACCCTCTAACACGTTGATAACACAGCACCCACCATGGCTTTCCTGAAAATAGGCAAAATGAAAATGCACTATAATGCTGAAGACTCAAAGTCATTAAAATATGAGTCCAATATGACCTTGGCAGAGGGAGGTACAGAAAAGGCAAACATCAGAAGGCGCCATCCTGATCCCAGGATTAGACAAATAATTCAGCCGTCAATGTTTTTATCATATATCCACGTTTCCCAAAATAAAATTTTTAGCTCCTGTGCTGCTGTTACTCATGCAATTGCTTTTAAAATAGAACACATTCTTATGCTAAGCCAGTGTGCTTGCCACTGTGGTGAATATCGTCTCTTATTCTGAGACTAGAATATTAAAATAAATATTTACAGTTCCTATGATAATAAAAGAAACAAAATATGAACTCCAGTGAAAAGGTAAGACAAAGACTGTGGAGGGGCGGATATTTAAATATTAAACTTAGAAAAGAAAAGAAACAAAAGAAACTATTTAGCTTTTTAGAACACATTGGCTTGGAATAAATTATTTGCTGATAAAAAATTTCATTGTTGTTGCTTTAAATGTATTATGCCAGGTTTGATCAACAAATCTATCTTGTGTGTGTGTGTGTGTGTGTAGTAGTAGTAGTAGACATAACACCATATTATGTAACAGCATAGAAATTTATTAACTAATTTTCTACTAATGCAAATAAATGTCCTTCTTACTCAGCAGACAAATAAAATCACAAACAAAATAATGGTTTAATTATTTCCCTAATAGCTGCTTAGAATCAATATATAAACTGACCGTCCCCTGCCAAGATTTAATCTCCATCACATTCACTTGCTTTTATGTGGTTTCAAGAAATCAAAATAGAGAAGAAAAAGAAGAAAGGGAATAAATTTCATTCATATTGCAATGACAACTTTAAGAAACCTCAGATTTAATATGTTTCAAAGAATGCAGAGCAAGAAAAAGCAGATGAATAAAGAATTCAAATCCTGGTGGGTCTCACCTCCTGACATCCATGTTCAATGCTAAGAGAAACAGAATCAATCTTCTCAATCATCCTATCACACCTGGACTCCAAATTCACCTGCAAGATAAATGGAAGAGCTGAGAATCTGCACAGGAGTCCAGACTCAATAATCTTCCGAGTTGCTTACCAATTGGTTATATGACCTCACAAAGCCGGCTTCCCTTCCTGTCTTTGTGTTTCTTTCTATCTTCAAAAGAGAGACAATAGAATATTGTGCCTGTGGGTTAAGAAAATAAAGTGTGACCTCTGCATAACGCAGGTGGTTTTAGAAGCAGGTACCCTTTTTGTGTAGCTGGGAATCACTAAGCTATGCTTTGTAGCAAAAGTACCTCCATTCAACTCATTATCTATAATGCATATTTCCTCAAAACACACAGTATTGTGTTATTAACTTTCATGAAGCAATTAAACTTGTGTTCCAATAAGGAAATAAATTATTTTTGGAAGACAACACTAAGATTCTTTTGAGATTTATTTGTTGAGCACTGAAGATATGCCTAGCGATATTTTAGTCATTTTTATATCTTTCAAAAACCAATTCTTACAAGTAGTTATTAATTCACTTTAGTAACAACAATATATTTATTCTTTTGTGTGTGGGATTCTTTTTTTTTCCACAAATAAAGATGTTGGGCTCAGCACAATGAAATGACTTGCCAAGTGACAGTTTTACCAAAAGACTACTCCCAGATTTAAAAATGAGGTCTTTTCTTACTTGTTGACTCTGCTATAAACTCTACCAAGGAAAGGGAGACCCTGTCACAACAGATTTCCCACCTGGTCTGACACCCAGCAGCTGTGCATGGAAGTGTCTTTATGTTTGTAGGTTTTGTCTGCCTATAGGCCCTATTGTATTCCTGACTTATCCCCAACCTGTCATTTGGATCTAGAAATAGTATCTTTGCTTAAATGCCTAGTGACCTCACAGCTGCCAAAACAGGAACTTACTTTATTTGGGTGTCTACGATTTCTAGAAGAGCTATGCTGGGTTATTGACCTGCTAAGAAACAGATGGATGGTGCTATGACTTGAATGTGGCAGCCAAAATTCAAATGTTAAAATTATGATCCCTGGATACATAAAACAATGTCTCTAAAGGTGTGGTAAATAGGTAAAGGTAATTAGGATTAGATAGAGTTATGGGAGTGGGTGTCTCTGGTGACACTAGTGTCTTTGTACAACAGGAGAAGAGCCATCAGTCAGCATGCTTTCTTTTTATGTGGCCAAGTGATGCCCTCTGCCATGTTATGATGGCACAAGAAGGCCTTTGGCAGATGCCAAGCAGCTGATGGTACCACTCCTTTAGATTTCCCAGTTTCCAGATTGAACAAAATGAATTTCTATTCTTTATACATTACCTGGCCTCTGGTATTTTATTATAGCAAAAGAAAATGGATTAAGACACATAGCTTTTTTATATCTTCATTTACTTAGCCAACGCCTTTTCTTGGAGGAATCATATGTATTGGCTACTGCATTTGAAACTAGGAATTAGGCACCCTTTCACTGATTAGTAGTCTAGGGAGATGGGTTTATCAACGAATCATCATTGTGCTAGCTAAGGCTTCGAAAAGAAACTGTTATAGCAATGTGTGGATATGCGAAGAGAACCAGGTAGGTTTGATGAGTTAGTCCAGGGAGGTTCTGCAGGAGTGCCTTGAGGTCCCAGCAAAAGGAATACCTGTATCTCTCTGAAGCTCTCAAAGTTCTAAATTTTAGACTCTGCAAAATTAACTAATGAACTTTGTCAGGTTATTATTTTATATTAGTAAATAATCTGTATTACTGCCCTCAAAAAGTACTAGACAAATAGATGAGAGGCAGAGTGCCACATTAAGTATGGCTTGTCTCCTACACCTCCGTTCTCTTATGGATAGTATGTCTTATTCCTCAACAGCAAGGGCTGAAGACCAGTTGACTTCATCAAAGATTTCTCTGAGTTGATAAATCAGTCTCTGTAGGAGACCAGCTAGTGTGCTACTTTGGATGCCAATCAACGTAAGCCATTGCCAGTTCCATCAAAATATCTTTGTGATGATGTTAAACCTGCAATCAAATTATAAATTTATTTTCTATAGTAAGATGGAATGCTTACAGGTGTTAATTTGTAGAACAGTTTCTAATGCACCCTGAGTTCCTTTCACAGCTGGACCAATTCCCAAAGAATTCCATTTTTGTCTGCTTTCTCTAGGTTTCTCTTTAATGGCTCAATACTAATGAGCTTCAAAGAGATAAAGAAGTCGTGAGGAAGAAAATGTAAGCATTTTAATTTGGGTTCTCATTCACATCAGCTGGCAGCCATTTTGTGGGAACACTCCACGTTTCAGCACAGATGAGCCTTCTTAGAGTAATCCCAAGTCATCAGAAGCTGAGAGTCAAGATGGACATGGTGACAGGTTGGATGTAAAATCTAGTGATTGACTTTCAGATTCTCAGAGTCTCTGAGACACTTAAGGGAAAGAGCTGGGGCAGACTGCTGATCATTTGCATTGAGAGATGCTTCTCTTCACTCAGAGAATCACGGGATTCTAGTGAGGGGAAAAAAGAAAAAAAAAAAGAACCAAGGATGAAAAATTGTGTCTTGGAACCCTGGTATTTCTGACAGGCTACGGCAATCAGAGCCATGCCCCGAGCTACCTCTGCATCATAGCTATGCAAAAAGGGAGAAATGAGTCCCAGAGTGCTCTCTGTGTCTGGTATATTTATAGCACAATGAAGCATGCAGATTCTCAAGTACAATGTTTATAAAATCTACTCATTGGGGGGCAATTTTGATGAGTCCAGGCGGAGTTAGCTGCAGGCAAGTAGCTCTGTGATTCCCAGGATCCTGTTGGTTTTCTTGGCAGCGATCCTGCAACAGCTGGCTGGCCAGTTTGGTTCTTACAAAAATTCTTACCTGATATTCTAGGAAAATCTAGACATTCAAATCGTGCAAACAAGGAAAAGAAGAAACTGTGCTTTATTCATGAATAAGATAAGTGACGTTTTAGCCGATTCAATGAAATCTGCTTGTAAATGAACTAAATAGGAATAGAAAGGAAGGTGCAGAAGAATAACCTGGGGTCCCTCACTGCTAACCGCCTTACCCTCCAGTTCCTTGTGCACTCAGGGCAGAGGTATTGACGGGGAGAGAAAGTGGGAAGGGAGGGAGGGAGGAGAGGGGAAGAGATGGGGAGAAAGAGGCAGTGGGCATGGAATAAGGAGGAAAAAGATGGAGAAAAGGCAGAGAGGAAAGAGGGGGTAACGAGCAAAGGGGTAGAGGAAGCAAGGGAGAGAGGAAAGAAGGGGGTGCTGGTAAAGGTACAGGGTTCAGGGAACGTGGGGGAAGGAGAAAGAGAATGAGGGAAGAAAAGGAGGAAGGAAAGGCAGAGGCTGGGGCAGGAGAGAGGCCTGGGAGTGCACTTGACTACAATAAAGGAGTAAAACAAGCACGTACATCACGTAACTGGACTGCAGAGGAAGTTATGGGAACGATGATTAATCCTAGGCCATGTAAAACTCAGTGGAGAAAGAATAATGATTCAAAGAATATTCTGATGATAAAGTGAACAAATAAATGGAGGTTTGGCAAGCAAAACCATGAAGTAAGTATAATGATATAATGAAATTCCTGTACGGGGACAGAGGCCACCCGTAGGAAAGGTGATAAGATATATTTGAGACAATATATGGCTGGTGTCCAAGAAAAAAAATACAATAAGTGAAGGTCTTCTGGTTTTACATTAAACCAAATGTTACTAGTATTCCAGGTAAAAATTAACATTTCATCTTCTGTATGATCCTAGATCCTGGAATGAAGATAGAAGTGTGTTGGAATCCAGGGCTGCAAGCACTCTACCACTGAGCCACCGCAAACCCAGCCTGAAAGAGAGAAAAAAAGGACTTCTGAACTTATAGACACTGAAGTGAGCCCCTTCCACCTGCAGCAGTGAATGGAAAGAGAGTGAAGGCCACGCTTGAGCTCCGGTTCCATGTGACCAGGTTGTTGTCCAATAGTCCCACTGCATCAGTTTATAAGAGGGAGCACTGGGGGCACAGTGGAGAGCGGGGACAATAGGTGGTGGGTACAGGGGTGTACAGGGAACCCATCCCCACTTCTCTTCCTAGATAGTGGTGTCTTCTAAAGCACCCACTTCTACTGCAAGTCTCAGTTTCCTTCTCTGGAAAGTAAGCAAGCTGACCTAGGCTGCTTCTAAGACATTTTCCAACTCTAGATTTCCCAGGGTTAATTTGTATTGTATTAATTTAAGAACCCATTATGTGCTTTTCTCAAATAACTGTCTCTAAGGACTCAATTCAATTAAAGTTAGCTCTTAACAAGCTACTAAATGTTAAAGCAAAACAGCAAAGAATGAAGTTTTTGTTGGCCTCTTACAATTTTCTGAAATGTGCAAGTGTGCAAGTGTTTCTTATAATTGTTAATGTGGTATCAGCTGTTTACATTCATCTTTCAGAAATATTTGTTATGTATTCTATTTTTTTTATATTGAGCATAATGAGCTAATGTGTTTTCCCTTATGCACTAATGGTATTTATCAACTTCTTCAGAGATATTTATGTTGTCTATACTAACCCCCCCCCCCAAAAAAAAGGCGATGTTTTAGGGCCTATTTAGAAATAATGTGTTGCTAGGTAAATCAGGTTAAGATTGGCCAGGGTCAAGGCAGAGTAAGGATTCTTAGCCACTCACAGCCTGCTGCCAATTTCAGACCCCAAAAGCTGTCTGCTGAACTTGAGCACATTGTTAACTAGGACAGCTTTGGCAGAGAACAAGGGCAGCTGAACCCATTCCAATTCCCAGAGTAAAACATCATAATTAGGCTTTTATATATTGTCCTAGTTGTGCTTATGTGCATATATGCATTTACTCAAATACATTCTTAAGTGTACTATGTTATATCTTTGCCTCTTTTCTCTTAATACTTCATCTGGTAACTTTCCAATTTGCACTATATATATATATATATATATATATATATATATATATATATATATATATATATATATATGTTTATCACATACATTTCAATAGCTGTGAATAAAGGCTCTTGTTTTCTTGTCCCTAGTTCTTGGGGTCAAATGCAAGTTAGTCTTTACAATTTTTCAAATTTTAGAAAGATGATACTTTCTGTAATAAAACTCTGAGAAAGCTGTGCGATGCACTTTTTACTCAGCCACAATACTGTTTCTGCAATGCAAGCACGAATATTTACATTTATTGGGATGAATGAAGAATATAAAAGATCTCGTGTCAACACAGAGAAGATTTCACTATCAAGTTAATTTGTTTGTAAACTCTCTTTAAACTTCAGTATTCCAGGGCTTTTTGGATTTTCGAACTGCGGATGAGGTATTGTAGATCTATATTACACAACATGAAACTTCATAAATCACCATCTATCTTCTTTTGGATGAACATTGAGATTATTTTAGGGTTCCATTATTAAAATAACAGGGCTAGAAACATTCTTGAAAATGAATCTTTGGAAAATATGAATGTATCCCGAGGATGAATTCCCAAAAGTAAAATTGCTGGGTCAACTTATATGTGTTTTGGCATTTTGATAAATATTGCCAAGTTCCCCTCCAAAGAAGTGGTTCTAGTTTATGACCCCCACCAGCCTGATGTGAAGGTGCCTGTTTCTCATGCTTCTCCTGTGTTCGTTTTCTAGGGCTGTCATACAGAATACTGCAGACTGGGTTGGAATTTATTTTTTCACAGTTTGGAAAAGAGAAGGACGAGATAGGAGGTGTCGACAGGGCTTGTACCTTCCCAAGGCGGTGAGGCAGAATCAGTTCTTGGCCATTCTGACAGCTTCCAGCTCGCCTTGGCTTGTAGCTGGCTGTCTGTTCCTGTGGCTTCATACATCTTCCTCTGCACGTGTCTCTCTCCGTATCCAGTTTTTCCCTTTCAAAAGGACACAATTCTACAGGATCAGAGCCCAGTCTCGTGACTTCAGCTCAGCTTCCTCCTCTGCAGGAACCATGTTTCCACATCGGGTCGTACTTACAGCTGCTGGTGATCAGAACTTTGACATTTTTGGAGGCCACTAAATTTAATCCTTATCATCTTCCAACATTAAATATGATTAAACTTGGGGCTGGGGATGTGGCTCAAGCGGTAGCGCGCTCGCCTGGCATGCGTGTGGCCCGGGTTCGATCCTCAGCACCACATACCAACAAAGATGTTGTGTCCGCCGAGAACTAGAAAAAGAAATAAATATTAAAAATTCTCTCTCTCTCTCTCTCTCTCTTTGTCTCTCTCTCTCCTCTCTCACTCTCTCTTAAAAAAATATGATTAAACTTTTGATAGGTTAAAAAAAATGATACCTCACAATTTTAATTTTTTAAGTTGAATTTGAGGATTTCATTTTAATTTTTTAAACTTTTATTTTGAAACAAGTATAGACTTAGTAAAAGGAAATTCCAAACAACAACAACAACAACAAAAAAAAACCCTATGAACCTTTACCCCATTTTCTTAAAAAAAATAATGACGACTTATGTAATTAAACTAATAGTCAAACCAGGAAACTGTCGTTAATAAAATGCTTTTAACTATACTATAAATCCTATTTAATTTTTACCAGTTTAACATGTACTCTATGGGGTGTATAATTGGCTGTTAAAAATCATCAGCGGATACACAGTAAACTTCTCCATGATCCCAGGCTTAGATCAAACATAGAAGTTTGGGATGGTACAGAATTTAGGAAAACATAGAAGGTGTTAAGATACAAAATACAAGGGGTAGGCTTTCCAGAGGATGCGAGTTTGTGGATTTTTAGCCATAACTATTCTCTGCAATTTGAGCCCCTCTGTAGATCTGTTTATCTGCCATCATAATCAAGGTACAGAAGCAGAAACGTCCTCCGGGAAGCCTGACATCACATCCATCCCGTCCTGGGTCCCAGGTCTGATTCTTCACATAGTCCGTAACCTTTAGAGACCAGGCTTTTCACTCAGCACAAAGTGTGATACGGTAACCCAGGCTTGCCCCCTGATGAGAGCAAAAAGCACCACCAAGAGGTACAGAGTGAAGAAGGGGTATTCTTTATGCAAGTCAGGAAAGCACCTGGGATGACTCCCAAAGCAGTCTCCCTCTGAATACATAAAGCAAGGGAATTTTATGGAGGAAATGATGCATATTCATGTTGGAAAGACTTGTCACAAGATGTAGAAGTGGGCCCAGTCCTTCTCAGTTCCAGATCTTGTGTCTTCTTTATACATCATCTGTTCAAAAATGGCAGATTCAAATACTGCCAGGGCTAAGAATTTAGTATTATCATGAGATTTTACAGAGCCAAGCCTATTGCAGGTTACCTGGAAGAATGACTCAGCATGAATCAGCACTTGAAGATATGTTAGTGGTTATTTAAAAGGCAGAATATCCCCCTTTTCCTTCTGCAAGCTAAGACACTTACTCCAAAAATTCCTGCCTACCAGCTTAGAATAGAATTGTGCATAATATGTTTATCGAATGCATCTCTTTGGCTCCTTTTCATTGTCAAGTAATATTCTACTTAATTACCTTTCAGATAATCAGTAATTTTTGTTTATTTTTTTCTGAATTACCTGATCATGATTTTTTTTCTGTTTCAGAGAGGCCTTATCAGAAACAGGTGTTTAAGCAGAAAAACAGGTTTATCTTTTTCTTACTTTTTAAATTTTTCTTCATTTAAGAGTTTGTCCAGGATTCTGGATTTAGGTAAAACAGGAATTTGGGCAGATGAAGCTAGGATTTGGGAAAATATACAAAGTGTTAACTTACAAAATGCAGGATGTAGGCTTTTCAGATGATGTGAGTTTGGGTATTTCTATGCAGATGCCCAATGTTAATACACTAAACCTATCATCACATGTTTTGTTTGTTTCTTTGATTTTACAAAAAGTTCTCCCTGACCTGGTTATTAACAATGTGTGTAGGATGGGGTAGAGAGTGGGGTCAGGACAGCGCTTTCCCCACTTGCAGGAGAGCAGTGGTTAGGCCCATCTGGTGGCCTGTCACAATAGTTATGCAGGGCCTCTCCTGTAGTCTTCTGACCACAGGCTCCAGTAATTAGGCTCCAGCCTTTTTTTGGGAATTGGTGACAAGCTTTCTGTGATTTCCCTTTACGTTCTTTTCCTATTAGACATATGATCTTTTCATACCCAAGAAGGAAGATTCCAGCACATATGAATGCCAATGACAGAAAGGAACCATGGAAAAATTCTGAGAAAAATTACCTGCTATGCCAAGAATGGCTGACTCCCTATCCCAGATAATTTCTGAAGACCCTGAAGGACTCGTGGGACTTGGAGTTGGAAGGACATCCAGATTTTGTCCACGTGAACCCCCACCCAGTGGCCATATTTCTTCTGTACTCTCTGTACCCCTGTAGCTTCATGGTACCCACAGAGCTTTGAAGTCAGGTATTGTCGGCTATTTATTGCTAATCTGTACGTTAATGGTTATGTGACCTTGAGTCAGTTACTTAAATTCCTTCTACCATAAATTAGAGATAATAAAATTATATGCCTCAAGGGTTTCTTGAACAAATTAGATTGCATGATCAAAGGAGCATGGTGAGCTCCGTGCCAGGCACATGGCACTAAGTGCCATCGACATCTTCAGAGTGGGACCTGGGGCCATCTGAGGAACTGAGGGGCACACTGCAGCTGGGGATTTTAAATTCACTGCCATTTTATTATTGAGTCCAAGGTGCAGGATTAATTTCCTCCAAGGTCAATTCACTTTGCTTCTTTCTTTAACTATTAACTGAACACACCATTTCAGAAACATGTATTACTCAGAGCCTGCCATGGGCAAAACTAGGAGATAAAATGGCCAATCTAAAAAGCTCTTTCCTAATAAACTGCTAATGGGTGATAATGGCTTAATGGTTCTGTCTGCCCGTATAACATATTTGCCACTTTAAAAAGTACTCTGAGTGCCTTATCCCAAGGGAGAGACTCGCTATGGGATTTCTGCATCCAAAGAAGGCCATCCGGGAAGATGAGAGTGATGGGATTTTCTTGCCGTACTTCTTAGATAGCTGCATTGGTGAAGGGGGCACCTGTTATTTTGTCTATCAACTTCCCCTTTCAACCTTGATGGATTGGAGAATAATCCCTGTTAACCCGGTAGACCGCTCAGCAGGCTCCTCTCCTTGCCAATCAGAATTCCCCTTGACTGGAATCCAGACTGGTGGTGGATATTTTTTTTTTTATCCTTTATTCATAAAATCCAGGAAGAAGAAAAACAACCTGTTCTGGTCATGAGAATTAAAAGAAAGACGGCACAAGCCTGGAAATCATCTTCGCCATCACCAGGACAGCAAAGCAGAGATGGGTAACAGTGAAATGTATTGTTCATGACATCTTTTGCGCATTTAGATATGGCCAACACCTAAGACCAGTCGTGGGCTGTCCAGGCGCCTGATATAGTAACACCTCCCTTTCCCCACGCCCCTGGTCTACTTTTCTTCTTTAATTAAGTGGCTTTGAAGGAGTTCCTATTACAAGCAACGGAAAGTGCTATAATCAATACAATGCATATCTATACGAGGAGTGACATATTATAAAAATCTATTTTTATATACGACTGCACAGAGAACTTGCAACGTAAACTATGCTGATCATGAGCCAAGAGCAGGCAAAAATAAAATAGGGCACTTAGCATGTATCTGAACTGCACACAAAGCCTTCCATGGTTCCATGTGCTTTCCTGTAACCGTAGAGAACACTCTTGGAATCAGACCAAAGTCCAAATTTCTATCTTCGTCATTCCCCAAGTGCCTGTTCAGCTTTTTGCAGGTCCATCTTCATGATGTTCATGTCTATAAGGTCACCTCCCAACTTTCCATTTTGATCATCTGAAATCTAAGAGCTTGGACTTTGGCCTCTCAGAGTCTTGACTTTACTGTTCAACCAATTCATTGGCATTGAGCAAGTGGCTGAACTATCTAATCTTCCATCTTTAAAAACAAAATAATGTGGAAAATAACAGTAACTACCGCGTAATATTGATGCAAGATTTCAGTCATGTAGTAAGTTAAGGTTTCTAGCCCACGGTAAGTTCTCAGGGATGACTGCCAGTCCTTAGTGCTATGTTGTCATCCCTAATGCAGCAGAAAGACTGCATGAGATGGTATCTAGGTGAACATGGGTGAATTAATAAAAAATAACGTTGACAAGTTCTTCAGTGTGTATTCTTCTCCACATAATGGGAATTTCCTACTTTTATGGACTCATAGCTTTTAGTAACAGTTCAGATAGTAGGTGATTCTGAGTCCAACAAACAGCTTTCAAGGTTGGTGCTGCCATTGTTTATTTATGGGAATTGAGCTAGTCCCATACCCTTTGGAAGCCACAGTTTCCTCACTTATACTTGGTGATATGAGAGTGTGTGCTCTTGTTGAGAAGATTAATAAGACCATCTAATAAGTTAGTTGCATGCGATAATAATCTCTTCCCTCTCTCCTCTCCTCTCTGCAGTGGCTGATGTCTAGCACACTGCTGCTTAGAGTCATCATTAGGTAAATAGATATTAATATTCTTCTAGCAATACTTTTTTGATACTGAGGTTTTGATTTGCAAGCTGCAGGAAAAACACGAAACAAATAAAATCTCTGAAACAAGCTTAACTCCACTTTCTGTAAGCATCTGTATGTTCCTGATGCTGAAACACTTTTTCTTGGTTTTCATGGAATGGAAAAACAGAGCAGCAGAACTACTAATTGTCACGGAAAAGACCAAGTGCTTTTCAAGGCTGCTTAAAGTCGCTGACTTATCTACTTTTCACTGGAGGGTGTTCAGAAAATCTGTGCTGTGCCATCTCTGCTTCTTTTGGCTACACAAATCGCATTAGGGCTTAAGTCATCTTAAATCATGGTGACAACCCCACCCCCACCCCAAGTGCTTTATCTGTGCTTAGTTAGGCATAGAATCACCTAGGCTAAGTACCCTGTTGTACTGATAGAATAACAAGGTCAGGGTGATTGGAGCCGTGCATTCAGGCACACAGCCAGAGAAACCGGATGCCTCTGCATAGGAAGGACAAATAGCCAACAGAGCCAAAGGCCAATGGGGCTTGTAGCTCCTGTAGAAATCCCATTAACAGTATTAGGACAGGAAAATGCTAGAGAGAAAGGGCTCATACCATCTTTAAAAGGATTCGGTCACATCATTTAATTTTTAAAGGAGTCCTATTGAACAACCAAGACGACCATACCTGTGAAATAAGGCTGACCCTTAGAAACTTACTTCCATTTGTGGGATGCCGAGCCTTTTATATTTTCAAATCTAAAGTGCCATTGAAAGTGAATAAATTCCCCAAGTATGAGTCTGTGACATCCCTGTGCCCAACACTCAGCACATTTTCAGCTCAATGAATCCTTGGTGATGGTGGTGATGATGCAAGTGAGGGTACTTATTTGTTTCTTTCAAAGAAGCACAGGTCCTAGACACAAATGTGGAAGAAAGGTTCCATTTTTATGTCATTGGAGGCTTAACTGAATGTAGCCAAATTAAGCAACATGGACAATCTGTAGATGCATTAGATACAGATGTAATATTGGAAAATTAAAATCAAAGCATTTCAGTTTTTTTGAGATTTCAAATCTATTTGTGGGAGTGTATCCAAGGGAAAACATAAATAAACCCTCCAGCTTCTCTTGCTTTTAGTTGTCTTAAAAACCACTAATTTTAGATGTCATGCAGCTGAGCAAAGTATTATTAGTCTCCCACAAGTTTGGCTGCAGATGACACCTCTGACTGAAGCTGCCTAATGGGTTGAAACTGCTTCTTTTTGCTACCACCCCTGTCCTTCAGTGAAAAAATGCCTTTGGTACCTTAATGACTGACTGCAAGGTTAGCCACTCCTGGGAAAAGGCACCAAAGGACACCAGTCCTAAAACTAACTTGTCTCTAGACTTAGGAGCCCAGGATGTGGGGTGACCTTCAGGTAAAATGAAAATGTGCATCCTCCAACACAGCTTGCTGATCCTGTTGTTCAACTAAAAGCAAAAGAATAGAAAATGATGGATTTGCAGAAAAGTTTTTTTTTTTTTTTTTTAACAGGGATTGGCCTAAGAGGTGAAGGTCATTTATTGTCACAAGAATGTTCTGGAAATAAAGAAAAAAAATCCCTAAGTAGCAGAGATGATCATCAAGCGGGGGATCCACAGCTCAGCTCCTGGTCTCCCCACCCATTGCCCCACCTCCCCTCGCTCTTTCTGTAAAAGTACTCTGCACCTCTGAGTTCCCAGGGATGGCCTCTGCTGGGGTAGCCTTCCATGTCCTAAGGTCTGCTGGGTTCCTGAACATTTATTTCCTTGCTCCTACAATTTGTCCTCAAATCATTGGCCTTTCAAGTAGAAAACAAAACAGAAAAGGGTAGAACAATAGAAGTATGTAAAGTTATGATCACAGGAAGTTTAATGTAGTCATTCAGAGCATGAGTTCTAAAGTAAAATTGCTTGGGTCTGAAACTTTGCTCTCGCAGCTTTTTAGCTGTGTGGTTTATTTGTCTTTCTATGCCTTAGTTTTCTGTTTTATAAAATGAAGATAATAATAGTCTGTAGTCACAGTGATGTTGTGAATATGAAGTGAATGTAAAGTGTCTAGTATAGTAGTTAGCACTTAGTAAGGGCTCGACACATGTTAAGCATTATTGTTTTAAATTACAATCGTTTGTCTTGTGTTTGCTATAACAGATTACCTGCTGCTGAATTTTGTATGAAGAAAAGAGATCTGTCTGGCTCATGATTCTGGTGACTGGAAAGTCCAAAAGCATGGTGCTGCTGTCTGGCTGTGTCACCACAAAGCAGAAAAGTGGAAAGGGATCTGGCTGTGGGCAGAAGTGGTACATATGTGAACAAGGAAGAAAGAGACTGGGAAGAGCCAGGCTCTCTTCCTAACAATAATCTGCTCTTGTGGAAACTAATATGCTTCTGTGAGATACAAGACACTCCTCCAGACAAGCATGAATCTCTCCTGAAGGTCGTCTTGACCCCATCACCTCCCACCAGCCCCAGCTCTTTAAAGATTCCACCACCTTTCAATACTGTTACATCATGGAAGAAACTTCCATGTGAGCTTTGGTGGGGAGAGACCACGTCCAGACTACAGCAAGGATTTCATACACAACCCAGGATTGTGGTGGAAAAGCAGATTATTCTCCATGCGTTCTTCAACCAAGATGAAGTCAGCTCTGTTATTTATTGCCCATGTGATGTCAACAGGAGATCATAGACTCCACAGTGCAGGCTCAGTGATCTTATGTCGACAGGTCATTTTTATTAACAGATATTAATTGTTCCTATAAATGTCAGTGTCCAGCAGGCAATGGTTGGAACCTCTTCCCTGACCCCTACCCTGCATCATGCCCAATTTCTAGTAACCACTACTCTACTTTCAGGTCACATCTTTTTAGCTTCCTCCTATGTGAGATTGACAATAGATTTTGTGAGAATTGTCAAATACAGGGGAGCATGGTACATTCTCCATTTAGGAATCGTTGTCTAGGTTAATCAAAAGAAGGATCAATGCCCCTCACTGCTTCCCATTAGCCAAAAAATCTTCATGCTCAGAGAAAAGTATTGGAACAAAGAAAACTGTGAGCACTTAAAAAAAATAGAAGTCCCACCTGTTCACGACTGTCTTACTGTCTAACCTCTGGGTTCCCTGTGAATAGCTTGGAAGAGCTTTTCTCTGTGCTCACCTACTGTGTGTATCTCCTACTGTCCTTTGCCTTGTCTGGCCTGCTTTCATTAACATAAAATGATGGCTATCTCTTAACTCTAAGCTCATTGCTATGTGTGAGATGTGATTTCACTCCAATTTAGCATTAATAGTCTGATTTGTAGACTCCCTAACAGAATAACAACATTTTAAATGGTCATTGTGTTTGTTGTGGGCCAGCCATTCCATTTTTATGGATCTGCCAACACCAGTTACCAGCTGGTAACAAAGGCCTGGCATCCCTTATTTACATCATGAGAGAATTCTGCAGTGGCCTCTCTCTGCTGTGGCCTTGTCACAGCAAAGCCCTCTTAGAAACCAACTTTAAAGGGTATTTCACTGCCCTCGGAGCCCAACTCTTAGGCTACCAGGGAGATAATAGGGTTTGGAGTGAACTTGAAAATGACCAGCTATTGTGGGATTTTTGCCAAGTTTTCTTTCACTCTGGAGAAAACAGCCCAGCTTTCTATTGGGAAAACACAGAGGATGAAGTGTGGCTTAAGCATTGTATAAAAGCCAGTCGATGGCAACACGCAATTTCAGCTCTCAGGGTATCTTTTTAGAGCCAGTTAGGGATTTGAGGAAAGGATGCACAGAGAGGATTTCATGCAGGGTGGTTTTGGATATGAATCTTTATTTTTGTCCTTCTGAATGGAAGAATGTCCAAATTCAATGTTTTCCATCAGTCTTTTTTTTTTTAAGTGAAATTTCTCATAGAAGGAAGAAGGAGAGAAGCATTTTTTTTAAAAATCAAAAGTAAGGAGGTAAAAGCCAAAGATGCTGTTAGAACACAAAATGGTTTCCAAAAAAATTCGACTTGCAGGTTTGCAACTGGGAACTGTTGTGATTGCGGATGCAATGGAGGAAGAGAATCTCTTCACCACACATTTTAATGGGACATTTTTGAAAGAGGACTCATGTCAAGAAAACAAAAAAATAAGAGTAAAAGCAGAAACAAACTGAAGTATCTTATAAATCCCTGGGAAAGTCTTCCAGTTCCGAGGCTGTTACAGCAGATTCCTGGTGTTACACTGCTCTCAAATCCTTCCTCCCCACAGAAGAGAAAACAAAACCAGACCAAAGAAAGAAAGAAAGAAAGGTGGATTAAGGACACCCATGGGCCTGGAAAGAACCCCTGAATTCTTCAATCCTCTCAAGGGGCTTCACCAACCCTTCAGTTTCCAAACCCCCTTCAGAGGCGGAGCCTTATCCACTTGCTCTTTTATATCCCATGTACCAGGGACTTGATTCCTATTCTTTTCTGTCACTGCAACAAATAACTGTATACTGATTCTCTTAGCAGCACATCTGCTCTCCGTGCAGCCAAAGACAAAAAGCACGACTTCCACTTTCTTTCATAAGATAAAAGTGGATAAAGGAGACATTGAAGATAGAAGAGTTTCACAAGGTAAAAAAAAAAAAAAATTCAAGTGCTATGAAATGTGTGGAGGAAATTTCAGTCTTCTCGGTGCCACTGTCCTCTCCAGGCAGGTCACCAGCTGGACCCCTGTCTCAACAGTCTCAGGATCTTGGCCAGGGAAACTTTTTCATGAGATCTTTGCATGACAAGTGAATGCACAGACAGTGAATAAGAGAGAGACTTTAGCAAACGTTTGTGATATCATTAATCTTCAGCATCAAGGGTGGCTTAAGAGCCTTCTGTGGTGTGACAGCATTCTGAGCGAGGTTCATGCTTTTTGATGAGACCAGGTGTCCTCCAACTAGAAGGACACACAGAAAGGAAAAGAGGGGCCTTGTTTTTGGCAGCATGGAACACTCTCAAAGTCACGTCTCAGGAGGCAGAACCTGCCCCTGCTGTGATGAGAAAATATGAGGGGGATGGGGCGGGGGGGTGGAATCACCAAACCTGCAGATTTCTTAATGCATCAAATACCATTTCCCATCTCCTAACCTGATCACAAGATCAACAGACAGTGATTGTCCCAATGGGCCTAACAGGAGATTCCCAGAATTCTTTTGTTCCTTGCTATTTTAAAAAAGATGTCTTTAATCCAATATCCATGCTTTCTTCGCTCTTATCCTCTCATATCTTGTTCAATTTTTCCATAAATATCCTTCCAAAATTGGAGATTTTCAGTTATCCCGTGTACTTTCTGATACTCTAAAAGACTTTCAGGAACTCCTAATAATTGGGAGGAGGTCCACCATGGTTTAATAAGCTAGCATATCTAAACATTTCTTACTTCTATTCCGCTGCAGAGACGTCAAAATCTTCTCTTGGCTCAGACACAATCGTCTTTTTGTGCAGAAGAGAGAGAGGCTCTTCACAGAGTCTGTCATTTTCCTTGGCCAAGACCTTGCTTTGCATCAAGGAATTAAAGCCATTTTATTCAAGGGCTTCAATGATATTGTCTAAAAACAAAAACAAGCTAGTGGGAAAAAAATTCCATTACTGTGTAACAAAATCCTCCATCCAGCATCTTAACTCCTCTGACTTCTTTGCAAGCAGAGCTGCATGAAAGACCTAGAAAAGGAGATTTCTTTTAGCACAAGTGTCAGTGCTTCCAAGTTAATGTCAAGAGATTAGGAGATTTTAGTAAAAACTCCAGGAGCCAGAGGCAAAGAATCTCAGGCAAGAAATTCTCTCTTTCCCTTTCTCTCCCTCTGACTCTGAGATGTAGGGGAAGGGGCCTAGATATAAGCTGACTATTTATAAATTGTGAATTGTGTCAGAGATCACTCCCCCAATTTCCCCACTAGGCATATCTTGTATTAGTGTAGTTTTTCATTACAACTGATGAGTCAATATTTGTGCATCGTTATTTACAGTCTGTAGTTGACATAAGCTTGACTATGTATAGCATTCTATGGGTTTTGACGTAGGTTTAATGATGTGTGCCCACCTTTACAATGCAGAATAGATCCACTGCCCTATAAATCCTCTGTGCTCTTCCTATTCATCCCTGCCTCTTCCCTACCCTGGCAACCACTGGTCTTTTTACTGTATCCCTAATTTTACATTTTCTGCAATGTCATATACTGGGGGTAGCCATTCTGATTTGCATCTTTCTCTTCATATGATTTAAAATTTCCTCCACCTCATTTTGTATCCTGATAGCTCACTTCTTTTTTAATATTCCATTGTAAGGATGCACCAGGCTTTATCCACACACTCACTGCAGGGCAATTTTGTGGCTTCCAAGTTTGTGTAATTTTGAATAAAAATTCTATGAACATTCATGTACAGCATTTGTTTGGACATAAGTTGGCAACTTATTTGGGTAAATATCTAGGAGGATGATGCTGGATCAGATGGCAAGAGTATGGCTATTTTGTAAGAAACTGTCAAGGTTCTTTCCAAATGACTACATCATTTTTCATTTCCATCAGCCAAAAAGAAAAGCTCATTTTGTTCCACATCCTCCCTAGCATTTGACGGTGCCAGCATTTTGGACTTTAGCCAATTTTAATAGGTGTATTTTAGTATATCCCTTGTTTTAATTTGATTCCCTAATCACGTTGTTGAGTACCTCTTCGTATGCTTTTGACCATCTGTACACTTTCTTTGGTAACGTGTTTTTACAGAACTTATGCCCATTTTTAATAGTGCTGTTTGCTTTTATGTTGTTGAGCTTTGAGCATCCTTTGTGTGTTGTGCTATGAGTTGTTTATTATCAGATGAGTGTTTTGTAAATATTTTCTTCTGATCTGTGTATTGTCTTCTCATTCTCCTAACTCTGTCTTTCACAGAGTTGAGGTTTTCAATTTTAATGAAATCCAAATCATCAATATTCTCTTTCATAAATCCTGCTTTTGGTGTTGTATCTAAAAAGCCACTGTCAAACCCAAAGTCAGTTAGATTTTTTCTGTTATCTTCTAGGAGTTCATAGTTTTGTGTTTTGCACTTGTTTCTGTGATCTATTTTGAGCTAATGTCTATGAAAAGTATAAGGTTTCTTTTTAATCAATTATTGTTATTATTATTATTATTATTATTATTATTATTACTATTATTGCATGTGGATGTCCAGGTGCTCCAGTGCCATCTGTTAACAGACATTCTTTTCCATCGAGTTGCTTTGGCTCCTTTGTCAAAGCTCAGTTGACTTATTTGTATGGGTCTGTTCCTGGGCTCTATTCTCTTCTGATGTATTTGTCTATTCTCCATCACTGTGTTTTTGTAGTGATTTAATTTTGGTAAGCATTAGTCCTCTGACTTGTTTTTTTTTCCACTTATGTTGATTATTCTGGGTCTTTTGCCTTAGTAATCAGTGGGTTGATATCCATAAACTTGAATTTTGATTGAAATTGTTCTGAATTTATCATCCAAATTTGGGAAAAACTGATATATTGACAACACTGAATTTTCTTCTTCTCATATATGAGATATTTATTTAGATCTTTATTGCTTTCTTTCATCAGTACTTTATAGGTTTCCTCATAGAAACCTTGTATATATGTTGTTAGATAGACACCTAAGTTTTATTTGTGATGCTAATGTAACTAACATTGTTTTTAACTTTAAATTCCTAATTATTCATCGCTGGGATATAATAAAGCCATTTACTGTTGCATATTAATCTTTTATTGAGAAACAGGCCCTTACAGGTCAGATAGGTGCTACACTTTCATCTCCCTGTCCCCTCCCTCTCTCCTTTTATCGGAATCATAATCTGTGATCCTGCCTCACTGCCTGCCTACCCCAGGTCCCAGTGTTTAGGTTGTAAAGACATTTGGGGCTCAAGGGTGCAGGGGAAGGCAGAGATTTATTTTCTGTAAACCTAGCAGGGTGGGTATAGACAGATATCAGCATGTTTCATGGGGAGTTTGCCAGCTGCTCAGGCTGATTGTACTGGTGTGTGTGTGTGTGCAGGTGTGTGTTGGGGGAGTATAGGAGTTGACCTGTGGAGGGGTAAATTGCCGCAGTCTGGCTGGGCACAAAATAACCGAGGGCCACGAGGCACTTGTAGGTTCAAACAGGAACTCCTTTATTGCCCAGACTCCACCTGCACTCCACTCGGGCTTCCCGGGAACTCTCTCACCCTCCACCGGCTCCGTGGGAACTCAACGGGAATCCCGCGAGAACTCAACGGGAATCCCGCGAGAACTCAACAGGAATCCCGCGAGAACTCAACGGGAATCCCGCGAGAACTCAACGGGAACTCAAAAGCAGCCGGCTCCGGGCAGCAGGAGCCACCCTGTTGCCAGAGAGCAGGGGTCCAGACACAACGGAATCATCCTCCAATGGCTGGCTGGCTCACCCCTCCACCACTCCCTCCGGCAAAACGCCATGCGCCACCCCGACTTGGCCACGGCTCTCAACAGTAAACTATGAGTGGCCGGATGGCTTCCCACTTGTGTTCTCTTTTACTCATTTGAAATGGGTTCTAAAGTGATTCTGGAGTACCTTACACCAAGGAGCAGAGTACAACAGGGCTGTAAGCCAGTGGGTTCAGAGTCCCAGGCATGGAAAGCCCTGACGCCTGGTGGTCACTGGAGCCCTCCTGTGCCTTCCTTTCCTGCTGCAGTAAAGGGATGCTTTGATCTAGGGCCCTAAACGAGATTGGCCATGATTCCCAGTGACCTTTGAGTCTGAGGGTCTCGGGCTTTATCTAATAGATGGTCCTCAGCAAGTCCCTGCCCTCTCTGCGCTCTCTCCAGCAGAGCTCCTTGAAGGTCAGGAAGGTGACCTCATTTCACGTCAGGGGTTGCCATGGCATCGGCACAAGAAGGCCAGCACGATTCAGGTAGACCTCATGTCAGTCTGTCCCTGGTGGCTGAGGGGTTTCATCCCACAGAATGAAGATTTAATGTTGAATTATACCCATGGCTTACCTGATATGCCATTGCAGAGTTATTATCACCTGGTGGCTGTTTAGAGCATCTTGTGACTTTTCAAATCCCCTTATTGAAGTGGATCCCCACTTGGTTCACTGAACTACAAGGAAAGTCCTGCTGCTTAGCTGCTGGGAATGGAATTCAATTCCATTTTTGAATGGAATTCAATTCCATTTTTTGTCTTTGACTCATTGAAAAAATTGCAGAATGATTTTCCTCAATGAACAAGTCAAATTTCAAGTTTTATTTTTTGAGGAAAGATGGGCATATCGAGTAACCTGAGAAAGAGCACAGCCCCATTCCAGGGTAGGTGTGTTATTGCAAAACTTCCTTGCAGAGATGGGCGATAATTTTCCCTTTTATCATTGTAGAAGAACACGACTGAGCATTCGATTCAAATGCTTAAATGCCACCTCTTCTACCAATAATTGGAAACAATACCTTAAAAAGCAGAATGTCAGGCTTTTTAAATTTGAATATAGAAAGTGGCACATACATCAAACAGTGCAGTACTGAGATGCACTATTTGTGGAGTATGTAATGATATCAACTAACAAAGTAAAGAATTCAACAATAAGAAAACATTGATGGCAACACGATGCCAAGAATAGTGTGCAATGATTTAGTGCTATTGTTGTACTAACACCATTTGGAAGTATGTACTGCTATTTAGATTTCACAGCAAGTTGGTTCTCAAGATAAAAGGTGATTCTGAAACACCAATCTGTCTTATTACCTGCATTCATTATCATTAAGAAGACTGTTTGGGTAAATTTCGTTGTGCATTGCTGCGGACACAGCTATTAACAAGAAGCTATGTGGCTGTATGGTATTTGTCACACTTAAATCTAATTTTGAACTGCTCAGTGCACTATTTTTGTAACATTATGAGAGAAATAATTGCCTGCTCCAGTATATGGGAGCAAGAAACTTGAACCTGATATCAAGTGCAAAACGTCACATCCTATCAGTCACAAGCCTCAGTCAAATGCAACACATCAACCACCTTGCACACCTCAGAGAAGAGGCCACCATCACAGAGTAGCTCTTTCTTTAACCATTGAACTTCAGAGAGAGGGCTAGAAATGGCTTGAAAGAGCCTCCTTTTTCTCTGTTCCAGAGGGACTAGGAGCTAACTACCACTCCACCCATCAGTGGGTGCTGAGTAAGGAAATATAAACGAGCATGGCCTGAGCCAGGGCAGACTTTTACATTTTTTTTTTACCTTCGAGTTACCTTAGGGAGTGTATCTTGATTGACTTTTCATCATGAAGAGCTGGGAGTGAGGATGGGATATCTGAGTTACATATTTAGACGGAGTGGCTAACCTCCTAAAGCCAAGAGCAGAGTTTTTCCTTCTGCCCAGGCAGCTGCCAAATAAACAACGTGATGTTCTCAAGTTTCTTAATAACTTTAGAGAATAACTGCTTTACTGTATTTCATTTTACCCCAGTGGTCAGAAGCATCCCATGTTCTGCCTATTGGTGGAAAGAATGTCCCCACAAGCCTAGGCCCTGCAGGTAGCTGGGTCACTGGTAGGTTCCGGAAGGACCAGGCTGAGAGCTGAGTGAGCATTGGGATTCTTTCCTCTTTCACAAGGGTGTTTAGTGCAGATACAGGCTCATTCTACACCGGAGCCTCGCGGCTTTCCTGGGCGTGCCTGGGAGACTTGACCTCACTATCACTGAGGGTTCATTCATTTACTGTGAATGATTGTCCTTTACATATGACAGCTTTGAGCCCAGGAACTTGGGCCTGTGCTATGAAGCCTGTGGTTTCAGCTGCACCAGTTGACGAAGCCTGCTCCAATTGTTGACATCATACTACATTCTGCATAGTCTTCCCCATAGTTCCCTTTAGATGATGTTTCCCACAATGTTTCCTGACAAATATGTGATGCTCAGTGGGGAAAAAAAGAGGTGTGCCATTATCACAAGTTTGGGTTACACTGTATCTTCTACCCCTCCTCTCGCTCCATGTTCCCTTTAGCATTTTGAAGGCTCTGAGAACTCCTGCAGAGTATAAATGAGTCAACTTTAGCATCTGTCAGAAATAGATGAGAGCATAGACCCATCTTCCTAAGACCCAGGGGACTTTGGGCAGTGTCTTCCATAGCTGTAAGGTTTGCCCTAACTGTCCTGGGGCCTGTGTTACTTACCTAACTCTCACCTCCTAATTTCACAAATTTTCTGCTAAACCAAGAAGTTTTACCATCTTTCCTGAAATGGTGGATAGATGGGTTTGGTGTGTCTCTATCATTATTTTAAAGTGACTGGCTAGAAATGCCTGAAACATTTTGGAATCAGGTTTGGCCTACCCCGGGTATGTAGGCTTCAAGTTACAGAATTCTCCAGGAGAGGCCTGAGAGATACGATGAAGGATTTGACAAAAGGGGCTCCCTACATGACACAAGCCTGGCTGCTGGCGCCCTTATATCACATGCAGTTAGACATGGGCTGCGGCCCCCACTTTTGGTTGACACCAATCTCTAGAAAGAAATGAGAGTTGGGGGCTTTCTCTTCGTCTGCCAAGGTCAATGACAGAAAAGACACATCTTCCAGATGTGTTTGAAGCACTGCTTTGGGCAAGTGCATTTTGATGACACTTTGTACAAGAAGAGAGGTGACTGTGGGTACCGACATGTCAGCCAGGCCCAGCGCTGGTTCCAAGCTCCTGCAGGAGGGCTCACTCATCACTGTATCGTGTGGTCACGGGCAGAGAGGAATGGATGCCTGTTCTTCACTGCCCAGCGCGACGATGGTGTTTGTTTTAGACGACCTTTGTGGTATTAAATATTTTCTGTTTGAGGAGGACTGTTCATTTGAGTGACAAACGGTCTACTGAAGTCCAAGAACTCTTGGCAGCCACCTTCGACTGAAGCACAGGCAGCCCTTGTAATTTTCAGGGGCTCCATCTCTGGGCCAAGTCATTCCATCAATCAGTTGCAAAGTCAACTTACGGGACCGAGTTCTTTGAAAACAGATGTTTTCCTAGGGTGGGGAAAGGCACCGGGGCCAGGTTTCAACCTAGACGACGGGCTTTTTAAATGAAATGTGACTGAAGGCTCTATTCTCAGAAAGGACATAAGGCAATTTGATATAGAATAACATCAAATCAGATGAGTCCCTGGGCTGCCCTTTGTGTGGCCTCTAAACTTTCCAAAACTGAGGTGGATGGCTAAGCTCTAAATAGGATCTGCTTTCTCTTCGCCTTTGCGGGCTCCATTTCCATGTATGACAAGCCTCAATTTAGATTGGCATTGAGGCAAAAGAGTAATAGCTTGGCAAACGTTAGTAAATAATTTCTGTACTTTTTGTTGGGGTTTCTGAAGAATTTGGCAGTCTGCTGCTTGAGGTGGTCTTTGTTGAAGCCCTCTGAGGTGGTGGAGACTTTAAGCATGTATGCACTGTGTACAATTCTAAGTTATTTGGGGTGAGTTATCTAAATTTCCCCAAAACCCTATGAAATGGATACTACAAAAAAGTTGATGTTGGGACAGTGTGTTAGCTCTCTGTTGCTGTGACTGCAGTAACTGACAAGATCAATTTAGAGGAAGAGAGATTTATTTTGGCCTCATGGTTTCGGAGATCTCAGGCCACATTTGACTGATTCTATCGCTTTGTGCTTTAGGTGAGGTAAAACATCATGACAGAGGGTAGGGTGGAAGAAGCCTGCTCAGTTTATGACATCGGGGAATCAGAGAGAGAGCAAGCAGCCAAGGACTCTATATAATGCCCAAGGCACTCTGCCAGTGACCGGCTTCTTGTAGCTGTACCCCATCTGCCTACAGCTACTGCTGAGTAATTTGTTCAAGTTATTGAATCATCATGGATTAATCAACAGATTAGACAGAGTTTAACTCTCACAACGTGATCATTTGCTTTCTGAACATTACTACATTGGATATCGTGAGTTTTTGGGGGACACTCCAAACCATAACAGAGAGGTCACATAACACACCAAATATCAACATGCATCATCAGCTATTGCCCTCTTATCAGCTATTGCCCTCTTATCAGCTCTCGGCTGGTGGTCCCTGGATTCAGTTGGGCTTACTCATACATGGTGGTAGCTGAGGGTCAACTGGACAGCTCTGTTGAACGTGGATGGGCTCTCTCACGTGTCTGGGTCTGGTGGGCTCTCAGGTGACCCTGGCTATTGGACCCTGCCCTCTGCCTGGCCTTGCGTATAGGCATTTTTAAGCCATTTAGACTGGAGCTGTTCATGCAAGGGAGGGAAGTGAAGGGCACACTGCCTTTCAAAATCTGGTTTTAGAGTTGGAACACTACTACTTTTTGATGTTTTTTGGCCATGAAAAGTCACAAAGATGGAACAGAATCTGTGTGGATAACAGACATTACCACTTGAAAGGAGCATATGTAAACATATAGCAGATCTTTAACGAAAATAATTGAGAAAGTGGAGAAACTGAAATACAATGCACACTTACTATCTGGCTTCTATATTGATATTTAATATAACTCTCCATTTCTCTTCTAGACTTCCAGAAATTGTCTTTTATTAAAAATACATTTTGAAGTAGGTTGCTGACAGACATATACCTTCCTACAAACACACCCATCATTAACTAGGGGTCAATATTTGTCTTTAGTTTTTTTTTTTTAATTCTACTGAAATAAGATATACACTAAAGTGTTCACTTCATAACTATAGTATTTGATGAGTCTCAAAAAATGTGTATTCCTATGCAGAATGTCAAACTTCTATCAAGACATAGGGTCATGAGTTATTCTAGAAATTTTTCCTTAGCCTCTTCTCACTAAATCCCTGGTCTTATAACCAAGAAGCAATCACTGTTTTGATATTTTTACTATTGACTACTGGAATCATACAGAATACTCACATAGTATGTACTCTTGTGAAAAGTTTCTTTTATTCCACAGAATGTTTTTTCTATAATAATAAGTATTTACTGGCATAATATTTTTGAGAGCCATCCATATTTTCCATGTATCAGCAGTTTGTTCATTTTCATTGCTAACTATTATTTCATTTTATGTCTATTACCTGGTTTTTGCATTCATTCTCCTGTTGACAGACACATGCACTATGTGCAGTTAAGTGCTATTATGAAAAAAGCTACTATACCATTATTGTACAACTCTTTTGCAAGCATATGCATTTATTTCACTGGAGTAAATGACTACAAAGAGAATTATGGGTCTTAAGAGTCTCGAGCATATGTTTAGATTTCTTTTAGACTTATTGGAGTATAGTTGCTATGTAACAAAATGCATCTATTTTAAAGTATAACATTTGATGAGTTTTGACATATATGTCTGTGTGTGTGTGTGTGTGTGTGTGTGTGTGTGTCCATCACAGGATTAAAATAGAGAACATATTTATCATACCAAGGAATATTCTTATATTCTTATGCCCCTTTAGTAAGCCATTTTTTTCCTCCTCCCTCCCTTTCAATCTGCTTTCTCTAACTATGGATCAGTTTGCAGTTTCTAGAATTTTATATAAACGAACTCACACTACAAGTACTCTTTTTCTCTTTCCTCTTTTGTTCAGCATAATTAGGTTATTATTTATTTTAATATTAATATAGGCTATCATTATCAATCATGATCAATCACCGATTAACCAATTATCATGTTTATTTTTTTCTTTTCCTTCTTTTTACTGCAGACACATATTTTACTGTAGAATTATACCACTATGTTTCCTCATTCATCTGTTGATGGATATTTTAGTTGTTGTAAGTTGTTTGGGCTATTTTAGAAAAAGCCGATATGTCCATTTCTGTAACAGGCCTTTATTTCTCCTAAGAGAGGATAGAACTGGCTATTCACATAGAAAGAATGTCAAGAAACTAAACGTTTCTCAAAATAGTTTTACCACTTTCCATTTGCACAAGTAATAGAAAAGAGTTCTGGTTGTTTCACATGATTGCCAACATCTGGTGAAGGCTATCTTAAACTTTAGTCATATTTGTAGATGTATAGTGGCATATTATTTTTTTAAATTTGCACTTCCCTCACGACTAATATGAGCATATGTAAATTTGCTTATTTTTCCATTTACATAGATTTTTATGTGTGTGATGCTATCTATTAAATATTGTTCTCCTTTATTATTGGTTTATTTTTACATTTGTCAAAGTTGTGTATATATTTTACATAAAAGATCTTTGTCTTCTCAGATACATGTTTCATGAATTTTTCCTTTTCATTTTATAAATATCTATTTTGAAGGGAAATCTTTTAAATTTAATGAAGTACAAATTATTTTTTATGTATTTTGAGCTTTCTAGGTCCTACTTAAGATATCTTTGTCAAAGCCAAGATTGCTAAAATTTCCTTCTGATTTCTTCTTGAACTTTTTTTTAAAAAAATATTTATTCATTCTACTTTCTTATACATGACAGCAGAATGCATTTCAATCCACAGTACACCTATAGATGACAATTTTTCATGCCTTGGTTGTACATAAAATAGACACCATTCCTGTCTTCATACATGTACTTAGGGTCATAATGTCCATCTCATTCCACCACCTTTCCTACCTCCATTTCTTCTTCCTTCCCCTTCTTTCCCTTTATGCTACCTAAATTTCCTCAATTCATCCCATATTCCCCCAAGCCCCAATATTATGGATCAGTATCCACATATCAAAGAAAACATTTGGCCTTTGGTTTGGGGGGTTTGGCTAACTTCATTTAGGACTATATTCTTCAACTCCATCCATTTACCTGCAAATTCCTTGATTTCATTCTCTTTTATTGCTGAGTCATATTCCATTGTATATATATGCCACATTTTCTTTATCCATTCATCTCCTGAAGGACATCTGGGTTGATTCCACAGTTTAGCTATTGTGAATTGTGCTCCTACAAACATTGATGTGGCTATATCACCGAAGTATGCTTTGGGAGTAAACCAAGGAGTGGGATAGCTGGGTCAAATGGTGGTTCCATTCCAAGTTTTCCAGGGAATCTCCATATTGCTTTCCATATTGGCTGCACCAATTTGCAGTCCCACCAGCCAAAACTTATTGTTGTTTGTATTCTTAATAACTGTTATTCTGACTGGAGTAAGATGAAATCTTAGAGTAGTTTTGATTTTCGTTTCTCTAATTGCTAGAGATGCTGAACACTTTTTTATATATTTGTTGATTGATTGTATATCATCTTCTGAGAACTATCTATTCAGTCCCTTGCACATTTACTTATTGGGCTGTTTTTTTTTTTTTTTTGGGGGGGGGTGTTAAGTTTTTTGAGTTCTCTATACGTCCTGGATTAGTGCTCTATCTGATGTACATATAGGAAAAAATTTGCTCCCATTCTGTAGCCTCTCTCTTCACCTCACTGATTGTTTCTTTTGCTGAGAAGAAGTTTTTCAATTTTCTTGAGTTTATTTCTTGCATTATAGGAGTCTTATTAAGGAAGTCAGAGATTAGTCCAATATGATGAAAATTTGGTCCTACTTTTTCTTCTATTACATGCAGGGTCTCTGGTCTAATTCCTAGGTCTTTAATCCACTTTGTGTTGAGTTTTATGCATGGTGAGAGATAGGGCTTAAATTCATTTTGCTGTATATAGATTTCCAGTTTTCCCAGCACCATTTGTTGAAGAGGTTATCTTATCTTCAATATATGTTTTTGGTGCCTTTGTCTAGTAAAAATCAACTGTGTTTATGTGGGTTTACCTCTCTGTTCTCTATTCTGTACCATTGATCTACAAGTCTATTTTGGTGCCAATACCATGTCATTTTTGTTACTGTTGCTCTGTAGTATAGTTTAAGGTCTGGTGTTGTGATGCAACCTGCTTTACTCTTCTTGCTAAGAATTTCTTCAGGTATTCTGGGTCTCTTCTTTTTCCAGATGACTTTCACAATTGCCTTTTCTATTTCTATGAGGAATGCTATTGGGATTTTGATTGGAATTACATAAAATCTGTATACTGCCTTTGATAATGTGGTCATTTTGACAGTATTAATTCTGCCTATCCAAGAACAAGAGAGATCTTTCAATCTTCAAAGGTCTTCTTTAATAACTTTTTTTAGCGTTCTGTAGTTTTCACTGTAGAGGTCTTTTACCTCTTTTGTTAGGTTGATTCCCAAGTATTTTAGTTTTTTGAGGCTATTGTAAATGGGGTAGTTTTTCTCATTTTCCTTTCAGATGATTTGTCACTGTTGTGCAGAAATGCCTTTGATTTATGGATGTTCACTTTATATCTTGCTACTTTGCAGAATTTATTTATTAGTTCTAGAAGATTTCTGGTGGAATTTTTTTGGATCCTCTAGGTATAGAATCATGTCTCAGCAAATAGTGATAGTTTGAGATCTTCTTTTCCTATCCATATCCCATTAATTTCTTTCTTCTCTCTAATTGCTCTTGCCAGTGTTTCAAGAACTATGTTGAATAGAAGTGATGAGAGAGGGCATCCCTGTCTTGTTCCAGTTTTTAGAGGAAATGCCCTCAATTTTTCTCCACTTAGAATGATGTTGGCCTTGAGCTTGCATAGATAACTTTTACACTGTTGAGATATTTTCCTATTATCCCTAGTTTCTCTAATGTTTTGAACATGAAGGGGCACTATATTTTGTTGAATGCATTTTGTGCATCTATTAAGATGTTCATATGATTCTTGTATTTAAGTCTATTGATGTGATGAATTACACTTATTGATTTTTATATGTTGAACCAATCTTGCATCCCTGGGATGAACCCCACTTGATCACTTTTTGATAAGTTTTTGCATTCAATTTGCCAGAATTTTATTGAGGATTTTTGCATCTATGTTCATTAGAGATATTGGTCCGAAGTTTTCTTTCTTTGATGTGTCTTTGTTTTTTTGTAGTCAAGATGATATTGACCTTATAGAATGAGTTTGGAAGTGTTCCCTCTTTTTCTATTTCATGGAATAATTTGAGGAGTATCAATATTAGTTTTTCTTTGAAGGTCTTGTAGAATTCAGCTACATAGCCATCTGGTCCTGGGTTGGTTGGTAGGCTTCTGATGGCATCCTCTATTTCATTGCTTGAAATTGATCTGTTTAACTTGTGTCTATCATCCTGATTCAGATTAGGCAAATCATATGACTCTAGAAATTTGTCAATACCTTTGATATTTTCTATTTTATTCTCAAACAGATTTTCACAAAAAATTCTAATTATCTCTGTATTCCTGTAGTGTCCATTGTGATATTTTCTTTTTCATCATGTATGTTAATTGAGTTTTCTCTCTTTTTCTCTTCATTTGCATAGCTAAGGGTTTATCAATTTTATTTATTTTTTCAAAGAACCAACTTTTTGTGAATTTTTTCAATTGTTTCTTTTATTTCAATTTCATTAATCTCAGCTCTGATTTTAATTATTTCCTGTCTTCTTTTGGTGTTGATTATTTTTTCCCTTAGGCTTTCAGATGTGATGTTAGGTTATTTATTGGTTGACTTTTTCTTCATTTAAGGAATGAACTCCATGCAATGAGCTTTCTGACTTTATGGTATCCCAGAGATTTTGATATGTTGCCTCAGTGCTCTCATTTACCTCTAAATTTTTTTTAATCTCCTCTTTGATGTCCTTTTAAATCCACCATTCATTCAATAGCATATTGTTTAGTCTCTTGGAGTAAGTTCTATTTTTTATTTTAGATTTTGATTTCTAATTTCATTCCATTATGATCTCATAGAATGCAAGGTAGTATCTGTAATTTTTGGTTTTTGCTAAGAGTTGCTTTGTGGCATAATATGTGGCCTATTATAGAGAAGAATCTATGAACTGCTTAGAAGAAAGAGTATTGATGGATGAAATATTCTCTATATGTCTGTTAAGTCTAACTTATTGATTGTATTACTGAGTTCTATAGTTTGTTTAGATTTTTTTTTGGGGGGGAAGATCTACCCAGTGGTGATAGACATGTGTTAAAGTTACACAGAATTATCGTGTTGTGGTCTATTTAACTCTTGAAATTGAGAAGAGTTTGTTTGATCAATGTAGAAGCTACATTGTTTGGGGCATATATATTTATAATCCTTATGTCTTGTTGATGTATGTTTCCCTGAAGCACGATGTAATATCCTTCTGTATCCATTGTAATTGACTTTTGCTTGAAGTCTACTTTATTTGATATGAGGATAGAAACCCCTGCTTTTTTCTACAGTCCATGTGAGTGGCATGTTTTTCCCAACCTTTCACCTTTAGTCTGTGGATGTCTTTTCCTATGAGATGAGTGTCTTGAATGCAGAATATTGTTGGATCTTTTTAAAAATCCAATCTGCTAGTCTATGTCTTTTGATTGGTGAGTTTAGGTCTTTCAAGGTTATTATTGAGATATGATTTGTATTCCCAGTCATGTTTGTTTATTTTTGATATTTAACTTGACTTATTTTCTCCTTCTTTTAGTGTAATAGCTCCCTTTGCTGATTTTCACTGTTGTTTTTCACTTCCACCTCTTAGAATATTTTGCCAATGATATTCTATAGTGTAGGCTTTCTAGTTGTAAATTCTTTTAACTTTTGATTTTCAAGGAAGTTTTTTAATTCATCATCAAATCTAAAGCTTAATTTTGTTGGATTAAGATTAATCCAACAAAATTATATAAGATTAATAGAAGATGCTGTTGGGGGTCCTCTAATAACTCACAGAGAAGCAGTATTTCCACTACTTGTATCCCATGTCACAGAGCAGCATAGAATGCAGCCTCCCTCTAATTCTCTTATAGCTCTATAATCTATTTTGAGTTAATTTGTGTATATTTTGTGAGCTAAAGGTTAAATTCTTTATAGAGGAGAGATTCATGATAGTTTGATGTGAATATGATTCTTCCCCCTATTGAATTTCCTTGGTCCTCTTGCAATAAGCACATGTTGGTCTGTTTTTGGACTGTCCATCCAGTTCCTTTGACTTATTATATGACTGATTTTATGCTGTGACCACGTTTTGGTTACTATAGTTTTGAAATAATCTTAGAATCAGATATTATAGGTTCTCTGTATATTTTGTTTTATGTCAACTTGGTATACATTTTAAAATCAGCTTGTCATATTCTACAGAAAATCATGCTGAGATTTTGATTAAGATAGCATTTAATATCTATATATTCATATATAGATAGATCAATTCAGAAGATAAATAACATGGTTAAAATATGGGTTTCTTCTGAATTTTGAATAAAATATGTTGCTCCATTTACTTAATTATTTAATATTTCTTTTAGAAATATCCTGCTTATTTAAGATTATAGGTATTATAGATTTTTACATGTATACAAATATGTTTACTAATTAATAATAAATGGGATTTTCCTTTTCAATTATTTTTACTTATTTATTTTTGGTACTAAGTGTTGAAATCAATACCTCATGCATACTGAACACATGCTTTACCATCAAGATACACCCTGAACTAGAAGTTTCACTCATCTATTTATTTTTCATGGCACATAACAAATATATACAGGAGTGGGATTCATTGTGCCATATGCATACACGTATAGGAGATGATTTGATCAATCTTATTCCTAGTACCTTTCATTCCCTGACCTCCCCATCCCCCATCCACTTGCTCTAATCTATTGATTGCCTTTCTACTACTATTATTGTTTTAATTAGTGCATTCTAATTGTATATATAATCAGAATTCATTTTTGTATATTAATGCATGGATATGGCATCTTTTGGTAGGTTTAATTTCACCTTCAGATTCTTCATTTTCATAATACAGAAGTAGAAATTGATATCTGTACACTGACCCGTAAAATTTATACTGAAATTTTGCTAAAGGTACTTATTTCTAGTTTTATTCCTAGATTCATTAGTGATGTCTACCTAGAAGTAAGGATCATCTTACTCTCCCTTTCTAATCTGTATGCCTTTTATTTGTATGGTTGAACTTTCTAAATCCATGTTGAATTGAGGCAAGATTGGAAATTATTGCTTCTTTTTTGACCCTGCAGAGAAATGATGCTGTATTTTATCAGTAAGTACAATGCTAGTTACAGGTTGTTCATAGATTCCTTCCATTAAGTTGAATAAGTTCCATTTAATTCCTACTTTACTGAGAGCTTTAATAATGAATGCATGCTAGGCTTCATCAAAAGCTATGTAGTAGTTAAGATAATTGTTATGATTTTAATTTTTTAGTTGGTTAATATTGTGAATTATATTAATTGATTTCCAAATGTTAAACCAACATTGAACTCCTGGGAGAAACTCCACTTGATCATTATACATTATTTATATATAAATACATATATATTGTTGGATTTGATTTTTATTTTTTCTTGGGAATTGCTGCCTCCATGTTTAGGAGGAATATTGGCCTCTACTTTTCTTTTATTATAGTTTCTGGTTTCATTTTTGATTTTGGGGTAATGCTGGCTTCATAAAATAAAATGAAAAGTATTTTTTTCTTTCCCATCTCCTTTATTGTGGATTGTGTAAAAATCAATATTATTTCTTCCTTAAATGCTTGGTAGAATTCACCAGCAAAGCCATATGAGCCATTCTTTCTAAAAATGCTTTTAACTACAAAATCAATTCCTTTGTAAACAGAGGGCTTTTCAAATTATCTTTTTTTTTTCTCCTGAGCTTTGGAAACATAAGTATTTCAAGGAACCTGTCCATTTTATCTAACTTGTGAAACTTATTGCCATGAATTTGTTCGCAGTATGCTTCAATATCTTTTAATGTCTATAAAATGTGCCATGATAGCCACTCTTTTGTTTCTGAGATTGTTGTGTCTTTCTTCTTATTTTCTTGTCTATTGTGGCTAGCTGTTATCCTTACTATTAATTAATTATTTTGATTTCACTGACTTTCCCTGTTTTTTATTTTCCATTTCCTTGACTTCTTTCCTCATCTTAGTTATTCTTTTCTTTCTACTTATTAGCATATATTTGATTTTTCTTCTCCTAGTGTCTTAATCTGGGACCTTAGGTCAAAGACTTGAGATCTTTATTTTTCTCAAAAAAAAAAAAGCATTTTATAAATGTTTTTTAACCATTGTTTTAACTGGATGCCACCAATTTTTTAATATCATGTTTTAATTTTACGTCTGGTCCAAGCATTTTTTTTAAATTGTCTTTTCCTTGATCCATTCATTATATTAATGTGATTTTACTATGAAAATATTTAGAGATCAGCCACATATCTTTCTCTTCCTGATTCTTCATTTAATTCCCTCAGAATCATAAAATATATTTTTTCATGACTCAAAAACTTTTAAACAAACTGAGACTGGTTTTATGACCCAGAATGTAGGTAAAGTGTACTTGAAAAGAATGTATTTGTTTATTCCTACATGGAGGGATGCCAGTTAAGTTGCTGGATAGTCACATTCAATGTTTTATACATTTTACAGTTTATGGAGGGACAAGGGTAGAAATTTTCAACTGTTTTGTGCCTGTGCACCATTTCTCATCCTCTTTCCTTTGAGTAGACCCCAGATTTCCACTGTATCATTTTTCTTCTCTCTGAATCATTTTCTTTAGCATTTCCTAAGTGCTACTCTGCCAGTGATAAATTCAGCTTTTCTATGAAAAAGTCCAACTTGCCTCCTTTTTAAAAGAAACTTTTATGTGTTTGTTTTTTAAAGTATAGAATGCCAAGTTGACCTTTTATTTGGACTTTCTTTCAGAGATTTAAAGGTGTTGCTGCACTGTCTTCTGGCTGGCATTCATTTTCTTTATTTTTCTAATTGTACTTTTCAGTTATGCATGAGAATAGAGTGCATTTTGAGATATTTCTGTATCCATGGAGTAGGTCTTCAGATGAGACTTTGTCATCCTTCTCGTGGTTTCTCAGCACATACTGTGCATCTTTTCTAGTGTGGTTTGCAGATTTTCTCTCCATTGATACTTGGAAGCCGTTTGATGATGAGGTGACTTACTGTCATCCTCTTCATGTTGCCTTCATGTGGGAGTTCGGTGCTAAACGTGGTGGGTCGAAGGTGCCTTATCCCATTCTGGCTGCTGTAACAGCATGCCACATACTGGTTGGTAGCTTATAAACTATAGAAATTTATTTCTCATTTTTCTGGAGGCTGGAAGTCCAAGATCAAGATGCTGGCAGATCTGGTTTCTGTTGAGGGTCAGTGTTCTGTTCACAGATGAAGTTTTCTGGCCTTTTCCTCAGGTGGCCGAAGGGCAAGAGAGGTTTCTAGGGTCTTTTTTGTGAAGGCACTAAATGCAATCTTGAAGTATCTACTGCCATGGTCTAAGCTACCTTCCAGAGGCTCAGTTTCCCAATATTATCACTCTAGGAATTAAGGTCTCAACATGAGAATTTAGGAGACATTTAGTCTACAATACTGTGGTCATGATATTTAGCAAGTTGGGAAAGTGTTTTTCCTCTACTTGCTGTCCTTGACTGGCTCCAATTATACGTATACCAGGCTACTTGAGGTTGTGCCCCAGTTCACTGAGCCTCCACTTCTTTCTTTTTCAGACTTTCTGTTTTCTTTACAGTTTATATATTGCATTTTTTTTTGCAGGGGGGAGGCACCAGGAATTAAACTCGGGGTCACCCAACATCTGAGCCACATCCCCAGCCCTATTTTTTATTTTATTTAGAGACAGAATCTCACTGAATTGCTTAGTAACCCACTTTTGATGAGTCTGGCTTTGACCTGGTATCCTCCTGCCTCAGTCTCCTGAGCTGCTGGGATTTCAGGTGTGTGCCACCGCACCCATCATATTACTGGATGTGGGGCAGTTTTTTCCGTTTGTTTTGCCTTTTGAAAACTTCTTGAATTATGTTATTTCTTGAATTATTATTACTCTGTGATGCAATAAATTTATATAAGAATAGTTTGATATCTTAAATTTCACTAGTATTTTCTTGTGCAGTGTCCAATTTGCTATTAATCCCTTCCTATGTATTTTCCACCTCCAGAAATTCAATTTGAGTTTTTAAAATATCTGACATCTGTCTCACTAACATGATTACTTTGTCTTCTGCTTTCTTGAATGGAGAATTTATTTATAATAGGTGGTCTAATGTCTTTCTTTACTAATTTCAGCATGAGTCATTTCTAATAGTTCATTTGTCATTAAGGGTCATTTTCTTTTCTGCTTTTTTTGCCTGCATGGTCCATATCTGAGTTGAATGTGACACATTAAGAATTTTGCAGTATTAAATGTGGGGAAGTTTTTTTTCCATTTGCTTTGCTGTCTTTTTTTTTTTTAAAGAGAGAGTGAGGGGGGAGAGAGAGAGAGAGAGAGAGAGAGAGAGAGAGAGAGAGAGAGAGAGAGAGAGAGAATTTTAATATTTATTTTTTTTTTTAGTTCTCGGCGGACACAACATCTTTGTTGGTATGTGGTGCTGAGGATTGAACCTGGGCCGCGCGCATGCCAGACCGGTGCGCTACCGCTTGAGCCACATCCCCAGCCCCTGCTTTGCTGTCTTGAAAACAAACGTCTTGAATTATGTGATTTCTTGAATTATTATAAGTCTGTGATGCAATAAATTTATATAAAAATAGTTTGATATTTTTGAAAGTTTGATTTTGCTAATTGAGACCAGAGGAGCCTCTAATCCATGGCTGATTTGGTCCCACTACTAAGGTAATGCACTTTGAATACTCAACCCCAAGACCAAAATCAACAGTTTCTCATGTCTGCTAATGTTATCGGTGACCCATAGAAACCATTATGCTTACTCTCCCCCACCTTCCATTGGTTAGTTTCCTGGCATACAAATAGTGATCAATATGCCACTTAGCACCTGAGGAGGACCCCTGGAGACCTCATGGGCTTTGGCTGTGTAGCTCTCTCCTCTTCCTCTGAGCTGTCTTCTCTCTGCTACGCTGCTTTGTGAATTTGAGCCCCCTCGGCTTCTTCAAATTCTCAACACAGCCTCCTCAACTCCTGTTGACTGCCAGCTCATCTTTTAGCTCCATTTCCTTGCAACTTGGAATAGAAATTCAGTTTCCAAGATATTTTAATCTTTCGGCTCACCTCTTCCATTGTCCTTCAGAAATCACTTTCTGGTGTTGCCTGTTTTCTAGTGTCTGTAAACGATGGTGTTGCGCTTTGTTCATGTCTCAGTTGTTCAAGGTCGAATGTAGGAGCTGTGGGTGTACCTCAGGGGCAGAGCACTTGCCTCGCATGGATGGGGGAAGATGGACAGTTAGCTTGAACGCTGATACGACAATTAGTAAAAAAAATTGTCCTTTAATTCTCACCTTCTATGTAGTTTTGTAAGAAACTTCTGGGTCTTTTTCAAAGTGCAGGCCTATAATTTTGAACATTCTCACAAGGCTCCTATATGAAAGGCCTGGTTGCCATCCCTGGTGTGACTGGGAGCCACCTGAACATTTAGGAGGTGGGGCCTGGTGGGAGCTGGTCCTTAAGAGGATGGTGGGACCCAGGTTGTTTCCTCTTCCTCTTTCCCTTGTGCTTCCTGGCCATGAGGTCAGCAGGTTCCTCTGCCACCTGCTCCCTATTGTTGCCAGCCAGCACCCACCTGAAGCCTGAAGCAGAGTCCACCTGATCTTGGATTGAAATTTCCAAAATCACGAGTCCAAATAAGCCTTTTCCCATTTATGGGTTAATCCCCACGGCATTTCCTCACCGTGATGGTAAGGGACTACGCTGGAGAGGTGTCAGACTCCCTTCACAACGTAGGAAAGTCCATGGTGCTCCCGTGCCCTTTGGTATGAGATACTGTCACTTCCTACAGGTTTTAACCACTGGGGTGGGTATATGTCATGTTGTTATGGCCTTGAATTTCATCTTCATGAGGGTGTTCCCTGGTGCTTCAGATGCCCCTCAGGCATCTGTGTGTCTCCTTTGTGAAGTATCTGTATGAATCAGATCTTTAAAGCAATTTCACTTGCTTGTCTGCCTTTTCATGATTGAATTAGGGGGGGCTCTTTATGATCCTTGACATCAGCCTTCATCAGATCCATTTGCTCTCTCTGACACATTTCTCCATGTTTTTAATGAGTATTTCCATAATGTACAGTTTGCCGATGACTCTTCTCCTCCATGTTCAGAAGAAAATTTCCAAGTTCTTTCCTAAATTCTTCATGACTTTACCAACTTTTATTTTTAAGTCATATCATCGACTATTTTTTATAAATGATGAACAGGGGCTCCAGGCCTTTTATTTTTGATCCTTTCCCCTGCTGAAGACAGTACTCAGCACCTCACATATGCTAGGCACCTGCTCTACCACTGAACTCTATCCCCCACCTCACATTTACCATCATTTTAAAACAGGTTTCTCTTTCTTTGCTTTGGCACATTGGTTGAAAAATCTAATGACCCCACAGATGTGTTTCTATTTCTGGATTGCATATACTTTTCCATTCATTTATTTACTAATCCTCATGCCTGAGTCACATTGCCTCTGTTAATGTAGCTTTATAGTAAGTCTTAAAGTCAGCCAGTAGAGTACTATAGTATGTAGAGTACTATAGTATATATATATAGTATAGTATAGTACGATAGTTTTGTTCTTCATCTAGAATATGCATATCAAATTAATTTCTTTGTATTTTGTTGCTGATGATGTTCTCTGAGAATTAATTTTTAATCTCTAAGAATACATGGCTGAATTAAGATTAAATAAATTTAATAAATTTAATAATCAATTGTCAATCTCACAGTATAGATTCTTCCAGATCATGAATACAATATGCGTCTTCATTTATCTATGTCTTCTTTAAGTTCTCCCACCAGTGTTTTCTTTTCATTCCCAGTGTAGAGTTCTCATATATTTTTTGTAATAAAATATTCCTAAATATAGTATGACTCCTACACTATTAGAATTGGAATTTATAAAAAAAAAAAACTATTTTCAATTTTCTGTGAACACAGTAAAGAAATATATTTATTTATTCATTTCACTTTGTGTCAGGCTTGGTTCTCTGTCTCATTCTGCTCAGCAAGAACTTAGACAATCCTTTTTTGTTTTTTCCCCAAGTACTACAAATGCCAAAGCTCCGCTCAGTCATCTATGCCGTTCCCACACACGCGGTGATGCCACTTTGTCTGGGCCAATCCTGCAAAGTCAGCACTTTGACCCTTTCTTACAATTAGGAAAGGCTCCCACTGAAAAGCAGCTCTTAAATGTGGGCTCACCATCTCTCCCTGCCTTCCTTCTGCGCAGTCTTGGCCCATTTGTTCTTGGAGATGTAGGCATTGATACACAGACATAATATTCCAGTTTAATGTTAGCACTCCTGTTATAACTTCTGATCCCCACCACTACCACTCTCAAGATCTGAAATCTAGCCATTTCAGAGTAAGTATTTGTAATCTATGCTACAATAAATAGAGACGGAATCACTCCCCCTCGATTGCTGACATTCTGTTTCATTCCTATTCTTTTCTTTCCTCTAAACTTTCTTCATGTTAACTTGTATCTAATTTATGTTCTGGTACAACTTGCTTCTCTATATCCACTGAAGGCAAGGGCCAGTCAAGTTCATTTTTTAATAAGTATTTTGAATAGTGTTTTCCACATAATAAACACTTGATAAATACTTGAAGAAAGAGAGGGGAAAAAAGAAGGAAGAAATATTAGTAATTACTATCAGGGTTTCCAAGTTAAGTGTTTCCATCAACTGCCTCTCATATGGGTAAATATAGTTAGATATTTCTGTTGAGAATGTCCATTTGGCATTTTCTGGAAACTTTATAGGCTGCTGTCTAAATCCCACATCTTGTGAAAAATAATCCAATAATTAGAAAAACAGGGAGAAGTATTATAATTCTCATGTGATATTTCAACTATAACAAGCCACATAAATACATTACTGGATCCAGGGAATCTACTGACAACAGGTCAAAATCAAGTGTGAAAAAAACTGACGGGAAGTTTTTTACATGGACCAGGATGGGAACCTGTAGGAGAGATGGCATCATAATCCAATCAGTCTTGCTTATAGCCCTTGCCACTTTCTGTGTGTTTTCCTGGCTCTGTGTGCTACTCATGGCACATCACTCTTGCAAATAAAATAGACATTTATAAATTTATATGCACAATATATTTATATAAGTCCTATGAGTCGTGTTCTAAGAAATAGCAATCTTTCAAAGCAAAAAAATGTGACTGCTATTAACCTTGCCAGCTATAAACTACAGTTCTTTGAAAATACTTTCAGAGAAGGTAAGCAAAAAATGAAGTTGATAATGCGAAATAATTGTGACATGAAATTACAAACTGATTTAACATTTGAACTTGAAAAACAAATACTGATTTTAACAACAGAAACAAAATAATAAAGAGTTAGATTCAAAGAATTTACATGAAACATGATGTGCCTTTAACATGAAATGCAAAAATGCAATCTTAACCAATTGTTAAAAAAATAAAGAAAAAAGAAATTGTCCAAGTCTGTAATATTTCTTGTGAAACAAAAATCAAAACCATGAGAAGGCTAGTTAATCATTTGAGTTTTCTTTAAAAATATATTTTAAGAATGCCAAATTTGGGGCTGGAAGTGTAGCTCAGTGGTAAAGAGCTTAATTAACTGGTCACAGTGGCACATGTTTGTAATCCCAGTGGCTTGGGAGGCTGAGGCAGGAGGATCACCAGATCAGAGCCAGCCTCAGCAAAAAGCAAGGCTCTAAGCAACTCAGTGAGACCCTGTCTCTAAATAAAATACAAAATAGGGCTGGGGATGTGGCTCAGTGGTTGAGTGCCCCTGAGTTCAATCCCCAGCCCTTCCCCTGCCAAAAAAAAAAAAAAAATAGCTATTTAGCATGAGTGAGCCTCTGGGTTTGACACTCGGCACACACATAAAAATGTTAACTTCTAATATTAAATATTTATAGTATTGTCTTTCAAATTCTACATTTTCTTGGAAGAAAATGTTTCTTTGGAAATAATGTTTGCTTCTTTCCATGTTAATTTCATTGTCAAAATTATTGTCAGGGGCTGGAGTTGTGGCTCAGTGGTAGAGCACTTGCCTAGCACATGTGAGGAACTGGGTTTGATCCCCAGCACCACATAAAAAAACAAAACAATTATTGTCAGGTAGAAATTATCTTCTATATTTTTGAAATAACATTTGCTAATAAAAATAAGCTATGCATTTATTTTGTAATTATTTTCGCAAACATTCACACAAATACACAACTATTTATTTAAGTATATAAAAAACTGTTGTAAAAATCTACTATACCTATATGGTGCACTGAGCGTAGTGTTCAGTCATTACTTTAAAAAGTGTAAAAAGAGTGTTATTTAAAAAGAAAGAGCAATTTTTTAATTTCAAGAATTCCTAAGTATTCTGGGACTTTCTCTTTCTCTTCCTTAAGTCCTGAAATTCAATATTAGAGATTTAGAAGTACTAAGTACAATTATCCCATCTGTTTTCCTCTTTGAAGGTCACTTAATTTTAGGATCCTCTTGAACTAGGGAGCCGACTATTTCCCCCAAACCTTTCAGCCTTTACCTTGGGGTTTAATCAATGACACAAGCAATAACTACCCTTGGCTCTATGTTTGTGCTGAGGTACCATTTTTTTCCCACAATCTTATGGATCTAAGTCATTTAATGATGCATGACAACATTCTAAGGTCACTAAGGCTTCTTATCCACACTGACTTCACTCAAGAATGCTTTATTGTACTATAGAGTGTTAGATCCATGAGGTATTCATTTAGTAAGCCAATGATTCATTTCCGTGACCATTTTTGGGAGAACGGAAGTCAGTTAACCTCTCAGAATTTTTTGCTGTGTCTGTGTGGGGTTTAGGGGGTGACTGAGAATTTGTAGAAGAGTGGAGAAGGTTCTAGCAGTTTCTTTAAGTGTGAGTGTTCTCATCCGTAGATGAGAATTCAGTAACACATTCTCCACAGCCTTTGTATGGGAACTCGGTGAAATAATTTCTTTCGTCTTTATTCCAATATCAGATACATAGGGGAGCCCT